>NC_048300.1:190768198-191110866 GCF_013100865.1 Trachemys scripta elegans
TCTGATGAAGTGGGCATTCACCCACGAAAGCTTATGCTCCAATACTTCTATTAGTCTTAAAGGTGCCACAGGACCCTCAGATTTTTTTGAGACAATGAGTAGCTTGTTGAAGTTAGAAGAATTGGTGAGCCAGTAGAGGTTACTATGCTGACCCACTAGGAGTCACTATTAGTTATGTGCTTTGTTAGAGTTAGCTATAAAAGATTAGGTGAAAGAATTTGCTTTGGACTAGTCCGGGGAAGCTTTCTTCAGGCAAAGAGCTGACATCTTAACTCCCCATCAGCTGGATGGAAAGAGGGCCCATGGAAGCCTGGCTGATGATGACTTGACACCATTTTAAACTGTGGGTAACTATATCGGGGATGTCCTAAACCTATGGCGTATGTGCGTGTGTGCTTGAAATCTAATAGTTTTAGATAAATGATTGATACAAGCAAGCATGCTCTTATCAGATGGATGAGCTGTGCCCCATATTGATTTATTCCTGATGCCACCTGGAGAGAAACAGTTACATTACCACTGCTTTGGATTCTGAGCAACAAGCTGATTACTTCTTCTCCTAGTCTCAGTGGAAATGGAGAACAATTGATCACCGTCCCCTTTAACACTTGTCAAATATGTAAACGGTTGTGATATGTCCCCCCTCAGGCTTCTCTAGAAGAAAGATGCCCAGTTCTTTCAACCTTCCTTCATAGGTCATGCTTTCCAAAGCTCTTAACATTTATGGATGGACTAAAGTGACATCTGGAGCAACTACACTGAAATCAGTGGACTTATGCCCATAGAGAATTAGTCCTAGATATTGCCCTGGATCACGTGCTAAGTGCGTAACTTGGAGTACATTCAGAGGAGATGAATGGCAAATTCCATGGTTTAAGTTTGAAGAGATACATGATTTTAATGAGAGTTGTGAATGCTCACCACCTCTCAGGAGAGGCACAGTACCTCACAGGATAAGTCTTTATCAAGTCCAATAAGATTTCTGACATGTCTGATTAATTTTCATTGTCAGACTTTAACCACTGGTGGTATTTGCACTGTAATCTAATGAAGATCATGGTTGGCCATTGAGAATGGCAGTTGTGGGGTTTGGGTATATCAAGAAGAAATCCTTAGTTAACTTATTTCCCTTTGCACAAACCACATGAAATTGATGACAGTGCTGCAAGTAGCACATACCTTAGAATAAAAACAAATGCTTACTCATTTACTAGTGTAAGTGGTATCATGATGCAAGAGTCAGAGTAAGACACAGATGTCATTCATATCTTGTTACAACCAGTGATTACAATGGAATTGTTTTGGTGTTAAACAGCATTATTGAGGCTTATTCTCTGTAACAAATGGTATCTTTTATTTTATTTTGTGATTATCTAACAGATCACTGAGCCATAAAGCACGGCTGCTCCTAGCTAACGGAAAGAAATACCACAACCATATGTCTCTTATGGAACCACTACGGTTCAGTATACAATTGTCATTTTTTTTATTCGGCACTCACAGTGTGTAGGTCAGAATCTAGTTACCCAGCATACTTTTGATACTGTAACAAACTGCTGGAAATGGCACTTTTGAAAAAAAAAAAAAAAGATGCAGTGACTAGTCAATATTGTTTTCCCAAGTCAGTAAGAAAGTTTTTAAAATTCAATTTAAGTTTTTAATCCTGCCAACTGTGTGATTAGTACCACTTATATGATATCAGACTTGCAAAAATCCCGCAACATGTAATTTTGGAGAGCAGGAAAAAGTAATAAGATCAACTGGTGGTTCAGTGATGCAATATGAATTTTGAGCTGTGCAACCATAGCAACTTTGGGGCTTCAACGGGGTATGTGTTTTATTATTTAACTATTTTGCACTGAGATGACATAGCATAAGATGCATGATAACAGAGTTTATTTCATTTTACAAAATCTAAGAGATCTAATATACACCAAGTCCTGAAGTCTCAAAAAAGAAAAGGTGAGTAATTACAGAACAGCTAACACACACGCTTACAGCAATTCATTCATGTGTGCTTCCTCATTGTCATGTCAAAAATAATCAATGTATCCAACCTACCGTGCCTTCTTTAGAGAATCTAAATGCACGCTAGCCAGCCGTCCTTTGCCTCAAAGCATTAACAAAGGTAGGATGGAAAATTACTGGAATTTTATTTTAGAATTGTGTCATGCCAATTGCAGCAACATTTGGGTGAAGTAAACAATTAAAACACTATCCTGATTGCCCAGAAACATTAGAAATTAGCTGTTTTTACCATTAACCAAAATGGGCAAATTGTCTATACACACACACACACACACACACCCCCTTAGCAAGAGTAAAATTATCCAAAATCCAGTGCAGTCAATGGAGACTCATTGGGTTTCAACTCAGTCCTTTAGTGAAGGGAGTTTAAAACAGTCAAGATTAGACTTGAATAGGAAGGTGTCACAGGGCAGGTTATTCCTTTAAGGGCTGGCATAGGTCCAGCCCATTCCTGTTCAAAGAGCTGGCCCTCTATGGACAAGAACTAGGATCTGTAGTCCTTGGGTCAAGTAGCAGAGAGGATCATGTGATGGAAGAATGACAAGAGATCTGATTATGGCTCTGACTAGAGGAAGATTAGCATATGTCTGCGAGTTGCGCTACAGTAGGAAGATGAAGAGAAGGAGAAGGGCCTGGTATATTTTGGTGCAAACTGAAGTGTGGGGAGCAGTAAAAGGTCTTCTTGACCTGGGGCAGTTGGAGTGGCGAGGGCCCAGATTCAGAAAAGGACTTGGGTACCTCAAGTGGGACTTAAATCACAAGTCCAAAATGTAGGCATGACTGAGATCCTCAAAATCCCCCATTCACCTGCCACTTAAATCCTGTAGGCACATAAACTACTTCAGTGTCTAAATTTTCACTGTAGAAGTCCCCTAGATGCCTAAGTTTCTGCCTCTGGGCATGCACATTGCAGCCTCAGGCAGGCACCGAGACACCTATCTCATGTCTCAGATTCAGCATGATCCTCAAACCAGGTGAAGATAGGTGTTGCCCCCACTTCTATCACCTGTGGACCCTGATCTGGTAGGCTGTCCTTGTAAGAAACTGCTTGGATTTAGAGATTTAAACTTTTAAGTACCTACATCACTTTTGCAAAGCCGAAATCTCATCTTCAAATGTGAATTGCAGCAACACCTAAATATCTTTAAAAATCTGGCAACTCCTTGCTTAGCGTGCTGGCTTTTGTGGTACAGGCACCTCTCTCCCCTCATACATTGGTATAGGGAGCCTCGGTGATTCACCCAGGATTTGTGGATTCCACTGGATGAGTAGGCACCTAAACGTTAGAGGTTGAAACACTGAGTTTTGCAGCAACTAAGTCCCTTTGTGGATCTAGGGCTGTGGGACTTTTGGGGATCCCAGCTCAAAGCTTCCAGAGAGGGTGGAAGAAAACCAAGCCCCCTACCTCCCCTACAGACAAGGGACGGAACTCAGCCTAGGAAAGTGAGAGGCTGATTGACTTCACCTGGAAGCAGGGCCGGCTCCAGCATTTCTGCCGCCCCAAGAGCAAAAAAAAAAGGCCACGAACACGATCGGCGGCGGCGGCAGTTCAGCGGCAGGTCCTTTGCTCCTAGAGGGAGTGAGGGACCTGCCGCCCCCGAATTGCCGCAGGTGCCGCCCCTCTCCCTTGGCCGCCCCAAGCACCAGCTTAACAAGCCGGCCCTGCCTGGAAGTGGATTCTTGTGGTTTGGCCAGAAGGATAAATCACCCAGGCAGCTTACCACCCAGAGGTGATGCATGAAAGGTGAGGCACAGCACATCAGACTTGGCTCTGAGTAAGCAGACTCTATTATAGAAGAGATAATATCATGCCTTGAACAGCATAGCAGAGGGGCTACAGTGAACCACCTAAGAGGACATTTCACAGACCAGGTCCTGAATAAAGATCATCTAGGGTGACCAGACAGCAATTGTGAAAAAAACAGGATGGGGGTGGGGGAGTAATAGGTGCCTATATAAGAAAAAGTCCCCAAAAATGGGACTGTCTCTATAAAACAGAACATCTGAGAGCAAGGACATTCCAGCCAACCTCATTTGCCTGGGAAGGGTTGAGGGGACCAAGGCCTTGCCTACATGGAAAATATTATAACAGTATAACCCCCAGGATGAAGAGTCTTATTCTGGTCTGAGGGCTTCCCCCCTGTTTATCTTATGTCCCTTTGGAAGGGGTTTAAGCTAAACTGAAAGACACCTTTATACGACAATAAAAGTGTTCATACCAGATGGCTCCATGATAACTATCTGCCACATAGGTGACCCCCCCCATATCTATAATATTCAGTAAGAGGGGGAAGAAAGGGGTCACACGTGTGATAACTATATTCTGTATTGCACTTCTGTCCTTTTCTCACTTTTAGGGCTCATCTCTTTGCGAAAGCATACTGTACACATAATATAGATAGATATATTACATGCAGTGTGCATAAGAGCAACTGAGTTGTGGGCAATCTGGCCTAGGGGTTGGAGCAAGAGTCCAGCCTACTAGTTAGACTGGAATCCAGACAGGGCAGGTCCAGGATTAAAGCCAAGGGTCTTAGCCAGGAGTCAGAGGCCAAAGCCTAAGCCAAAGTGTTAATTGGAGCCACAGTCAGAAGATGGAACTGAAAGTCAGAGATCAGGAAGAAGCTGGGAGCAGGAGCAGATATAGGCTTGGGCTGGAGCAAGGCTAGAGACAATGATGGCAGAGACAGGACCAAGCACAGCTGAAGGCTAGAAAATTATTGATCAGTGTCACAGGGTGCACCACTCACCGCTGGTCTGGTGCCTCCTCCTGGTCACTCTGGGGATTAGCTCTTGAAGTTGGTACCCCCTTTGATGGCTTGCATACTGTCATTCTGTCTCTCTCAAAGGTCTCTCATCCCAGGAACCACAGCATCCTCCTAGTGACTCAGCCTCCAGCTCCAGTACCCACCCCTTCCAGGTTAGCAAAATCCCTTCTCCCTAACAGTCCTAGGTAGTCTTCCTTCTCATTGCCCCATGCTGACACTCCCACAATAGCTGGTAGGTGAATCCCAGCCCACCCTCTGTTCTGGGTTCCAGTCCAGGGAACCTCAGCTTAGTGGTTTGGGGCTTTCTTCTCTCAGCCCTCACTGCTCCTTCCATGGACTGCCTCCTACCACACCTGGTTTCCCTTCTTTTTCTGGGTGCACGAGCTCCAAAAACCCTTCTCCCTCTTCCCAGGGTTGAAAGATGCCTGCAGCCTTTCCCAGCCATTGCTGACTGTTGCCAGCTACCTACTTTTATACAGGCCCTGCCTGTCCCCACACAGCTGAACCTGCTTCCAATGAATTCTGTGGCTCCTCCTCCAGGTGCAGCCTGTGGAGTTAATTGGCCTGCCTGGCCATCTTAGCCCCTTCCAATTGCGTGTGGGGTAGACACCCCATCACAAGCAGCCCCTAGACTGCCGCTGCTACTGAACTTAAGTATCAGCCTGTTGATTCCATAAGCCAATCAGACAGCTTCTATCAGGGGCAACTGCTCTCACTGGGTTGCCAGGCTCTGCTTCAGGCAAGGGGTGTGAGTGTGGGTATGGATGTGTCGTGAGGTAGAGAATGGTAAACAACTTTTGCTAAATGCAGTTGTCCAAGAATGGGAAACAGAGCTGTAAACTGAAGCTATCAATTTTCACAAAATGAGTGAACACCGCTATTTTTGCAACCATTTTGGAAATTTCACTGATGGCACAAAACATCCCTTCCTACCACCCAAAACATTTCTCAACCCGCCTGGTCCTGCACATTCCCCGGAACTAAAAACTGACCATGTCGTTAGGTGAATTCTCATATTGTCATTATTTATTTGTATTCCAGCAGCGGCAAAAATGCGCTAGATGCTTTGCATAAATGTGGACATATTGTAGTCCATTTACCAATACACTTACATAGTTCCCATCTCCCGTAGCACCTTGCAAAAGTTAATTAATTTATGTTTATAGCAATTGTGAAATAGGGAGGTATTATCTCTGTTTTACAGATGGGGGATGGAGGCCTGGAGAGAGATCAAGTGACCTCTCTAAGGCCGTGCCAGCAGACCTGTGCCGTGACCTCTCTAAGGCCTCTGTAGCAGACCTGTGACCCAGTCTATGCCCCAAAGCACACACAACATAAGAAAAGAGTGTACAGTTGTGACACAGGGAGCCCTTTGTGTCCACTGGCAGAGGGCACAGTGGGTGCAGAGTTTTACAGGGATGACCTGGGTTGGATGCATGCATAATAATTCATTAATGGGTGGCCTGTGAGGTCACCTAATCACTGTGAAATGTATGTGCAGATAATATTTAAAGAGTTATGTACCTATATCAAAAATAGTCTTAAGACAGGTAACCAGGAGGTGACATGCATGTCTCAGAGAGGTTCCCTTCAGGCAGCAGGTAAAAGATGCTTATCTCCCTGTCTGGTCATCAATGTATACCTATTTGCATAATGAGCCAGATGCTGATTAGCAGATTGCAAAATCTACAAGAAAGGAGAATACAGGAAAAAAACATTCAGCACGGGGGCATCCTGTTTATGAATGAGGAAAATGGATTGCCTGGATATATCTGGGAGTACAAACTGACACTCTGCATCTTTCACCAAGGAGACATGTTGACAGCATGACTTGTCTCATGAATGGCAGATCACAGCCAAAAGACTGGAAGGACTTTAGGTGAGCATTGCTCCAGAAGATGTGAAAGTATCTAGTTAAGTAAGTCTAGGTTCCAGAATGCATGCTATCATTTTATTTTATATCTAACACTTTGTTTACATTGCTTCTACTTGCTTTCACTTGAATTTCTGGGCTTTCTTAAATAAACTTTTTGTTTTCACTATAGATATTTCAAAGGGCTGTGTGTCCAGTGGAGTGGTGATCTGTGCTGAAATTGGTGAGCTGGGGTGTGCTGCTTCTGTGAAAGCAGTGAATCTGTGACTAGACTCATAGACTCATAGACTAATAGACTTTAAGGTCAGAAGGGACCATTATGATCCTCTGGTCTGACCCCCTGCATGCTGCAGGCCTCAAGACCCTTCCCTGAACTCTGCCGTTGAAGTCCCCAATCCTGTGTTTTAGTGACTTCAATCGGCAGAGACCCTCCTGCTAGTGATCCCTGCCCCATGCTGCGGAGGAAGGCGAAAAACCTCCAGAGGCTCAGCCAATCTACCCTGGAGGAAAATTCCTTCCCGACCCCAAATATGGCGATCAGTAATACCCCGAGCATGTAGGCAAGAGTCTCTAGCCTGACCCTTGTTGGCCATTATGCTATTTACGTACCATTGCTTGGTTTTCCTTGGCTACTATGTTTGACCATTAAACCATTCCCTCCATAAACTTATCTAACTTAATCTTAAAACCAGACAGGTCCGTCGCCCCCACCGTTTCCCTCGGAAGGCCGTTCCAATATTTCACCCCTCTGACGGTCAGAAACCTTCGTCTAATTTCAAGCCTGAACTTCCCCACGGCCAGTTTATATCCATTCGTTCTCGTGTCCACATTAGTACTAAGCTGGAATAATTCCTCTCCCTCCCTTGTATTTATCCCTCTGATATATTTAAAGATAGCAATCATATCCCCCCTCAGCCTTCGTTTTGTCAGACTAAACAACCCAAGCTCCTCTAATCTCTTTTCATACGACAGGTTTTCCATTCCTCTGATCAACCTAGTCGCCCTTCTCTGGACCCGTTCCAGTTTGAGTTCATCTTTTTTAAACATGGGAGACCAGAACTGCACACAGTACTCCAAATGATGTCTCACCAGCGCCTTATACAACGGAAGCAGGACCTCCTTATCCCTACTAGATATACCTCGCCTAATACATCCCAAGACCGCATTGGCTTTTTTCACCGCCACGTCACATTGTCGACTCATAGTCATCCTGCGGACTACAAGGACCCCTAGGTCCTTCTCCTCTTCCGTTACTTCTAACCAGTGCGTCCCCATCTTGTAACTAAAATTGTTATTAGTCATCCCCAAGTGCATCACCTTACACTTTTCACTATTAAATTTCATCCTATTTCTGATACTCCAATTCACAAGCTCATTCAAGTCTCCCTGCAGAATATCCCTATCCTCCTCCGAATTTGCAACTCCTCCCACCTTCGTATCATCCGCAAACTTTATCAGCCCACTCTTGCAATCGGTTCCGAGGTCAGTTATAAATAGATTAAATAAAATGGGTCCCAAAACCGAACCTTGAGGCACTCCACTAGTAACCTCCCTCCAACCTGACAGTTCACCCTTTAATACGACCCGCTGCATTCTCCCCAATAACCAATTCCTTATCCACCTCTGGATTTTCATATCGATCCCCATGTTTTCCAGTTTAACCAATAATTCCTCATGGGGTACAGTATCAAACGCTTTACTGAAATCCAGGTATATTAGGTCTACCGCATTTCCCTTATCTAATAAGTCCGTTACTTTCTCAAAGAAGGAGATCAGATTCGTTTGGCACGATCTACCCTTCGTAAAACCATGCTGTAATTTATCGCAATTGCCATTAACCTCTAGGTCCTCAACTACTGAGAGTGTTCAGTGGAAAAGGGCCTGGGCATTCCAGAAAGATGCTTGAAGGACTCTTGGGTTGGAGTGTGCCTATCGCTAACCTGTAGCGAGAGAGAGTGGGGTCTCCATAGGCCTAGAAGGGAGTGCTTGTGTTGCCCGTGGCTGGTGAAGTCAGGGAGCTAACCTATGGCAAGTATAGACAAGGCTTCCTACATCCATCTAGTCCATCTTCAGACAGTGGCCAATGCCAGGTGTTTCAGGGGGAATGAACAGAACAGGTAATCATCAAGTGATCCATCCCCCGTTGCCCATTTCCAGCTTCTGGCAAACAGAGGCTAGGTAGGGCCTTCTATTCAAGAATTATCCTAGCCCTCTTTAGCTTCTGACATATGACAAGATCATAGCATAATGTGGTATGGCTGACGACATATCTCCATCCCTCGATAGTTGATCAGCATGGAGAATTTGTTAAACTTCTGTAGCACCATTTTTTCTTGGCAGGAGTTACTGGACAGTTAAAACAAAATATTGGGGAATACTGATTGTTAATGAGGTGGTTAGCTTTTCTACTATAATGAAGCATTACATCAGAAGGAGTGTTCTAGCTTAATAATAAACTGAGCAGACTGCAAATGAAAAACCCTAAATAAAAGCAAGAAATCATGGATATTTATTGTATAACTATATATTCTTGCTCATTGTGTTGGTGCAGATACAAGGAGTGCTCAGCTTTGTACTTCTCTCATCTATTCTACTCAGACATTAGTGCACAAAACAACATCCAACCAATACCATCTGCAGAAGTGCATCCCAGCTATTATTATAGTTCAGGACACCTTTCAGTTATTCTCCTCACAAAAATTTATTGTTTATAGCACTGCAAATTCTTCAAAACGGAGAGCTAGTTACTGAAGTCCTTCTGGTTACCCTACTATGTTAGGTTTGTTCTACAAAAATTCAAAAACGTATTTATTTTGCAGATTCTGATACGAAAACAGAGGTCTAGTAGGCCATTTCTTTTAAATGAATTGGCCAACTGATACAGAAGATGTTTCTTATAACCCTAAATAAACATGACAAGGAACAAATATTTGGTTTCTTGTCTACACTCCAGTTTCCGATCATTTTAATCAAGCCATGTCCAATAACACATGTAAAAACATCATCATTGTTGACAACTGGGGTTGTTTCAATTGTACTACGGGGATCAGTTCTAGACCCAGAGCTATTCAATATTTTCACCAATGATCTGGAAGCAAATAGTAAATCACTTCTGATAAACTTTGTTGATGACACAAAGATTGGCAGAGTGGCACATAATGATGTGTCCAAGGTAATCATACAGAGCAAGCTGGATCACTGGATAAGTTGGGCTCATTCAAACAAAAAGTATTTTAATAATGTCAAATGTCATGCATCTAGGAATAAGGAATGCAGGCCATTCCTACAGAATGAGGGACTGTATCATGGAAAGCAGTGACTATGAAAAGTATTTAGGGGTCATAGTGGACAACCCATTCAACATGAGCTCCCAGGGCAATGCAGTGGCTAAAGGGGCTAACGATGGATTGCTTACAAGAGAGGTTACTTTGCTGAACAGTAAGTTACTGAACCACCATCTCTGCCTGCTGGTCTCACTGATATGGCCCCAGCATTTTCTGCAGGAGAGGAAGAAACCCTGGATTGAACCCAGGCATTATAGTGTGTCCCTCCTTCTGACGATAAGGTGCATGGGGATGATCATTCATCACTACTTTCCTCCCCCAGCCAACAAGTTCTTCTCCCACTCACTGCAATGGCCAAAGCAGTGAAACTGCAGCTGGGAGAGGAGGAAGACACTGCTTCTTTCTGACTCTATATATCAACTTCTCTTTCAATCTGAAAAGCAATGTCAGTTTCCAGTTAATTTCACTCTCGGGTTTTTGCAAGTTTCCTGCAGAGCTAGAATGTTTGGGCTGAAAATAGTGCCAGGAATTGTTCATTTTGTTTAAACATGGCCTTTCTATTGGAGAGTTAAATAAATAAATTAATAAATAAAATAAAATATAATAAAATAAAATAAATAATGGAAACAGTTCTTTTGCACGTAGGTTTTGTGAAAGTTTATTTTTGCATAAACTAAGTTTTGGATCAAATGTGACCAATGTCCCTTTAAAAATAATAAAATGAAACAGCAGTGGCAAATTTAGCTTGGAGACACGTCTGTGTTTGTTTCAAGATCAAATCTATTTCACCTTATGTTCACAATGCAGAATTTGGGGTTCTGCCAGCTTTGTTTGGCGAGAGGAGGTTTTATTTTTATTCCACAGCTTCACTTCAGGACTTAAAACAAAGCACAACAGAAAGATAAGGCACTAAATTCTGTGTTAATTTACACCTTGAGGTACTGCCGGGGCTGCAAATCACAAAATAATTTGTATCTAAATCTCTTAGGGCCAGATTGGGAGCCCTTTACTCACACAAAGAGTCTCATTTAGCTCTGTTATAGGAGGACAGCATTTTGCTTTGTCTGTTTAGCTGCGAAAATGGGTTACATCAATCTCTGGGGTGCATCCACTCATTTCTATGGGGTGAGACCAGGCATGAATTCGACTCAAGGGACCAGATCCTCAGCTGGTGTAAATCAAAGTCATTGACTTCAGTGGCGGTAAGCAGATTTACCCCAGCGGACAATCTGGCCTTTCAGCTTGATAGCCACAGCCCTCCTACTGAATCGTTTAAACAGAGAGCCTGATTTTATACTGCACAGTCCCTTACGAACGCTACTGGCCTAAATTAGCATAGTCCTACGGAAGCCAATGGTGCTACACCAGTTTACACTTGGCCCATTGCTTTTTCCTTAAAATAAACTAAGGTAGGGGGTCAATGCAAGAATTAATGTGATGAAGCTACAGGCAGGGAAATGGCTTTACAAACAGTTACAAATATATAGAATCTGGTCTATTTGTGTAGCGCTAACAACTTCCGTGACATTTTACAAAACTGCTTAAGAAGATGTTGTTTGATCTGGACCTTTAAAGGAATAAAGAAAAGTGCATTTTGTCAGAGGGGGCAGAAGACATTGATTCCTTCATCTGTGCTATAAGCTGTATGAAAGTGGTCTGTTAATGAACAGATAATACTCTGAAACCAGATAATAGACTGGTTTCTTGAGAGGGCACATGCAGCAGGCACAGATTTTCAAAGTGAATAGCAATTATTTTTACCCCCTGCACTAGCTCTGGATATTGCAAAGAGACACTACAGACTAGTATTTCATATGCAGTTTTAAATCAAGAATGGATTAAATTCAACCTTCAGGGTGGGATTTTTAAAAGTGCTCAGCATTGGCCCAATTCTTCTCCCACTGCAATCAGATCACCATCGATTTCAGAATTAGGCCAACATTAAGCACATTTGAAAATCCCACCCTTAGACCTTAATGACCATAAAACAATACCAGTTATGAAATGTGCCTTAAAGTTCTAGATTCAGATCGGAACCTTCTTCAAAGTGCAGGTGTGTTTGTATTGGATGCGTTTTAATCTGTACCTAACCTTATCTAATCTATGCTCCCATTGGTGAACAGTGCAAGTAGTTCCACAGAAGCCCAGGCTACTACTTGTGTGAGTAGCTGCTCACCAGAGAAAAGTGCTCACAATCTGGCTCTAAGGGTCCTATTCTACCCCCTTCATCATAATGAGTAATGCCTTACCCAATTCATAGACTTATTGAAATCACTGGCGCTCCTGAGTTAAGTGCTCACCAATGTGAATGAGAGTGGTGGACTTGGACCCTAAGTAGTTTGATTCACAAAGTCAGCAGATATGAACTGCTACAATTGGCATGCTGCCCTGAGAAGAGGTCCAGGGCTTGTCTAGAAGATGATCACAACCATATCTGCCTTTGGGCCACTGCCATTTTGGTTCTGATTTGCTGTCACAAGAAGGAAGATGGTAGCTAATCCCAACTGAAGGTTAATAAAGACTCCAGGCTCACTCTCCAGGCTCACCACACACGCACAAACACAAATAAAACCAGTCACACACAAAAAGGCTATTTTTTAAAAATTTCGTAACCACATATACTAAAATAGTGTCATGATGTTCTCTTTCTGATAGCAGAGTTCCTCCACTGGATATAAAGAAGTAATATCATTAGCTATTCCCTTTTGCAAAATCGTTTATACTTATAAATTGCAGCAATACACCAAACGACACAATTTAATAATAAAAAGCATATACCAGACTATCCCACTATTATCACTACATTTAGCTTCCCCCTAATACTTTGACTGCTGCCATTAAAACTGAAGCTACAACAATATTTTAGCCATCTCTATACCCAGAAGATTTCCCTATTACTTTGTCCAGGAACGTTTTCCTTGGATGATTGGTTGACAATATCTAAAGGATAATTTTCGGTCCTGAAGAATTAAACACAGGTCTATTTTTATGAGGTGGGACAGATTGGAAACAGTTTTTTCTCCTTGTTTCAATGAAATTGGAAATGAAAAGAATGTGTGTCATATGAGGGACAAGTGTCATGAAGCCCATCTGAATTATACTTCATACCCCACTTTATAGCCTAATGTTCAACTATATCCATTTTTCCGGCAGTATTTCGCCCATCAAAAACAAGTTATTGACACTTATGTCTCGGATATAAATCAGTTCCAGCAGTAAAAGTAAAGAAGGTGGTTTCAGAGCGAGTGGATGATGGGGTAGAATAATGTATTTGTTTTTCACCTTTAGGATATTGCTTTAATACCATCCAGATACAATGGCAGAAAATCATTCCAATTAAATGGTCTTAAAAATAAGATATAAAGCAAATTCAGGTGATCTCATTCTGTCATGTGTGTCAGAGCAGACATCACAAAATTGAGCAGAAATAGTTTAAATTTAGCTGTCTTAATATATGTGTACAAGGACTGAGATGTGGAAATTGGATTTGCTTCGCTGGAGTCAATTAAGAAGGGCTTTCAACAAGGTAGGGTTGAAGTGCATTGACAGGGCACTGGGAATACTTCTGGTATTGACTGGCACTGGCTTGGGTACAGATAAAGCAAAGCATTCTGCTTTCTGCCATTCATTTTCCATAATAGAAAAATTACACTAATGTACAAAATGATAATGAAAAAATGAATGCAGAAAATAGAAACATTCCACTGAGATGTGCTTCCGTCAGACACTGAGCTCATTATAAAGGACTCTTATTGGATATATGGCTCCTAAACTTTGCTTCCCTGTTATGTTGACTTGTGCTGGTAGCAACATCTCCTTCTTAAACTAAAAGTTATTTCCTTAAAAGATAGACTTTAAATTAAAGTTAATATTTATGGTTCCTTTATGGGAGAATATCACTATGCTACCCCACTCACATTCTTGTATGATGTCCTGTAATAGGTCTTTTTTGATGCCATACTGACCAGAAGGTAGTGGTGACTTATCTCTGGTGTCCTATTGGAGCGGATGGAATGGCTCTTCAGTGGATGCACTCCTTCATCTCAAAATAATCTCAGAGTGTAGAGCTGGGTAATAATTCATCCATCCCCAAAGCCCTCACATTTGGAATCACACAGTGGTTCCATCATGTTACCCAATCTACTCAACCATCAGGAGGAGCCAAGAGGCATTTTAGTTTGCACCATCCTCAACATTCACCGGATATTTCTGTTTCTTCCCATCTCTTTGTCCAGTTTCTTCTTCTGTATGTAACAGAGATAGGGATCTGAATAATCTACAGTTATCTGCAACTCCACCAGCAAGTGACGCTTGTTGGCACAGGGAGGCATTTATAAGAATAAGCTGAAGCGGTGGCTACACTACCCATGATAGCTAACTATCAGCAACTCTTGGGAGTTGGATCCATCATGGCTTCTGGATTCCCAGGCAACACTGGTACCCCACAGTGTCTTTCACCATCTATGACTAGCTATGCAGCTGTTCCCCTATAATGTGGGGCTCGCAATAGTCCTCCACAACTTTTTTTACCTCGAGGCTAGAATATTTCAATGGTCTCTACCTAGGCTTCCCATGAAGTCCAGCTAATGTAGTTTGCAGCTGCCTTAGTCCTCTTAAGCAATGGGAGTTGGTGTGAACCCAATACTGTGATCAAGTCTCTGCACAGACTACATCTTCACCTCCAGGTGCTATTCAATACTTTTGTAATGATGATTCTGTCATTGGTAGTTAGAGGCATTCACGTGATTTCTTACAACCCATTAATTAGTTGGATTTTGATGCCCCTTTTTTTGTTTCTGTTTGGTTTGTAAATTGATTCTTTGTTATTCATTATGATTTTACAAGCAGATTTTACATTGAGTTGACAAAAGCTGTAATCGAATCAGGGAAATAGAAACCAGACCATGTGACGTCAGTGACCAGTCACACACCCCAGTTAGCAAATTGTAACTCATGAATGCTTGAAAGAGCACTCTCCATGAACAAACTTTATCAACAGGTCAGTGTCTGAAGAAATTACTAGGGAGCTGAATTTCTCCGGCAGAAGGTGGTGAGAACTTTAGGGAGAGAAACAAAGGAAACGAGGGAGCCATTAAAGACCATTATATCTGAGGTATATTTACGGACTGCCGCCTTTCAGTCCATGGGAGAGTGAAAGATGTAAGCCAGATTGATTGGTTGTCTAGTAGACTTTACATTCAGTTTTGCTCTTGGCACATTGCTGCCAAGTAGTGATATGAATACGGGGGGAGGAAGAGAAATGGTTTCAGTGCAAACAATCTTATTAATAGGATCAAGGGAAGAGGAGGGGCACTCAAGATTTTAGGAGCATAGGAATTCCCATATTGGGTCATACAAGTGGTCCATCTAGTCCAGTATCCTGTCTCTGACACTGGCCAACAAAAGATGCTTTGGAGGTAGGTGCAAGAAACTCTGCAATATGTAGTTATGGACAAACACGCCCACAGTGACTGCCTTCCTAACCCTATTAATTAGAGGTTGCCTTATTCCCTTGTGCATGAAGGCTTATATCCCGACTCTCTTTTTTAACCCTTACTGTCTTAACTCTGGATGTGCAATTTTTGTATGTGTCCAATACTTATAAAAATCCTGCTATGCTCTTGCCCTCAATGATATCATGTGGCAATGAGTTCCACAGGCTATGTGTTTGTGTGAAAAAGTATTTCATTTGATCAAATTTAATTAGCCACATTTCATTGTTGAATAACTCTTTGTTCTTGTATTGTGAGTGTATGTTATTTTCTACACCTGTATGATGTCAACTCTTATTCATCTCAATAGTCCCCATCTTTTCAAGCTCTCTTCCCGTGAAAGTTTTTCTATGACTCTAGTCATTCTTCTTTCTTAAAACCCTAAATTGCCTAAAACCCTAATTACCTAAAACCCTTAAAGCCAAATTCTTCTCTCAGTTATACCAGTTTTTGACCAGTGCAACACCATTCATTCAGTACTCTTGCTTCTGATACACACTTGCATAAAGGAAAGGCAAATAAGACTGTAAAGTAATAAAATACTGTGTAGCCTAGTGGAAAAAAGTGGGATTTTCAAAGAGGCCGAAGTACTCCCATTAAGTTTCAATGGGAACTGGGTGCTTAACTCACTTACACATCTGTGAACATTCCAGTCAAAGGGTCTTCACTAATTTGTACAGGCAGTCTCTCTTGGGTACTTAGCTCCCATTAAAACAGCATCTGAGCCCCTTATGGTCTTTAATGGTTTATCCTCAGAACATCCCTGTGAGGTAGGTGGCGGACTGAGGCACAGAAAGTCTATGTTAACGATCACACAAGAAGCCTGTAGCAAAGCAGGGGCTTAAAATCAGGTCTCCCCAGTCCTAGGTTAACATCCTAACCAGTGAACCATCCTTCGTCTCTGATTCAAAGCCTGTGGACCATAGTCATTTACTGACACATGCTTCATAGCTTTTATTCTTTATTCCCCTGCCAAGATGAAGAAATAAGTTGGGTTCCTGACGTGCTGAAGTAAGATAAAGATGAATAATGATACTGTTATGAAGATGTGATACATTTTACAAATCAGCTTTTAAATGTTAATTTGTATTGTTTTTTTAAAAGATAGGTATTAATGGCTCACTAGTGTCGAAGTACAGGTTGTCTTTGATCTAACAAAGGTGGGTCAGATATCTTTGATCATTGAATAATGGCTTGTAAAAAGCAGAGCCTTGTCTTTTTTGTCCAGGTAATTAATGGTAATTTGAATATTCGTTGGGTACCGGGGTTGGAGTTAATGATTTGAATTGAATCTCCTCAGATGGTTAATGATTCAAATTAACTTTTCAAAAGAATCCAGAGATATAAAAGAAAGGGGGGGAAGTCAACCCTTTTGAAAGAGTTCAGCTAATATCAGGGTTAGAATCATGGAATCAATGTGTTAAATCCACAGTGATGTTATCTATTGTAACTTAATTCAGATACTTGGGGCTTGATCTAATGTCCATAAAATTAAATGGAAAGACTTCTATTGACTTCAGTAGGCTTTGGATCAGGACAGTTGACCATAGGTACTTTCCAAACACTTCTGACTTTGTTTTCTCAGAGAACAATTCAGTTCTGAAAATATTTCGACTTTGAGCATTTCAGGAGAGAGATTTTTACCTTGAACACCTCACTCAACCTCATGGGATCCCTCAAGATATATAATCTGTCACCGTCTTGGCATTATACAAACAGGTTTGTTCCTATACAATCTCCTATCACTGTGTTTGCACAATTCATGTTACTGTTATCATTATTAGTAACAGTAACACCCAAACTATCTCTGTGCTATCTATCAAAGCTCATTGAAGTCAATGGAAAACCTCCCAATGACTGCAGTGGGTTTTGGATCAAAACCTATAGGACTAAAGTAGCTGAAGTGTGGGCAGCGGGCAAATGCAACATCCATGGTGAGTGATTTGGGGAGAAGACTGACATGTGTCTTGTTGGCTTCATGGGATTCTCTTTGTTTTCCTGTGTATTGTGGGAGATGAGACAGGATGACAAGGAATGGCAGGAAAGATGAACAGATAGCAGTGATGGAAAAGAGGAAAAAAGGAACAACAGAGAGACATATTGGGCAAAAGGGAAAAAAAGTAAATAGGAATGAAAAGATGGAGAAGAGGATGGTGTGCTGGTCAAGTGAGTCTGAAGGTGGATGGAATATGGTAACAGAGGCCACAGCAAACAACTGGTGATGGTAATTGCACTTAGTAATATATGCTGATTTCTGTGAGACATTATGCCTAGTCATTTAAATCAGGATGCTGAAACATTGGTCAACTCAGGACATCACTGGCCATATGATGAAGGCGTGGCACCTGATTTTGCATCAGACTGGGTGGATTTGTACTCCCTGTGTTTTTGATATGGAGTTGCAGCCTATAAAGACAACAGGTTCCAGCATGCACTGCTTCAACAGGCTAAAGAGGGAGCATTATATGTTGGAATTTACAATCTAAAGTGGCCGCAATTCTGGATTAAAAGTGAGGGGCAGCTATGGGCTATATGGAAGAGTTTATTTGTACTATGTTCCATGCTTTGGCCACTCTTGTTTTGTAGGATATTCTTATTATGCTCCCATTTATGTCAATGGCAAACTCCCATTTACTCAATGGAAGCAGCACAGGCTTAATTGGGAACAAGCGTGAGCACATAATACGAGCATACTTTTCAATGCATTTCATTCTCTTGCTTTCCCCATGAAGATGCTTACGTGTTCAGATCTCAGCTACAAACCCATCTCTATCCAATGGGGACCTCCCTCTCCCGTTCCTCTGATGTTTGGATGTTCATTTGCACTTTCTACACATCCAGAAGCAAGCGCCGGTCTGACAGAAAATGAAACAAAATGCTCTAAGTGTCGGTCGATGCTGTAGGAAAAAATAAAACAAACCCCCCAAACAACGTATCAATGCTGGACTAGGTGTTCTCCACGGTATGTCTTACAGAGGCCAAACATAGCATGAACAAAAAGGCATTTTTACATGCCTAGCAGAAATTCTGACAAGTCACTTTTGTTTTAAAGATAATCACAGCTCTAATTTTTTTTAAAAATTGACAACACTGATAGTCTACAAAATATAAAGCCTGGGGAAGAAGGGACTAAAAGTAAAAATACTTTCCCCTCCCCTGATATTCCCTTAAAATAACATTAAAAAAGAGCTTTCACTTTTGAATAGATTTGCTTCCTCTCCCTCCCTGCTATCCACCCTTTCTTCCTAGGTACAGAGTGGTTCTTCATTTGACAGATAGCAGCCATATGATAATGCTGCTTTTTCAGAGCAGTTTGGAATCTTTGTTTTCAGAGAAGAGGCCCACTAGGCACAATTTGGGACTTGTTATTAAAGACAAACTAACGTCCCCTGAAGATTTTCAAACACTTCGTGCCAGAATGTGGTATTTTAAAGCATTTCCCATTTCACATAATTGGATGCACGTGTCTTAGCAAGAGAGACGGTTTCAGCAAATATAAAAATTAATGCAATTTATTCGAGATGGTCTCACAGGAGATTAATAGATTCTGTACCTAATGTTAAGGAAGATAAGAACTGTTGAAATCAGTGAGGACTTGTGCATATTGCTTTAAGACCACTGACCTAAGCTAAGGTAGTTATAGACAAGGATGGCATTTAGAAAAAGTTGCCATATTAGTATTCGTCTTGTATCCGAAATGAGCATAATCATCATCTTTGGGAATATGTGTTCCATCTTTATAATTTCCTGGGATGGTTAATCAAATAACTAGTAAAACTATTGCTAATGTTTGCATAATAACGGAAAAAAAAATCTCCATATTTCAGTGAAAAGCAAATGAACAGTCAATATAGGACTACATGCAATGATCATAATTTGAACCCCTTTGTCATCCAGACACGTCGAAAGTGAGACATTTTATATGGAGCCGGCCCTGTGGGGAGGAGCCATTGGACCCAGGCCGCAGTTGAGTAAACGCAGCACTTCTGAGTATTTATAAGAAAACAAAAGTAGGTTTATTTAAGATAAGAATAAAATTTCACTAGAAGAGAGAGACAGGTGCTAACAAGTGTTTACAATACAAAACACAATCATAAATTCCAAACCTGGGTCTAAACTTATCAATGGTTGCCTTTCCTTTCTAATAAAGTAGATTCATCCCCCCACCCCCACACACAGATGCACCAAGTTCAGTCTGTTGCAGAGCTGGCTGGTTTCTCAGGAACCAGGATCCAAAGGTTCATGAAAGCACTCCCTGATCCACAGGAGGTTTTCCTCAGTAAATGGATACAGTGTGCTTCTCTCTCCTCTGTGTTATACTGAACACAGCTTTTTATTTCTATTTACAGTCAGGGTGAACCCCTGTCTTCTTGCAAAGGGCTTTTTTTTTTTAACCTTTAAGTGGCTTGGATTGTTTGTCCTTGCTGCTAATGGTTCCCCATTCAACATCTTAGTACTGATGCAAGGCTAAACAATTGGGCCTTACATTGCATCTCAGGCCAAATAGGGTGGGGTGACAACTCCCCCTTGCTTGAATGGGCCATCACCAAGACACATTATCTTCTGGTGAGTAATTTCTACTTCAAGCCCATACAGCTTGCAGTATAAATAAATTGTTCCTTAAACACTACCTATATGTATATCTTACAAAGATTATGAATCTTGACAAGTTATGAGCTTTCTGTAGATTCTTTATATGTTACTCTTTCTGCATAAATATCCTGTAAGAATGTGTTTGGTGTAGAGAGTTTGTCAGGTCTGAAGTGAGAGATGTTTGCAAAGAAAAGAGGACCCTTTGCCGAGGGTGAATACACTGTATTCATTGTATTTCATTGATCTAGGGGCCTTGTTCAGTGTAAAAGGAGGACGCCGATTCTGATTGTTCAACATTGTGGTCAGCTGCTTAGACTTCAAGGTAAAGCCAGTTTGTCTTATCTACATGAGTCATCCTGATGGGCCAAATTCATCCTCAAATGAATTTGTCCCACTTACTTCCATGAGACTATTTGCATGGATGAGGTGAATGGGCTTTATTTTTTCAAGTCCGGAGTTATGTGGTTCATATTGCATCAAAATGTCAGCCGCAAGCATTCAAAAATCATGTCAGACCCCAAAGATCCTGAAGATTGCCTTTAAATGAATACGATTGTTTTTAAAATACATTTTGGATTTTTTCTTGCATTATATTTGTTGAACTTTTAGGTACACTCAGATTATATTTCTAAGCTTTTCTTCGGAGGGCTAAAAACTGACTTTTGGTTTGTTGCCAACTGTCATGATTTTATTGGGAGTCTTGACATCTGGTGCTTTCTTTTTAAAATCTCATGATTTTTAAGGCAATCACATCATTTTTTAATGCTTGCAGTTGATGATACTGAATACCCCCATGGGACATATACCAGAACAGGGTGTCTCTTTCATTACACTGTCTCAGGTCCCTGACCTGTGAGGTACTGAGTGCCATCATCAATGAATGAACTCAGTTCTGCTCTCTGGGATAAGGATGTAAAACCAGAAAAATTCCACTGAAGTCACTTCAGATTTATATTAATGTATCAGAGATCAGAATCTGACCAGTGAATTAAATGGAAGTTGAGGATGCTCTAATGAGAAATTGTTTTACTAGTGAATCATCTCTTATACTACAATGATTATATTCACAAATGGGATCCCAGGAAAATGGTGGCAGTTTTGCAATAATTTATTAAATCTCCCAGCATATTTAACTTCCATTCTGAAGGGACTTATAAAGTCTTTCTTTAAACACTAAAAAATCGGTAACATTGCATTGGATTGTTTATTTTTTTGGAGGGGACGACGACGTGCGGGGGTTATGACAAATTGCTTTGTATGAAATGGAGCATGTACCAGATTCCAGCAGAATGTAAAAATCAGGAATGAGAGAGAAGGGCATGTGATTAAGGTATTATTAGTCAGAAACAATCACTTTTACTTACTGTGACAAGATCTCCGGGGTGCAGCCTGGGACTGTGGGTCCGCTGTGCCCCCTTAACTCTCCAGCCTGGGCTATCTCTCACAATGCTTTGCTAATGACAAGTAATAAACCCCTCCAGATGCTGTTATCACTCAGCACAACTGCATGTGAAGCCCCACATCCAGCTAGATTGCAAGAATGCTCCCAGAGCTACCCATGAATCACACAGAGAAAGGCACCAGCCAAATCCCCCCAGCTCCCAGCCTTGTACCTCAGGAATATACCGTCTTGCACTGTTCAGGACCCTTTCTTGAGCAATTCAAGTTTATTAATTGGTTCATCAGTTCATCAATAGAAAGTGGATATACACCAGCCTTTGTAAACCTGAGCAGATTTGCCAAGCACATCAGGCAAACTCACTGGTAAAGATAAATAGTAAAACAAGTGTATTGATTACAAAAGATAGATTTTAAGTGATTATAAGTGATAGGCAAAAAGTCAGAATGGTTACCAAAAGAAAATAAATTATAAGCACAGTCTAAACCAGGGATCGGCAACCTTTCAGCAGTGGTGTGCCGAGTCTTCATTTATACACTCTAATTTAAGGCTTCGTGTGCCGGTAATGCATTTTAATGTTTTTTAGAAGGTCTCTCTATAAGTCTATAATATATAACCAAACTACTGTTATATGTAAAGTAAACAAGGTTTTCAAAATCTTTCAGAAGCTTTATTTAAAATTAAATTAAAATGCAGATCTTATCAGTTTAGTGTGATCCTTGCCTTTGCTTTTCTTTGCTGAGTTTTCCAATGTCTGGCACGTATTTGGATACTTTAAGCTGCACACAGGCTTCTGAGTGATCAGTTGTTAACCAGCTCCGAGAGGACAGATTTCATGTGTGAAAATACCTGTTCACACAGATATGTGGATCCAAATGCTGAAAGCATTGCAAACACAATTTTCTTCAAACAGTTAAATTTCACTGGCAGGGACGTCCAGCAGATCAGAATAGAGGCCCCATGATCTCTCTCGATAGCTTCAAGTGCACTCTGCAGATCCACAAACTTTGATGTCCACAATTCTGAGCTTTTTAACTGAATGAATTGCATTTCGAAATCTTCAATACCCATCCACTGAAATACAGACAAATCCAAGTTGCTTTCGTTGAACTTTTCAGGTTTAATTAGAAAAGAAATTGCTGGAAATCTGTCAGAAAATTCTGATTCCAGTTCTTGCATGTACTTTCCAATCTCATCGACATTGACAGTGCAACATGTCGATAGTTCTTTTATGAGTTGGAAGTAGCGGAAAGTAGAAGTTTGAATATCCCTGGAAAAAACTGCTAGTTTCACAACAAATGCCTTCCAGGCTTCATAAAGATCCAGAACTGTTTGCCCTGCACCCTGGAGACAGAGGTTGAGTTCATTTAGGTGAACTGTGATATCAGTTAGAAACATGAGCTTACATAGCCATTTGTCATCATCCAGTTCGGGGTAGTTTTGTTCTTTTTCCGACAAAAAGGCCTTGATTGCATCAAAACAGTTTACAAAGCGCACCAAAACCTCGCCACAACTTAGCCACCGAATGTTGCTGTGAAGTGGGGTGTCGTTATAAGCACTGTCCCTCTCTTCTAGCAGTGCTTGAAATTGTCTGAGAGTCAAAGCAGATTGAGCAACAAGGAAATTCACAATTTGCACCACTGTATTCATCACATTATTAAGCTCTGAATTAGAAATTTTAGCACACAGGTTTTCTTGATGAATGATACAGTGAAATTTGACTGTCGGACAGCCAATTTGATCTTCAAGTAACTTTACAAATCCCTTCTGTTTTCCGACCATGCCAGGAGCACCATCTGTTGTCACACAAAATATTTTTCTGATGTCAACTCCTCGTTCTTCAAAATGTTTTACAAAACTTTATACTATATCTTCCCCCTTTGTTGTGCCATGCAGGGGTTTTAGGCAACAAAGTTCCCCTTGGATTTCATCGGAAGCACAATATCTTGCAACAACTGCCAAACGTGGAATGTCGTTTATATCCACACTCTCATCAGCTGCAACACTAAACACTGCTGTGTCTTTCAATGCAGTTGTCTGCTTTTCCTTAATGTTTTCTGCCAATTCACTTATGCGTCTCTCAACTGTCCTGGCAGAAATGGGCAGTTCTTTTATTCTAGATATGATTGTATCTTTATTTGGCAAATCATTGAACAAAATCTCCGAACTGCTGAGAAAAACTTCTTTTATATATTCCCCATCTGTAAACGGCTTTCTGTTTTTTGCAATGCACTGTGCAATCTTGTAACTTCCTTTGTAGCTTGATTTTTACTTACACTTAAGCTTTTAAAAACACTGCTTTGCTTCTCATAGGCTGCTACTGCCTTTTTGATTTATTCAGTCTTGTCTGCTTCATCAAGAAAGGTTTTCTTGTTCTTCGTTTCAAAATGTCGTCGAACACTTGATGTGCGACAAACAACACTTTCAAAACAGAAAGCACAAATAGCATGGTCCTTCTTTTCAATAAATCCAAATGCATATGTCCAAGCAGGCTGAAATGATTGGACATCTAGCTTCGCTTTCTTAGGAGCTGCCATTTTGTCAAATGTTCCCTTCCACTCTCAATGAGGAAAAAAATGGCGATAGAAGGCAGGCACAAGGTCAAATGCAGTGTGGTCTGATATAAGCAATTTTAAGATGGGGGTGCTCAGCTGCAACCCCTCTTGCCTTATGTGCAACCCTCACTGTCCCAAGCTGGGGACAGTGGGCCACAGAGGGGCGGCTACAGAGCACTGATCCAAGGCCAGGAGCAGAGCCCAGGGTGGCCTGCTGGGACTCCAGGCCGGAAGGCAGGCTGAGCGAGGCTGGAGATCCAGACCCCAGCTGGCAGGACGTCAGCGGCTGGAACCCCAGATCAGCAGCTGAGGTGAGTGGATCTGGCGGCTGGTAGGGCTGAGCAGGGCTGGAGGCCTGGACCCTGTCTGGCAGGGGGCCTGCACTGGAACTCCAACCGAAAATAAGGTGAGTGGGGCTGTGGCAGGGGGGAACCCCAGCTGGCAAGGGCCCAGCAATGGGAACCCCAGAGTGGCAGCTCAGCCCACCCCATTTCTGGGGTTTCGGCTGCCGGCTCCTGCCAGCCGGGGTCTCAGCCTGCTGCCAGCCTGGGGTTCCTTCACCCAGGCCGGCAGCAGGTGCTGAGTGGGGCTGCGGTGGGGCCGGAGGACACCCTGGCTGGCAAGGGACCAGCAGTGGGAACCCCAGAGCGGCGTCTCAGCCCACCCCAGTTCTGGGGTTTCAGCTGCTGGCTCCTGCCAGCCAGGGTCTCAGCCCGCTGCCGGCCTAGGGTTCCTTCACCCAGGCCAGTAGCAGGCGCTTAGTGGGACTGGCGGTGGGACCCCAGCTGGCAAGGGGACTCCATCAAAAATCGGCTCGTGTGCCACCTTTGGCACGTGTGCCGTAAGTTGCCAATCCCTGGTCTCAACTCTCAACCTTATTAGACTAGGCAATAACTAGATTAAGCAGTTTTTCTCACCCCATTGGATATTGCAGTTCATAGTACACAGGCTTCACCCTTGAAACCTGGGCCAATCTCCTCTGTTGGAATCTTCAGTCTTCTGAGGTCCTTGTTGCTTGCAGCATAGGTGGGGAAAGGAGAAAAGGCAAAGCATGGGGGCACTGTGTTTCGTTTTATACACTTAGTCCATGTGCTAGTAGAACATAAGTCCAGGCATGTCTGGTCGGCACTGCTGAGTCACCAGGCAAAGTTGAGCAATTCCCCTCATATGGCCTTGTGCAGGTGAGTCATTGCATTGTAGCTCCCTTGCTGGACAATGGCTGTTGGTGGTTGTTCGACCTCCGCCTGGGCGTTGGTTATCCCCCTGGTTATTGTCTTTGGGGAGCTAGTATCTGGGCGCTTCCCAAACACACAGCATATTTTAGTGAAAATCATACAACACACTTCTCATAACTTCATGTGCATTAATGATATACATATATAGATGGAACTGTAGGTTTCAGCAGATCATAACAATTCCCACGATACCTCACATGGCATGCTTTATGTGAAATATCACAATTATATACAGATGATGAATATGAGTGGTTACAGGGCACTCCCCGGAGGTGTAGAGCAGTGTTTCTCAAACTGGGGTCGCCGCTTGTGTAGGGAAAGCCCCTGGCAGGCCGAGCCGGTTTGTTTACCTGCCCCATCCGCAGGTCCGGCTGATTGTGGCTCCCACTGGCCACAGTTCGCCACTGGAGGCCAATGAGAGTTGCTGGAAGCAGTGGCCAGTAAGTCCCTCGGCCCGTGCCACTTTCAGCAGCTCCCATTGGCCTGGAGCAGCGAACCGGGGCCAGTAGGAGCCGCGATTGGCCAGACCTGCGGATGGAGCAGGTAAACAAACCAGCTCGGCCCGCCAGGGGCTTTCCCTACACAAGCGGCGACCCCAGTTTGAGAAACACTGGTTTAGAGTGTCACACCCACATCCTTGGAGAATAATTATTTAAACTAGGCAGGACAAGCTGCTAGCAAAGGTATTAATAAATACTAATAAATTTGTTAGTCTCTAAGGTGCCATAAGTACTCCTGTTCTTTTTACGGATACAGACTAACACGGCTGCTACTCTGAAACCTAGCAAAGGTATTGTAGAGGATAATCTTGCAGTGGACAAGTGTGTATGGATTAACAGGATTTTTCCATCCCTAATTTCTAAAGAGGTATAATGCAGAAGTTAGTTGGCTGGGGTCATTTTGAATTTGGATCAGAAGTTTGGATGCATGCCTGAGCTTGGTCAAACCCTTTTTTTTTTTCTTTTCCTGGACTGCTGCATGAAAATTTCACAAGATCAGGTTTTTGTAGGATTTCCAGTACTTCCTGATTTTAGTCAGGCCAGAAATATTGAGAACAGCTTTTCTTACAATATTCTGTTATTTTAGCTTCAAAATGAGGAAATGAAGGTGGGGATGTGCGAAGAGTGAGAAACCTACAAATCTGTGCAATTTTTTGTTTTGTTTTGTTTTTTAAGTAAAAGTAAATTTGGCAAGTGAACCTTTGCAAATATTCTAGTTTTGGGTGGAGACATTGTGGATAGTTCTGTGAAAACATCTGTTCAAAGTGCAGCAGCGGTCAAAAAAGCTAACAGAATGTTAGGAACCATTAGGAAAGGGATAGATAATAAGACATAAAATATCACCATGCCATTATATATATCCAGGGTAGGGCCACAGCTTGAATGCTGCATGCAGTTCTGGTCATCCCATCTCAAAAAAAGATATATTAGAATTGGAAAAAAGAACGGAGAAGGGCCAAAAAAATGATTAGGGGTATGGAACAGCTTCCATATCAGGAGAGATTAAAAAGATGGTTCAGTTTAGCAAAGAGATGACTAAACGGAGGCTATGACAGAGGTCTATAAAATCATGACTGGTGTGGAGAAAGTGAATAGGAAGTTCTTATTTATCCCTTCATATAACACATGAACCAGGGGTCACTCAACTAAATTAATAAGCAGCAGGTTTAAAACAAACATAAGGAAGTACTTCTTCATACAATGCACCCTCCACCTGTGGAACTCATTGCCAGGGGATGTTGTGAAGGCCAAAATTATAACTGGGTTCATTACATTTGTATATCTTGGAACAGTGGGGAACCAGAAAATGACATGGGACTGTGCCAAGGGATACTATTCTAGTGCCATAGTGTCACTTGACAAGCTCCATAGAGCATTACCACATATTTCTTTTGAGAGAGACCTCCCTAAGTTTTGATCTGTTGCATGCAATGTCAATGTGCTTACTGAAAGAAGACAATTGGGGGAGAGCCCACCAGGTTAACACATTTGGCCAAGGTTTTGTGCCGAGGTGAGAAATAATACACTGTAATGCCATCCTTTAGCAATGTTTATTGTTATGCACTGTTTGGGGTTGGTTTCTGGGAAGCACTTAAGCATTTTTACCATAATTTTTAAAAAGTTCTGGAAGACTTTGGGAGGGAATTCTCACATTTCTTCCTCACAATGTTTTCTGGCAGCGTTGCTCACTGTGCTTATCAAGTTCTGTGCATGATCGCACCCGTGGCGTGAGTACTTTTATGGGTGACGGTGAGAATGGTTGGGTGGGGTTGGGGGAGCAGGGTGTTGTATCGGTGTCAGAGATACTCAGGGTTATTTTACTTTTGTTTCTTTGGCATGTATTGTTTGGGTGCTGAGCAAAGGCTTCTCTATAGGAACAGGATCCGTCCTGGAGCTCATCGTCGTCCTACTCTCTGCTCTGCAGGCCCCGAACACGTTCCACCACCAGTTAACTAGGGACTGCATGAGGGCACAATACTTTCCCTCTAGGCACAATCCATTCCCTATGGTCACACTCCCATTGCTTGTGCTCTCTCTCCATTTGCAGGAATGCCTCATCCTGAATAAGAGCCCGACCCTCCCTTTCCTTATGCAAGTCCAACTGCTCGACTCTTTCTGTCTATGCCAACAAGCAGGTCCTCCGGAGTCCTTTGACATCTGCCTCTCCTTGTCTCTGCCACAATATTGAAACTTTTAGTATCCCAGGAATGCAACTATTACAGCTTTCTTTCTTCAGACTACTTTTGCAGCCCATCAGAAAGGAGCTGAGGGTAAAAATGGCAAGATACCTGCTGTGCGGGATGCGGTTTGGCTCCTTCAGTCCCCTGTTTCTTCTTTGAAGGCTGGCCACTACTTGGAGAACATGGCAGTTTTGAAAATACTGGAATGGAAAAGAGAAGTGACTTTCCACTTCTCTCGGGGAGACCCTGCCACCTAAACCAGAGAGATGTTTTTGCTCACGGTGACTCTTCCACACACTGCAGAGTGGAGGGTTTGATAAGCTATGAAGATGGACCAAGCACATCAGCCCTGCCCTTAAATCTGAAGAACCAGTGTGAATTTGTGCTACACCAAAAATTTGCTGAATTGTATTTCAGGACTGGGTGGCAATTCGAGAGGAAATTGATCATAATCTAAGATAGCAGATGGAATTCCCATGAAAAAGGAACAGAGAACCACAAAGAATGCTCATCAACCTCCACTGCATCACCAGAAACTCCGGTCCCTGTGTCCAGAGAACATCACTGAAAGGGACAGGAAAACAGAATAGCACCACAAGTGTATTTACCTTCCCTGAATTTTTTGATTAACACAGCTAGCCAGTCACCGCTCCACTGCTAGGGGACATGACATTTTGTTTGTGGAACTGCCAAGGCAGATGCTTCACTGACCCTCACTTCTCCTGGCTTCTGCACTGTGGCTCAGCATGGGGGAGAGGACAGAAACCATGGACTGCTTTTCCAAGCGGCGGGGAAAAAAAGAAAGCCGCGATCGCGATCGGCAGCAGCTCCATCGCGCCGCTTTCTTCCGTGGTAATTCGGTGGCAGGTCCTTCCCTCCGAGAGGGACTGAGGGATCCCGCGGCCGAATTGCCGCCGAAGAGCCCGACGTGCCGCCCCTTCCCTTTGGCCACCCCAAGCATCTGCTTGCTGAGCTGGTGCCTGGAGCCGGCCCTGTTCCCCATCAGTAGACGGGGCTAGCCTCTAGTTTTGGGTGTGCCTAAACCTGCCTGTCCCAGTACCCGCAAATAGTATAAGTGCTGTGTGGTTTATAGGAGCAGCGGTTTAAGGTAAAACTAAAGTACACTGCACCTCTGGGTGCAGAGGATCTGAATTTCTGAGAGTAGCCAGTGTCAGGGACTGGATATCACTGGGGAATGATTCAAAGGGACTAAGGTTTGGGGTGCACTTATTGTTAACCTGCGAGGTGAAATTAGGGCTAGAATAGCCCAGAGGAGAGTACATGAGTGGCTGAAAGGAGCTGGTGCCTAACTACTACAAGAAAACATCCCACTCCCTGGAGGCAGGTGGACTTATTTCTGGGTGCCCTAGAAACCTTACATGGGCAGAAATCCTTTGTCATTTTCCTGACATTTGACTCACTGCTTGGATGACGAGATTCTTCAGAGGACAGAAATAAATAACTGGTCTCTTTTAAGAACAAAGGCTGAAGTGAATATATTTAAAAGCTGTACTGTGTTTTGATGTTATTATGGCAATCAAAGTCATAAAATCATAGTAACCAAGCAATGAAAAATGACTTCAAAGGGTAAACTGTCTAAAGAGGATGTGACAACTGCTACAGTTCAGCTGTATTTATGTATGTAATTTATAACATTACATACACACACGTATATTTATATCACACACAAAAGTATGTTAATTTAAGATTACATAGTGAAAAATCAGAAAAAGATCAGGAAACACAAAAATTAGTAACCTTGACTAAGACACGTTGCATGCACTATATATTTGATAGACTTAAGGCCTGTGCACTAGCCTCCAAACTTACTGCATAATCAAAATGTCCTCTTCTTCTTCCATCACCACTCCTACCCTTCTATGTTTTCAAAATGTATGTCCTGCTCCTTCACTCAGATCTCCTAGTACAGACCCATAAGCCCTTGCAGAATTCCAGTCAAGTCCATTGGACTCCATATAAATACATGGTTGGAGCTAGTGGGATTAGGAGTCTGGAGCGTTGGATTCCATGCCCAGCTCTGCTACTGACCTGGTGTGTGTGACTTTAAGCTAGTCTCTTCACCACACTGTACATCTGTCTCTCTTTCTTTCTCATCAGTTTATATTGTAAGTTCTTCAAGAGACCATCTCACACTAGGTGTTTGTACTTCTAGAACAATGGGCCCCTGAGCTAAGTGATGACTTCTAATTGCAACTCTAATACTACTACTGACAACATACTTCTTCAGGGTAAGGACTAGATCTTTGTCTGTATCGTAAAAGTACCATGCACATTTGTGGTGCTACGTGGATTAATAATAATGGGGCAGATTTTCAAAAGGCAGTTATATGTCTGACTCCACTGAAAATCACTCTCTATTAAATTGCATACTCCCATGTAGAGAACTGCTTCCCTGGGGACTGCATCTTGACACAGCGGGAAGGCTTGTGAGATACACTGACCCTGAGACCTATGCCAGTGGGAGTTTTAACTGCTGGTAGGGGCACCCAAGCCAGACAGGTCAAAGGGACCAGATGAGACGTAGTTCACTGGTCCTGGCTCCAGGTTGGGTGATAAGCTAACAACCCATCCTTGTAAAAAAGTCAAGTTATGGTATTACAACTGCCCTCTTGGCGGGCACACCTGGGACTGAACTAGGAACCTCCAGATCGAAAAGCATAAACTTCTGCAGCTTGAGCTAAAAAAACAAAACTGTTTATCTGAGGGCTGTAAAAACTCATAGCCTGTGTGGTCACAGAGCGAGATTTATAACACACATTCAGCAGTGGGTTCCAATAGAAACACAATAAGGTAGCCATCCTGGCAAAGAGTATGATTGACAGGGACAGCCGAGCCTTGTTCATGCCCTAAGCAATGTCTGGCAACATGGGAAAGATTCAGATTCAGCTACAGAAAACTTCATGCTCAGAACTATCCCTGTCTAGAGAAATATTTTGATTGCTGATGTGTCACTCCATAGGCATTACTAATGTATTTCCCTATTAATTGTTGGCAAAGCATTGACAGCTTTTCACCATTAGTTCAATCATTGCTTTATTAAATTAATAGTAATTAAATGCTTCACTCCTGCCTGATGACTGTTAGACCAAGATATCTATGACAGGTCATTAGTTTTAGAGGAGCATGGTCAGGACCTCATATTAAGCAATGAGATGCTTATTGACACACCACTGATGCTAGAATTAATAATCACACTAAATTGAATCTAATGAATAATTCATAGTGGAAAATCCAAAACAATTTGCTGTAGTTACCAGAGGAGATGTAACTTAAGAAACAAGCCATAGCTTCAACCAGGGGAAATCATCAGAAACACAGATAGACATGGGGGGGGGGGGGAAAGGGGGCAAATACTCAGAAGAAAGTGCCAAAAGACACCCAGGCTGGTGATAGACAGCAATTTAAGTATGTGTTTGAGTGTGCTATAGCAGGAGAATAGGCAAAGTGATTTTGGGAGGCATACACAGAGACAATACATTAGAGGGCCAGGCCAGGAGAGAATAATATTTCTCTACTGAGTGCTGATGAGAATACACCTGGGATTCCAGATTGAGTTCTGGGCTCCTCTGAATCAGAGAGATGTTTATAAATGAAATGGAATTTAGAGCCTGATCAGCATGTATATTGACATTCTCGTGGAATTCAGTGAGTGCCGGGTCAGACCATTAGGGTACATCTTCACTGCAGTGTTATCTTGGGATCGTACCTGAGTGTTGCCCCTAGTGCCCCTCCTGTCCACACACAAAACCCTCTCACTGAAGTTAAGTGGTGTTTTCAACCCAGGCTAGCTGGTGTGGGATGTGGGTTAGAGCCTGGGTTCCACTTTCAGTAGGGTTGGCAATCTGCCTACTTTACAGTGAGGACACAGGCTAAATCACTCAAGTGCTGCTCGTCCTCCAGTGCCTTCCCACAATTCTTTTCTTGTGCCCAGGAGGACAGAGGAGTTGTCCCACAATTCACTGGAAAAGAATTAGAGTATCTCAGCTCACTGCAGCACAAGGAACCATGGGATCTGCCTCTAGAAGTCCTACCGACACACAGAGAGTACAGCACTCATGAGGACCCAGTAACTCAGGTATAGCGATGCAATATGGCTGCTCCTACCAGAGGTAGGCTAACCTGGGTGCAGATTGCCTAGACTAACTCTGTCATGAAGACAAACCCCTGCAGAAGAACAATAAAATAGCTGTGTGGGTTAATGGAAAGGGCACTAGACTGAGACTCAGGAGACCTCAATTCTATTACACTCTGTCATTGTTTTATGCAACTTTGAGCTTCTCTGTGCTATGGTTTCCCCTCTGTGTAAAATGAGAATGATATTTGCCCATTTTTCTAAAGTGCTTTCAGCTCTATGGACAGAAGAGCTATATAAGTGAAAATATTATCAGGGAAGGATTGATTTATGAGGAAAGATTAAAAGGACTGGCCATTTTCAAGTATTTGAAGGTTGTAAACAACAACAAGGGACGAATTATTTAGGTGGGCATAGAAGCTAAGAATAATGGCATGAAATGAAGCAAAGGAAAACATACTGATAGGGAGGATTCTACTAGTGAGGTATTCTAAAGCTGGATTTCTTAAAACTTGTTTCATTTTAAACTAGGCTAGAGAAAACACGTGAACATATACTGTAGGACACAATCTTGCATTTTCAGAGGCACTGAGAACCCATAACTGAAACTGACTTCAGCAAGAGCTTTGAAAAAAATCAGGCTACTTTTATTTAGATGCCCAAATAAAGCACCTAACATTAAATTTCTGCATTGGAACAATTTGGCTGATCATTCCCTGGTCTTCTTTTGGAGAGCAGAACCCTGGGTGTTATGCAGTATTTCACAGACAAGAGTTACCTGTCTAAATTCCTTGCTTCAGTTAAGCCAACTATGTTTCCCCAAGTTGGAAACAGATGGGAATGCCATTCTCCAACATATCAGTACAGCACCTGGGCAGAGTGTGAAGTCTTCTTCCAAACACTGCTGTCTCCATGCTTTCACTAGTCATTTATGTATGAAGCTCAAGTGCTAGCAAGAGGTTTCTCAAAGTTCATATAGTGTAATTGTTACCTCAGGCTGGAAGATTCTGCTCTGCTTTCTAGGTTATTTAGCTCCTGATATAATTTATGAGATCGCCGAGGAGGCTGAAAAATTGCTTCTCCTCTCACTTGTTCATGTTCACAACAGAAGGGAGAGGGGGTTGCTATCATGAATGATTCCTGTTGGTCAGCTGCATTAGATCATTTTGAAAAAACATGATCCTGGAAATACTGAAAATAGCTTCAGTGGTGGGGAGAGTAGTTGGGGCTGGTTACGCAGACTTTAAAAAAAAAAAATCAGTAAAAGCCATTCTTTATCCTCTCAGAGTTCTTCCCAGGGATCTTACTCACAGGTGGTAGGACTGGTTTAGAATCAAAGAAGTTAGATATGGCATCTCAAATGTAGGCTTTGCAAACAGGGAATCATACATGGTAAAATAGGGAGGAAGGTTGGTCTTGTGGTTAAGACACATATATGGAACTTGGGCAATCTGGATTCAATTTTTGGTGGTGCCCTAAACTTCCTATGTGAGGTTTTCAAAGAGATCCATTCCCATTTAGATAGCTAATAAAGGGCAAGATTTTCAAAAGTGCTCAGGATTCAGCAGCTCCTATTGTGACATTTCAGGCAGATTTTCAGCACCCCAGTGTGGTGTGTTTTTATGAAAGTCTCATCTTAGTCTTCCTGTGCCTCAGTCCCCTATCTGTAAATTGGCAATAATAATACTTCCTTTTTTGTCTTGGTTATTCAGATTATAGGCTCACAAGGGCAGGGACTGTCTCTTACCCTGGGTGTGCATGAGGGCTGATCAGAATTTTTCTGTCAACACTGTTTTTTGATGAAAAATTAGTTTTCTTGACTAAGTGGAATTTTCCGTGGAAAGATTCTGCTTTCCGTGGACAACTGGCACTATAATAATACAAACAATAGTAATATTCAAGCATCTAATAGCGAAACAAAGTAGGCCTGTTAATTTTTGTTTAAGGTTTTGGAGGAAACCTTATCAGAGTAGTAAAAAAGTTACAAGACTATTCTGTAGTAATGAACCCAAACACCAGTAAGTTGTAGGGTTTATGGGCCCAAATTGCAGTTTATTTAATAGAGGAAAGGAAGCATTTCCACTACCTCAGGTCTGTGATCCACTGGGGAGGGAATGGGGTGGTTTCAGAATAACTATTTGTATCCAACCAGAAGGTCAATTCAATTTGAAAAGTGCACTGAGCGGAGGTTGTTTCGACCTCTCTCTCTGTGGCTTCACAGTGGCACCGGTTCAGAGGTTCCATCAGGAGGGCTGTGATGAAAATAAAGTTGACTGCACTAGAATGAGACGGCCTGGATGTACAACCCTGACTCCTGTTGGTGAGGTGTTACTCGCACAGATATTCCCACTTGATGTCCAGAGAGCTATCTGTATGTGAGTAACTGCTCCCTAGTGCAGTTAGGGTTGGGCTCTGAAAGTGGTTTAGCACCAGTTTGGTCAGTAACAATGGGAAATAGTATACCAGAAATCCCCATTCAAATACTTGGGGATATTAGAACAGTAAGGCCCAATGAAGTTACTGCTAAACAGGCTCCAAATGGCAATATTCAAATACAAGCAAATTAGGTCAAAATCCAGCAAACGTGCTTAACTTTAACTATGTGAGTAGTCCCATTGACTTCAAAGAGATTATTCATGAGTTTAAAATTAAGTGTAAGTATTTCTCTGGGTTGGGGGCCTTAATCCCATTGATTTCAATGGTACTACTCACAGAGGAAGGATGATGGAATCTGGCCCCATGTGAATTAGCTCAGGGTTGCACAATCTAGCTCCATGATCTGGGTATTATTTCTATTAGAGGGTCACACACGCTGTTGTTTCTGTAACCTGAAAACATTGCATAGACCAGGGGCTCCCCTCCATTCTCCCCCACATATTCCCTGTGTGCCACCCTCCCATCTTCCTCTCTTTCAGGGACTTCCTGCCACTGCCAGGGGCTCTATGTCCTACCTGTGTCCACATTCCCACATACCAGGGACTCTGTGTGCCCTTCATTCTCCTTTCCCCGTATGCTAATAGGACTGCTCATGGAGTAAGGTACTAATCAGTACAAGCAAGGATAGCACAGTGAAGGTCAAACCAGAGTAAAATAAGCAGGGGTTATACACAAGAAACAGGAAGAGTCCGATGCTCAATGCCCAGTTTTGCTACTCAGGGCCCAGTACTGTTCCCACTGAAGTCAGGGAGCAAACCGATGTGGCCATCAATTGCTTGATTTAGTCCCAGCCTTCCCAGGGAAGAAGCAGCCAATCAGAGGACTGCTGCAGGAAGCCTGCTGAGCTCTCCCCACCCCATCTCTTCAGCAGCTTAGAGAAATGTTTGGTTATGGGAGGGCGGGAAAGGGGACACCCCACACCATTTTCACAGGAGACAGCAGAAAGAGCCCTGGCAGCTCAGGGCAACGTAACTCCCTTCTCTCTGCTCCTGGAAAAAATGAGTCAACCAGCTCCACCCTCCATCCCTGCAATACCACACCTGGGAAAAGGAGAACTAGACTCTACTGTAGAGTCTTGGGTCTCTGACTTGGGAGAGGGGTGAAGACCTCCTGGAGCTGGAGGAGGAGCAGACATGGGGGTTGGGAGGAAGACAGATGGGAGGTGCATAATTAATTGCTGGACAGGAGGATAGGCAGATGGGGAAGCCACAGAATCTAATTATTTAGAATTTGGGGGTTTGGGAAAAAGCTGGACCATCAGGCAGAAAGTTCCCACAGTGGGAGCCAAAATGTCCAACTCTCCCTAGTGGGAGTGGATGGGTCGGGAGAGTTTAAAAAAAAATTTGAAGTTGGAACAAAAGATACAATACCTTTAAAGAAACCTCATGATATTTGTTGGTCTTTATTGGTCCTTAAACACTACTAATAAATGTGATTAATAATAAGGATCGGGCCTCGCTGTGAGCTGAGCGAAGTTGCATGTATACACACTGCTCTGTGCCTCTGTTTCCCCCCACCATAAAGCAAGTGTATAAATAACCATCTTATGGGGCAGTTGTAGGGTGACTGGATGTCCTGATTTTATAGGGACAGTCCTGATTTTGGGGTCTTTTTCTTATATAAGCTCCTATTACCCCCCCATTTCCCCCCCCCACCCCCCGGCCCGATTTTTTACACTTGCTGTCTGATCACCCTAGGCAGTTGTGATGCTTAGTTTAGGCTTGTGAAACATTCAATCTCCTCAAACAGCGAGTGCAAATGATAATTATCATGCAAGCAATTGCAACAAAAAGTTGGGAAGAGAGATTCTCTTTCTATAAACACGTTTGACTTACTAGCACTATAACTTGCAAACAAGATTAGTATTATCAATAAATCACCATGTTCACAGAAGAGAAACAAGACAGAACGCCTTGTTGCTGAGGCATATATAATGGCAATAGGTACCTTAGCAACGGTTATAACTGTACTGCAACAGATTGTGCCCTAAAGCAGTAAATATCCTGCACACAAGAGGTTATTTAGCACTTTTTAAAAAAAATTAAAAGAAAGTCTAGTCATTGTTAATGTTGTTTTCAGGCTAGAAAGAAAGAGCATAAGTGGTAAGGGGAAAGGAGTGAAGGAAAATTATGGAGCTTTCAAGATTAAGACCACTCAATCAGCTGTCAGGGTAGCCAGTCAGAACTGTGCATAAGACCTGTTGAGAAAACGGCATCTTTTCTAAATCAGTACTTATGCACATGGCAAAGTCCTTATGACATGTACATTCTCTTGTGAGTTTCATTTTCAGTCGGTTTAGTTTGCTGACAGCTCTCTCACTCACTCACTGTACCTAAGGACCCAATCCTAGGGAAAGCTCGCAACCCAGTCCTGCTCCAGCTGGAGTCAATGAGATCCCCTGAATATGGATGCTGGATGTACTTTCCAGGACTGATCCTTCACTGTATTACACTGGTATCATTCAATGGAGTAACGCAGTGAGTGGGATCAGGCCTCAGTGTTTGATGCTGTGCAAAAATGCTAAGCTCATTTTTCATACATAACGCCATCAGTACGCTAGCAGCCACTAAACTAACATTTCAGGAGGTGAATGGGCTCGTGAATATAAGCTTAAAAGGGGCATACCGTCATAATAGGGGCTATTGTCACATTCTGAGACTGGGCAGAATCAGTGGCATTTTGGTTTAGCAGCTCCATTTCTCAAATTCAGATCTAGTGTAAGCAGAGGCTGGGGTGGGGGTGCATAAAATTAGCATCAGGGTTTAAATTTAAAATACACCTCTACCCCGATATAACTCTGTCCTCGGGAGCCAAAAAATCTTACCGCGTTATAGGTGAAACCGCGTTATATTGAACTTGCTTTGATCCGCCAGGGTGTGCAGCCCCCCCACCCCACCCCCGGAGCACGGCTTTACCATGTTATATCCGAATTTGTGTTATATCGGGTCATGTTATATAGGGGTAGAGGTGTAATAACAGGACCCCCAGGTGTGTGCAAGCCAAAACTAAGTTGCTATGTGTTCTTAGTCCACAGCAGTGAGTCGAAACCTGTCACAGTCCTATTACCCTCTTACTGTATTGTGTTTAATATTAGATTACAAGCATTTTGGAGAACTAGATCAATAAAAACTAGATAAATTCATGGAGGATATTCATCAATGGCTATTAGCCAGGATGGGCAGGGATGGTGTCCCTAGTTTCTGTTTGCCAGAAGCTGGGAATGAGTGACAGGGGATGGATCACTTGATGATTACCTGTTCTATTCATTCCCTCTGGGGCACCTGGCTTTGGGTACTGTTGGAAGACAGGATACTGGGCTAGATGGACCTTTGGTCTAACCCAGTATGGCCGTTCTTATGTTCTCAAACTTTTCTTTTTCTTTTTATTCTTTTATATTTTATTAACAGTGTCCAAAAATTCTAAGTGAAAGATCAAAGCCATTTGGTCTGCGAAACTGGGCTAGAAGTCTTCCCAGCACATGCACTGTCACAGTAGTCTAGCACTTTTGCTTCCAATCTCATGGAAACCAGGAAATAGTCATAGTCAAATACCCACTCTGCTCCAACAAGGCTAGACATGCTTAGGATAAGGTTAAGGAGCCCTTCTTCTTGTCAGCAGTGTAGCAGGGGCCCGGGGCTAAGACAGGTTCCCTGCCTGCCCTGGCTCTGTGCAGCTCCTGGAAGCAGCCGCCAGGTCCCTGCAGGCCCAAGATACATGGGTAGCCAGGGAGGCTCCATGCGCTGCCCCTGCCCCGAGGGCCGGCTCCGCAGCTCCCATTGGCTGGGAACCGTGGTAAGCGCCACTGGGACCCCGCAGCCACTGCCGCACCCAAACTCCTACCCCAGCCTGGAGTCCCCTCCTGCACCCAAACTCCCTCCCAGAGCCTGCACCCCCCCAGAACCCCAACCCCTGCCCCAGCCCCTCGTGCACCCCAAAGCCCTCATCCCTGGCCCCACCCTAAAGCCCAGATCCCCAGCCAGAGCCCTCACCCCACCCTTACACCCCAACCCCTTGCCCTACCCCAAACCCCTTATCACTAGCCCCACCCCAGGGTCCACACCCCCAGCCGGAACCCACACCCCCTCCTGCCCTCCAAACCCCTCGTCCCCAGCCCACAGGCCCAGATCCAGACTCTATTTCTGGATTTTCCACTGATCTGGAGAAAATTGCTTCATTTTTCTGTGCCTCGGTTTCTCCATCCTTACAATACAGGAAGGATACCTTCCTTTGGAAAATGGTTGACGCTGTGGACTTTAGAAGTGTGATGTAAAAGCTGGGTATCATTACCAGTGACCTCACTGAATCAGCAAGACCTTCAGCTTTTTGCTGGGCCCAACACCTCCTAACAGGGTGGGGCAGCAGAAGAAACTTTTTACTCTATCGCAGCATCTGAAAAAAAAAATCAAATGTTCTGTGCTCAAAAAAAAAAAAAAAGCACCTTTCCTATTTGGTGCAGTAGGAAGGCATTTCCTCTTACTCACAAGCAATCCCTCTGCCTGCTGTGGGCTGAGGCTCGACTTGCTGTTCTAGCCAGATAGCATAACTGTTCAGACACGAATTGCCATCAGGAGAGATGGTGTTATAGATCTAGGTATCACTAGCATACTAATAATACACCTCATGGTACTGCCATATCAATTCTCTGAGTGGCATCCCACAAAGAATAGCAAAGACAATGCAGCTGACCCCTGTGGGACTAGCACACCCTCAGGGCAGATGAGAAATTACCCAACATCATCACTTACTATAATATATTAATAGTCTGCTCTCTTCTGACCCACAGCTACTGCTGTTCTGAGTTGATTTCACACTGGAAATGATGACAGGGTTAGCAGCAGGAGATGAAGGGGGTGAATGGGGAAGACTGGGTTTTTATCTTTTGGGAGGGAACCCTAATGCTAATAATTTTTTCAAATAAATGCCCCGAACCAAAAACGAATGCCCAAAATATTCTAAAGAAGAAGAGTACCTGCTTAAGGGGCATCGGCCAGCAGGACTGAAGTTTCAGTGCTGCTCAAGCAGTGAATCAATTTGACATTTTCACACACCGTCAGTCCCTTTGTGGGCAGTTTCCCCTCAGGACCCACATTACTGAGTGATTTCATTTGGCAATAGGTTTTGGGTCACCTGCCTTAAGTCTGAAGAGCGCATCTTTCTGTTTCAGCCTGATTCTGCTCTGAGGAACACTGGTGTGAGGACCTAATGTAAAGCCCAGTGAAGTCAGTGGAAAGGCTCCCTTTGATTTTAATGGGATTTGGATCAGGCCCTAAGGCCTACATCCTCAAAAGTATCGAGGCACCTTTGGGAGTTAGGTGCCTAAAGGCCTTCAAAGATCTGGGGCTAAATCCAAAAGAGCTCAGTTAAAATCAGTGTATTTCTGTTGTGTTTACCCCACTGTTAATGAAAGCAGAATCTAGCTCTCTCAATATGGTACCTTTTATTTTTTCCTGAGGAGAAAGGTTCTTGGCCCAAATCCTCAAAGGTATTTGGGCAGCTCTCTCTCACCGGGAATTGGGCACTCAAAAACCTCTGAGGATCTGGGCCATTCTGTCTAATAAAGCTTTCGACTTATAAAGGCCAACATTTTCTAACCTTGTTTTCTGCCTGTGATGTTATGAGTGTAATAGAATATTTCATTGGAAAATGACAGGGCCAGAAAGAATTAATTAACTCACCGACTGACCTGATCCATGGGTGAACTGTAGAAACTGGTTAGGAAGATATGTAAATGAATAGACCTCTGAAATGCAAGTCTGCATTGTTAGAGGTAAAAGGGTAGATGTTTGCTCAGGACTTGTAGTGTAAGCAAACAAGTCTTGTCTGTTGCTATAGTTTTAAATTCAGAGATCAAAAAAGGAATATTAACATTTATGATGATACTTGAGTGAAATAGTATTATTGTCTATATGTCTCTTTGAAGGTTGTGGTAACCTGTATCTGAACTGTTTAATGGATAAAATATCCCGTGCTAATTGCCAGGATGTTTGGAAGAAGGAGAGTTAGGCCTATTGTTTTCTCAGGCTGAAAGGCTACTGGAAATGTACAAGACCCCTGGGACATGATCCTATCTCATCTCAGATCTGCTTTGGGTTTCAAGAGGGGGAAACCTTAAGCCACAAGGATTGAGATCCCCAGTCATTGACTGGAGCCACTCTGAATATGGACATTGGACTATAACTTATGGACTATTTCTAAAAGGACTTTTGGCAACTACAAGCTCACTTCTGCTATGCATCTGAACCTCAAGAATTTAATTCAAGTCTGTATGTATGTTGATCTTTTAACCAACACTCTTTCTCTTTTCTTTTTTAATAAATTTTAGTTTAGTTAATAAGAATTGACTATAGCGTGTATTTTGGGTAAGATCTACGTTATAATTGAACCTGGGTATGTGGCTGATCCTTTGGGATTGGAAGAACCTTTTCTTTTATATGATGAGATAAGATTTTCAGTAATCATCATCATATCTGACAGGTGTGTCTGGACGGAGGCCTGAGGCTGGATACTTTAAGGGAACTGCGTTGTTTGGACTTCTGAGTAACCAGTGAGGTACTATAGAAGCTGTTTTGTGCTGGCTTGGTAAATCTAAGTATTGGAATAACCACCAGCGTTTGGGGTTTGTCTGCTCCGGTTTGTTTGCAGTTCACCCTGATTGAGTGATCTCAGCTGGCTCCCACGGGCAGCACCGTCACACTGCCTATGGGTGAATGATTTTTTTTTGAAACACTGATCCAAAGAGTCAATGCCAAGCAATTAAAAAAAAACTCATGAGTCAGCCCTACTTAAAATTAATTCAGTTTTTTAAATATAACAACTTTTGAGCTTTCTGTCTTGTGTTGCAATAGCCTTTAGGGTGCACGTTGCAAATTTTTCGCTGCAACATGAGGGCAAGTATTTTTTTAAGTGAAAGCTGAGATTCTCAGATAAAGCCCCAGCTCTGGGAGTCAGGTGATTAAGAAAAACATGAAATATGTTTAGACTTGTGATAAACTTGTGAGAACTGGCAACACTGGCTCACAAATGGACTTGATCCAAAGCCCATTGAGTTCAGTGAGTAGTGGATGAGACCCATGATGTGCATCTCAAGATGATGCATGCTGAAATACATGGAACACAGATTCTGCCATCCTTAGTCATATTGAATAATACCTTATACCTTAAGCAGTCCCACTGATTTCAATAGAGCTACTCTTGGAGTAAAATACTACTCACAGTAAAGAGGGCAGAATCTGATGCATAGTAAGAGGTCCTGGAAAACCCATGTGTAGGAATCTGTGCAACTGGTAAGGTCAGAAAGTATAAGAGATGGGCTTCTACTCATTTGGGACCAGACTGTGGCACTCTTAGTACCTTACACTTTGAGTATTCTCTTTAAAGACTCGTACCAAAGCTACTGCACATGCTCAGTATATGAGGGTTTAAAAAAAGAAAAAGCTTAATAACTCAGGCACATGAAAATAATTTTTCATTCAGCCACTACAAGACTTCCACAATGGGGGCTATTTCCATGCCAAATTGCAACATTCAGCCCACAGCTGTCTCAGCTGCAGAACTGTAATTAAACACTACCAGATTTTGTGTGTGTCAAAAAGTATGGTTGTTATACTCAAAATTATCTAAAATATTTTTCATCAAACTCTCTGGAAAAATCATCCACCTTTAGACAGAGACCAAGCTTAGCCAATGTCAACCCATGTAAGAGCCTTATTGGATAGAAGAACCTCTCTCCTGCGGGGGAAGAGGGGAGGAGAATTGATTTGTATGGGACTAGTTGTGGAGTGAAGTATTGCGCACTGAGCCTCAACTGGGGTAACGCCATTAATTTCAATGGATCGACATCAATTTACATCAACTGAAGATCTAGCCCAGTGTCAGTAGCAGTGGCCTTATCTGGCTGTTGATAAAGTGCACTAAAGATCAGGTCCCACAAAATAAATATTCGCCCTCTGATATCGTCACCAACTTCCACTGCAGTGAATTTAAAATTAGACATGTGAATTGTGACCTGTGAAGAGTAATCTTGATTGTTATGTATTCAGTTTTGCTTCCCTAAGTTTAAACTTAAATATTAATGAAGGAAAGGAAAGAGGGGGGGGGGGGAAGACAATCCAGAAAACCCCTCGAGCCGCACAGTGGGAGTTCATTTTTTAGCTGATGGCAATAAAAATGATGTAATGTCATTTTCCTTATAATTTTTATGGACAGATGGATGTATCTGAACTACCTGGAAAATAAATGAATAATAATAAATATTCAGCTATATTCATGACTCCTAGACAGAACAAACTTTCATTTGGATAGAATACCAAGAAGGTCAGGTGCTTCTAAACACACTTGCTCAGTTTCAGGTACAATGATCAGCAGTGAAGGAATTAAATTCTTGATATTTCGGAGGCAATAACTTAAGCTTCATAGTTTACAACGCTTTAAAAATATATGGGAATGAGCTAAATTTAAAAATCCTCGTTTAGATAAATAGGAAGATTAAGTTCTCAGTGTTCAGCTTTATTCTGCTTTATTTACCAAGAATATCAGAATAAATGCAACACATTTTGAGATCTCAGAGCATTATTGTGAGAGTAAGGGTCCAGACACCCCGGGGGGATAACAGTGGGTCTGAACTCCAAAGAAGAAGCAGTTGAATCGATTGATTATACAGAATAATGTTGTACTATAAAAGTGTATCGAGTAAGGTCTTTTATGAAAGCCAGTGATACACTGTGGATTAATATCATTGTGAAACATATGTTTTAACATTATGTGAGCAACTGTGGATATTTACTTATATTATGCTTTATAGTCTGTGACCAAACAAAGGAAGAAACAGGTTTTCTCCCAGACAGGAGGGAAGGTTTATAGCCATATCTGTCTCCTTTTCTTTTGCTTTGGGATAACTTAAATCTATGTTCTTTATTAATAAACTTATGCTTTGTTCTACTAGAAACTATCTCAGTGCTGTGTATTAAGTTAACAAGTGTGTCCTCAACAGGGTGTTGTGTGTGTGTATTGTCTCTTTGGAGACAGCAGACTTAATTTCTGTGAGTATTCAGTGAGAGTGACTGCACACTAGAAAGAGCTGTCTCTGGGGAACTCGGGTTCACAGACTGTTACCCTCAAAGCAAGATTTAAACTGGTGGAGTCTCCTGGAGTTTGCTGGTAAGCCAGGCAGACAAACTGGTGTGCGGTCTCACAGTTTAATTCCAGCAAAGCTCTATCTTGCTAAAGCAGAGAGGTAACCCGGTGGGAGAGAATCAGAGTCGTACATGCTATAAAATAATCTTCTAACACTATCTGAGGTCTAAATCTCAGCTGGTGTAAATTGGAATAGCACCTTCAATTTAAAAAAAATAATAATTTTTGTTTACCAAAACATCAATTGTCAGTCATGCAGTTTTCAGTAAATGAAAAATTCTGAAAACAATGTGGATAAAATTTCTGGTTAGAAAAAGCTATTGTGGCAAATGTAATGAAAAATGGAAACCTTTTCTAGTGTTTACAATCTTTTATGAAAAAAAAATCATTTTGGTGAAGAGGCCATTTTTGGATTGAAAAGCTTTTCATGTGAAAAATGTGACCAGCTACTCAACTAATAATCAGACAACTAATAATAATGAATTATTATTAATGGGAGACTTGTTATAGTAAAGTTAAGCATGTTTGTAAGGGTTTGCAGGATCAGGACCTAAGCTTGTCTCTTCCTTGCACCATACAAATTGAATCCAGCTCTAACGACCATTCCCCAACTTCCCTTGATGGGTCTACATTTTGCAAACTAAAAAGAAAATGGTTTTAGAATAAATTTTGTTTTGACTGAACTCTCATTTGATAGTCTGCTCAATGTTCATATTTATCATCTTTATTGTATGCTTTAGGTGAAGTCTCCTCTTTTGTTATTTATTTGGTTACAAGATAATAATTTTAGTTAGTTTTACTGTAGTATTTAAACAAACAGAATATTAGATCATTAAAAGGCCAATGTATTCTAAAATGTTATGAAAACAAAACAATTAAAATAATTACCCCCCCCCCCAATTGATCTATTAAAGGCAAAAGGGAATAATTGGTTGTTATACTTTATGGAAGGATAGATGTTCCATATGCTGGGAAATCAGTATGATTAAATGCTTAATTGTGGTGATTCTGGCTAATACACACAAGGTTAAATTCAGGTCCAGGAAGGAAATTTCCTCCACAGCATGTTGGCAGGGAGTATTTTCACCTTCCTCTAGACTAAAAAGACTAAAAAGAGCAGGGATGAGGGTTAAGATGGTCATATGTCCCACAAGCGAGTATGTGCTGCATACCACATCTCACCACATCCTCTGCCAGCTGCAAGAGGAAAAACAGCTGTTAGGGCACCAGGCGGTTCTGTAAGACATTGCAAATGCTGCACAGCTGTTCAGAGAGAGAAGGAGGAAGAGACATATTGGGCATATGGGGCTGCATTAGTAGGAGCATTGCCAGCAGATCGAGGGAAGTGATTTTCCCCCTCTATTCGGCACTGGTGAGGCCACATCTGGAGTACTGCATCCAGTTTTGGGCCCCCCACTACAGAAAGGAGGTGGACCAATTGGAGAGAGTCCAGTGGAGGGCAACAAAAATGATCAGGGTGCTGGGGCACATGACATGAGGAGAGGCTGAGGGAACTGGGCTTGTTTAGGCTGCAGAAGAGAAGAATGAGGGGGGATTTGATAGCAACCTTCAACTACCTGAAGTGGGGTTCCAAAGAGGATGGAGCCAGGCTGTTCTCAGTGGTGGCAGATGACAGAACAAGGAGCAATGGTCTCAAGTTACAGTGGGGGAGGTCTAGGTTGGATATTAGGAAACATTATTTCACTAGGAGGGTGGTGAAGTACTGGAATGGGTTACCTAGGGAGATGGCAGAATCTCCATCCTTAGAGGTTTCTAAGACCCAGCTTGACAAAGCCCTAGCTGGGATGATTTAGTTGGTGTTGGTCCTGCTTTGAGCAGGGGGTTGGACTAGATCTCCTGAGGTCTCTTCCAAGCATAATCTTCCATTATTCTAATGGACTGTTATTCAAAGTAATTGCTGCCTGTTTTGTCCAGCTGACCCACTGCAGTTGATACACTTCTAGCACAGAGATGTAGCTATATGGATTCCAGAATCACCACTACTCACTTGGGACTACAATCAGCAACCCTTACCTCACTCTGCAGACAATCCTATTGATTTCAGTGGGTCTATTCTCCAAGTAGGGTACGCCTCACAGTAATTAACACTCTGCTCCAAAATCGCAGGGCTAGAGATTGTGCTTTTCTCTTGGGTAGGGAGTAAGGTCACTCCCAACCCATTGCTTGGACTGCCAGGATATAGGGTCCAGGCCGGATGCTGAGCATAAACTTTGCCCTCCAGATACTCCCACTTGTGGGGAGTGAGCACAGCAGCTGGCCAGGTACGAGAAGCGAAGTAAACTGCACCCTTTCAAGGGCTGCTGTAACTTACTTCCTCCCACCGCAGAGGAAGAGAGGAGGAATCATAGCTCTGAGTCACAGTTTCTTCCCAGACCCCCTCTCAGGGCAGAGTAATTACATGCAACCCTTTACTCAGGACTGAGCCTAAGGGCTCTATCTAGCCCATAGACATTAGAAATAGTTTTTTTTTATTAGGTCCATTTAGTCGATTCCCCAGCCATTGCAGAGGTCTTCCCTCCAGTACATTTCCTTACGCTACGTCCAGTCTAACTAGCCTTGGGCAGGGAGCTGTCATGTAGCCGGTAGGCTCACCACACCATATGTTCACACGTTTCAGGGCCTTTTGACACTGGGTTTCAGCGATCTTTCAGATGTATTATGGATGATGTTTATGTGACTTGCACAGGTCCTGTGACAACAGGTAGCAGCAATTTTCTCGGTATCAGGTTTGGTTGAGATTACAGAATCTGTGGTAGATAGGAATCAAAATCACAGCTGTGAACGTGTCTTAGAGACTACAAATGTATTAGAGCATAAGCTATGCATCCAAAGAAGTGGGTAGTAGCCCACGAAAGCTTATGCTCTAATACATTTGTTAGTCTCTAAGGTGCCACAAGTACTCCTGTTCTTTTTAGAAGGGTTCATGATTCCTACAATTTTTGATGTCATCTAGATTTAAGAAATGGAATCAAAATATCACTTCCAACACAGGTAACTTTCTTCATGGAAAAGAGATCCCATGACCTATCCCAGGACTAGCCATTTTAACAGCAAATACAGCTTTTTGGGACGAGGAGCAAAAATTACCTCTTTTGGAAAAAAAAATGAAAACATTAGTATTCTGTCAAAGTTTCCTTGGGTTTGGGGTGCAGATATATGTAAACAAAACAAAAAAAAATCAATTTTTGGTTGTTTTCATTTCTAAAAACTGAATGAGGGTGAGAGGGGTTGAGTTTTTCAGTGAAAACCAGATTTTTTATTTATTCATTTATTGATTCATTTATTTTCAGAAAAAAAATGAAAAATGTTTCCTGTGTCTTGGTTTGTGTCTGCGTGTTTGAAAATATCTATTTTCCATCCAGCTTTAATAACAAGCCTGTGCTGCCTATTTCATTCCATGAACAATGATGGGCTTTGCACTCTGCCACGGACTTCCTGTGTGACCTTGGTAAAGTCATTTAGTCTCTCTGTCTCAGTTCCCCCAGCTGTAAAATGGGGAGCATAGCACTGCCCTGCCTCCCAGGGGCATTGTGAGAATAGTGACATTAAAGATTCTGAGGCACTCAGATGGCATAGGGACTGTACAAGTACCTGAGATAGGTCGCACTGGGGAGTTGAATTCTGGAAGCTCTGGTAAATGACTCCCTGGGTGCTTTTTCTTCTCACTTCTCAGTCCCCTTCTGCTGGTAATTTCTAACCCTAAGAGCTATATCCATTCCCAAAGTCTAGTTTGCACAGGTTCCAAGCCCCACAAAGCAAACAAATTAGAGGTGGTTAAAGGAAAAATGTTTCTGAAACCACAGCCTCTCCTGTCGGGAAGGAATTCCTTCCTTGATTTGCTTCACCCCCTGGTGATGCCAAATGCAATTTGCACTCAAAGTTTTACCTTTTTACACTGCTGTCCTCCCCAGGGGGAGCTTGAGAGAGGCTGGAGCTTTACATAAGCCCTGCTACTGGAGGCTGTCCTGCTTTGGGCATCTCAGCAAAGCAGTGACTGGAGGCACCTTAAGCCGTTGTGACTGCCCCACTTGCAAATTTTCTCTATGCCAGCCGGTTTGCTCCTAGGCGCTCTTTGGTGTCATGCTGTTGAGGGAAGGCACTGGGTTCACCTCCATGCAGGACAGTCAGTGAGGCCAGCTCTCAAACTCCATGGATCAGGGGAGGCCAGGGCCAGCTGTGTAGATGACCCACCCCAACTCAGTGTCTGGAGGCCCCCATTCTCTGCCAGGGCTCCTGTAGCCAGTCTCTACTCTGGGGAACCCTTTTTAGGGGGCCTTCTCACCATGGAAAAGGGGCTGTAGAAGAGTAATAAAACTCTGGGCAATATAATCTTTCCACCCTGAGCTCTGATGGTCTAATAGAGAGAAAGTTCTAATCCTCCAGGCCAGTCCTTCCTCAGCCCAAAGAATCTGTGGCCCGTAAAGCCTCTCTACGAGACCTGGGGGGGTTGGGAATGCTGTTGCTGAGGCACCAGAGCACCTCCATCTACTCTGTACAGGATGGGGAGATAGGTGCATGGATCTAGGACCAGAACAGCACCTAAGGACTCATTCCAACTCCCCTGTAAGTTGATGTTTAGATGTTTCTTTGTCTCTCATCACTGTCGTATCTGAATGCATGACACACATAAATGACTGTGTGTGTGTATAACATTCACAGCACCCCTATGAGGAAGGGTTACCCTAGTTTCACACACAGTATAAGGACAGAGAAATGAAGTGACTTGCCCAAGTTCACAAAGGAATTCTGGTCCTTTATACTGAAAGTACAGTAGAGGAGAATAGAGTCAGCCGCTCCTCTTTCTAACAAGAGAACCTCAGCCTGGTCTGATGCCTGGAAATGCAACCATAATACGAACAATGAATAGAATAGGGTTTGCTTGGTGGGATCCTTTGGCACAAGACCCTACGAAGACAAGGTACTGGTGGCTATGCATGGACATTATAGATCCAGGACATGATTCTCATGTACACTCTAACCGGATTGGCCCTTGTGGCCTGGCTGGCTCTGTGAGAGGCCTGCCTCACTATCCCTTTCTCAAGGCTTCTCCAAAACCCCACAGCCTGGTTTGGCTGCTCCAATGACTTGGCCCTACAAGTAAGCCATTTAACAAAACCCCACACATTCTGGTGTTTGACCATCCCAAAAAGCCAAGCAAAAACCCCAGAGTCATCATCCCATTATTGAACTGGGCCCAGTCCATCTTTCCTGACAGGTTGTCTCCTTCCCATGATGTTAGGTGTCGCCCTCTGCTCCTAGGAGTGACTGCATTTTAGTGATGAAGCAGTAGTGAAAGCTTTGGGAAACCTTTTGGGAAAATATGATGGATACTCCAAACCAATAAAATCACCCTCTACTGCTGTGTAATACTATATTGGGCTGGGAAGGATTATTATACGATAATAAGCAAAGGCATTTTATAGTGTTCGCCATAGCATCCTTGCAGAGCTAAGTACAACCCTACTCACGGTGGCCCTCTCTCCCTGTGCCATATTGCTTAATCACATTACTCAGTGCTTTCATTTACTCTAATTCTTCTTCCGCTGGAAGCTTTTTTCACTCCAAGTGGAACATTTGCAATCTGCCTTTTTACCATGCATGCAAAAAGTAGCATGTTTTTAACTTCTGAAAACTCATTCAAGGAGACAGCATCCTTTTGTACATGGTGTTCATTCAGAGCGCTGTGCATCCGGCATGCTTGGTTGATAGCAGTTTAATGCTGTCATGCTCCTCCAGGGGTTTGTCCCATGTGGTTATAATTAACTTTTAATGTCTGCCTTCGGGGCAAAACACTTAAGGGGTTAACCAGTTTTCTCCAAAAGAATGAATTGTTAAATGCTAACATACGTTTATCAATACATGCCACCATCTGGATGAAAATAGCTGGATTTTTCTTCTGATAACATTTGTATCATATTTGTTTAATTAAAAGTCACTTCTAACCTTAACAGAGACAATGTAAATTGTCTCTCAGGTTTGCTAATATATATGTTCCAGCCACATCTTTAGTACAAGTTAATTTAACTGCAAGATTCATGTGCGGTTTCATTGGACCAGATCTATTTGAGATTTAACTGTTGCATGCACTTCACAGTATTTTTTTCTTGCATAAGTACAGGCTACAGCATGCAACACTATAAGGCATTTTAATACAATGCATTTGTGTGGACATGTTAGAAATAAATGGAGATATCCCATCTCCTAGAACTGGAAGGGACCTTGAAAGGTCATTGAGTCCAGCCCCCTGCCATGTAATTAAGTGAGGGAAATAAAATGATGGGAGAGTGATGGTGAATGACACTATTATATAAAAGCATAATCAAATTATCAGATTGTATATTGTGAATATTTATATTCATGAAAAGCACAGGGTGTCATCCAATGCCCACTGAAGTCAATAGGATTTTTTCTATTGAATTCAATGGGTGTTGACAAAGCCCACAAGCAGAATATGAGAGAATCATAGGGAAGATCAGAGATATTCAGCATGACACAGACTTGTCCTGTTTTACTATCATATGTACAAGTGTGCACATTTGTCTGGCACCGCACCTGAAAGTGAAGAAATGCATTTTTGGACCAGATCCTCAGCTGGTGTAAATTGCTGTTGTTTCTTTGAAGTCAGTGGATCCACTGTAATTTACACCAGTTAAGGATCTGGCCCTTTGGGAATTAATTAGGGGGTTTCCTCTAAATTAAAGTCCTTAAACTTCAGAAATGGACCTGGATGATATCCCTTTATCCCAACACCACTGAATTTCAGCGATTGTTTGAAATCCAATCTCTGATTTGGAGCTGAATTTCATAAATGGACCGTATCATTATAATAGGTGCAACCAAAGTCCAGAATATGAACACTCCTCAAGCTATGGGATGTTTGAGAATCTATGTCCAGATGACAATTGTGTAATTTAAACCTATCTCTATAAAAAAAATGCTTTCTGCTATCCTGCAGCATCATTAAAAATTAACAAAGAAAGGAAGAAAAAACACACACATTTTGTTGGAACTCACTGCTGTGAGATGTTGTGAAGGCCAACAGTATAAGTAGGTTCAAAAAAGAATTGGATAAGTTCATGGAAGATTGTTCCATCAATGGCTATTAGTCAAGATGGTCAGGGATGCAAACCCATGCTTCAAGTGTCACTAAACCTCCAAATGCTTGAAACTCAGACAAGGGATGGATCACTCAAAAATTCCCAGGTTTGTTCATTCCCTATGAAGCGTTTGGCACCAGCAGCTGTCAGAGACAGGATACTGACATAGAAGGGCCATTGGCTGACCCAATATGGCCATTCTTAGATTCTTAGATCTTATGTTCTCTTGCCTGGCTGAACAACAAAAATGGATAATTTATTGTAATCAAAATTGTCTCACAACTAGTTAGGATGACACGTTCCTTGTTCTTTGTAGCAGGTTTAGGAGGAAGACAAGAATATATCTGCATACTATGGTGTAACAGCAATTCCACTAAGAATGAGAAGTATGGTGAAATCTATGTTACCTGAACTTACTGAAGCTGATGAAATCCATTTTCTTATGGAATTTAAAATTAATTCAATTGCTTTAAATGAATAGTGATACTAAAAGAAGCTCATATAAAGCTCTATGGACCCAGTTTCACATAAACTTCTTCTAGAATCCTCTGTGTATAACTTATCAGGATAGCCTAACTTGCTTTGAATATCCTGCATTTATTTTTATGAAATGAAAGTAATGGAATCATAGAATCATATAAATGTACAGCTGGAAGGGACCTTGAGAAGTCATCAAGTCCAGCCCGCTGAACTTAAACAGGACCAAATAATCCTACATTACCCTGATAGGTGTTTGTCTAACCTGTTCTTAAAAACCTCCAATGCTGGGGCTTCTCCAGCCTCTATTGGAAGACTATTCCAGAACTTGACTACCCTTATAGTTACAACGTTTTTTCTAATACCCAACGTAAATCTCCCTTGCTGCAGGTTAAGCCCATTACTTCTTGTCCTACTTTCAGTGGATATGGAGAATAATTTATCCTTGATCCTTTTTATAACAGTCCTTAACATATTCAAACACTGTTAGAAGGTCCCCTCTCAGTCTTCTTTTCTGAAAACTACACAGGCCCAATTTTTTAACCTTTCCTCATAGGTTTTCTAACCCTTTTATCATTTTTGTTGCTTTCCTCTGGACTCTCTCCAATTTGTCCACATCTTTCCTAAAGTGTGGTGTGCAGAACTGAACAAAGTACCCCAGCTGAGGCCTCACCTATGCTGAGTAGAATGGGACAATTACCTCTCAAGTCTTACATATGAAACTCCTGTTAATATCAGCCTTTTCTGCAACAGCATCATATTGTTGACTCATATTCATATTTGTAATCCACTATAACTTCCAGATCCTTTGCAGCAGTACTTCTACCTTCCCCATTTTGTAGTTGTGCATTTTGATCTTTCCTTCCTAAGTGGAGTACTTTGCACTTGTCTATATGGAATTTCATCATGTTGATTTCAGATCAGTTCTCCAATTTGTCAAAGTTGTTTTGAATTCTAATCTTCCAAAATGCTTGCAACCTCTTGCAAATTTTATAAGCATACTCTCCATTCCATTATCCAAATCATTAATGAAAATATTAAAGAGTATCCGACTCAGGACTGACCCTTGAAGGACCTCTCTAGATATGCCCTTCCTGTTTGACAGTGACCATTGATAACTACTCTTTCAGTATGGTCTTTCAAACACTTGTGCACCCACCTCATAATAAATTCACCTAGACCACATTTCCCTAGTTTAATATGAGAATATCATGTGGGACTGTGTCAAAAGCCTTACTGAAATCCAGATATATCATATCCACTGCTTCCCCCCATCCACTAGGCCAGTAACCCCGTCCAGGAAAGGAATTAGGTTGGTTGGGCATGATTTGTTCTTGACAAATCCATGTGGGGTATTCCTTATAGCCCTCTTATCCTCTAAATGCTTACACATTGATTAATAGTTTGTTCCAGGAGCTTTCCAGATGTTGAAGTTAGACTGCCTCGTCTATAAATCCTGGTGTCCTCTTGGTTCCCTTTTTTAAAGATATGTACAATACTGTGTTCGCCCTTCTCCAATCCTGTGGGACCTGAGCCATCCTCCATGAGTTCTCAAAGATAATGCTAATGGTGCCACGACACCTTCAGCTAATTCATAGAAACATAGAATCATCGAGTATCAGGGTTGGAAGGGACCTCAAGAGGTCATCTAGTCCAGCCCCCTGCTCAAAGCAGGACCAATCCCCAACTAAATCATCCCAGCCAGGGCTTTGTCAAGCTGGGCCTTAAAAATCTCCAAGGAAGGAGACTCCACCACCTCCCTAGGTAACGCATTCCAGTGCTTCACCACCCTCCTAGTGAAATAGTGTTTCCTAATATCCAACCTGGACCTCCCCCACTGCAACTTGAGACCATTGCTCCTTGTTCTGTCATCTGCCACCACTGGGAACAGTCGAGCTTCATCCTCTTTGGAACCCCCCTTCAGGTAGTTGAAGGCTGCTATCAAATCCCCCCTCAATATTTATTCCTTATGTACCCTAGGATAAATTTCATCAGCCCCTGCTGAATTGAATATTTCTAACTTATCTAAATATGCTTGAACCTGTTCTCCCCTATTTTGGCTTGTGTTTCTTCTCCCTTATTGCTAATATTAATTGTGTTGAGTATCTTGTCACCACTAACATTTTTACTGAAGACTGAAGCAAAATAGCCATTAAACGCCTCAGTCTTCTTGCTGTCATCAGCTATTAGCTCTCCTTCCTTGCGATGAACAGGACCTACACTTTCTTTCATCTTCCTTTTGCTCCTAATGTATTTAAAGAACCTTCTCTGATTGCCTTTTATGTCTCTTGCTAGATGTAACTCTTTTTGTGCCTTAGCCTTTCTGATTTTGTCCCTACGTTTGTGTCATTCTTTTGTACTTCTCCTTATCAGTTCATCCATGTTTCCATTTTTTGTAAGATTCTTTTTTGTTTGTTTATTTTCAGATCATCCAAGAGTTCCTGATGGAGCCATATTAGCTTTTTACTATTCTCCCTATCTTTCTGTCACATTTGGATAATTTGCAGTTGTACCTTTAATATTGTGTCTTTGAGAAACTGCCAGTTTTCCTGAACTCCTTTTTGCCATAGGACCTTACTTACCAGTTCTCTGAGTTCATTAAAGTCTGATTTTTTTTAAGTCCATTGTCCTTATTTTGCTGCTCTCATTCCTTCATTTCCTTAGAATATGAAATCTGTCATTTCATGACCACTTTCACCCAAATTGCCTTCAGATTCACTACCAATTCCTCCCTGATGGTCAGAATCAAACCTAAAATGGCTGTCCCCCTGATTAATTAATCCACTTTCTGGGGAAAAAAATGCCTCCCATACCTTCTAAGAACTTATTAGAAATTTTGTTTTATTGCTGTATTCTTTTTCTAACAGATATCTGAGTAGTTAAACTCCCCCATTACTATGAGGTCATGTGTTTAGGATATTTCCTCTAAAAATGTCTCGTCCTCTGTCTCTTCCTGACTTGATGGTGTATAATAGACCCCTTTTGTAACATCACCCCTATTTTTCACCTCTTTTATCTTTACCCAGAGACTTTCAAATGGTCTGCCTATCGCTGCCTCCTGAACCTCAAAACAAGTGTCTATGTTGATGTAGAATTCAACACTTCCATTCTTTTTGTCCTGCCTGTCCTTCCTGAACAAGCTATATCCCTCTATACCAACATTCCAGTCATGAGACTTATCCCACCAAGTCTCTGTGATGCCAATCAAATTACATTTTAGCTTATGTGCTAATATTTCCAGCTGTTCCTGTTTATTCTCCATACTCTTCACATTGGTGCATAGATATCTAAGGCTTGGTCTACACTACCCCCCCCCAATTCGAACTAAGGTACGCAACTTCAGCTACGTGAATAACGTAGCTGAAGTCGAAGTACCTTAGTTCGAACTTACCTTGGTCCACACGCGGCAGGCAGGCTCCCCCGTCGACTCCGCGGTACTCCTCTCGCCGAGCTGGAGTACCGCAGTCGACGGCAAGCACTTCCGGGTTCGACTTATCGCGTCCAGACTAGACGCGATAAGTCGAACCCAGAACTTCGATTTCCAGCCGTCGAACTAGCTGGTAAGTGTAGCCAAGGCCTAAGATGTTGGGCAGATTCTCCCACTGATTCCCCTTTTTTACATCTATGATCCAATTGTAATTTTCCATGCCCCCACCCTAACATCTAGCCCTCTGTTAAGGTTAGGTCACTTTTTTTGTTGTTGTTAATCTGTGGACCTTTGTCACCTGCCCTCTTTGAAACTAATTTGCATAAAAAAATATGTAAATAGGATTATATTCACTATTCCAGGTGTTAGTTTATTTATAATACATTTAATTTAGATACATTATATAATTGGTTCAAGTATGTATTTAACAATACTACTTAGTACTTTTCATCCATAGATCTCAAAGTGCTTTACAAAGGTGAACAAACATTATTATTCCAGTTTTACAGATGGGAAATAATGTATGGGCTTCAGAGGGTAAATTTAGTGCATCATTTGCCCATTCTATTGAAAAGAGGCTAGGTAACATTCTAACTTTAATGATAGCATTATTCTTTATTGTTGACGTGATGTGGCCTCCTTAATGGGTAAGTGCTTTCAGAATTATGCAAAGTCATTATGCTACCCTAAATACTTGAGAAGTGTACATGGGCCAAACCCTGAGATCTTTAATCAAGCATTGCTGCCTTTGGAAAGGTGAGAAAAGGAAGAAATTAGGAGCACAAATTAAGAAATAGCTCAAAGAGGATTTTATGAAGCCCCAAATCCAGTTATTCTCTCTGCCTCCTAAAATGGTCTTCTCTTGAACCTCCTATGAGCTGGATTGTGCAGCCCTTAGTCTTGCTGCAGAGCACCTAATTCTCTGTGTGGCCATGTGGTCCAAGTTTGACTCTTGCCTTAAATGTCTTTAAGGTTTATATATCTAAATATAGACAGATGTGCAGTGTATCTTAGAACTGCACTGACATTACAGCAGTGCCTGTAATACTGGACCTATGGGGGCCTTGAAATGCTTGGGTGAAGCTAGGGTTGCCAGGTGTCCGTTTTTTTACCAGAATGCCCAGTCTAAAAGGGACCTTGGCGGATCTGGTCAGCACGTCTGACTGGGCTGTTAAAAGTCCGGTTGGCACGGGGCTGGCAGGCTCCCTACCTGGCTCCGCATGGCTCCCCGGAAGCAGCGACATATCACTCGGGTCTTAGGTAGAGGGATGGCCTCAGGGCCTCTGTGTGCTGCCCCTGCCCCACCCTGAGCACCAGCTCTGCAGCTCCCATTGGCTGGGAACTGCGGCCAATATGAGCAGTGGAACCAGCACCTGCGGCCGGAGGCAGCGCGCAGAGGCCCCTGGCCGCGCCTCCACCTAGGAGCCGAGGGACATGTTGCCATGTCTGGGGAGCCGCCCGATGTGAGTGCCACCCAGAGCCTGCACCGCTCACCCCTTCCCGTGCCCCAACCCCCGGCCCCATCCCTGAGCCCCCTCCCACACACAAATTCTCTCCCAGAGCCTACACTCCCTCCCGCAGCCCAACCCCTTGACCCAACCTGGAGCCCCATCCTGCACCTCAAGCCCCTCATCCCCAGCCCCACCCCACAGCCCACACCCCCAGCTGGCGCCCTCACCCCCACCCCAACCCCTGCACCTCAACCCCCTGCCCCAGTCTGGTGAAAATGAGTGAGTGAGGGTGGGGGAGAGTGAGTGACAAAGGGAGTGAGTGGGGGTGGGGGATCACAGAAGGGGTGAGGCATGGGGGTGAGACAAGGGTATTCAGTTTTGTGCGATTAGAAAGTTGGCCACCCTAGGTGAAGCATAAGGAGGGAACGTCCAGCTCCAAAGACAGCTTTGCACACATGCTATTTATTTGTTCTTTTGGGTGAAGTTTTTCTCTTAGTCTTTATCGCTGCTTCTGTGTGCTCCAATAATTATGTCAGCAACATCTTCAAAACCCTAGTTTTCCTCTTTTCTGATCTACTAAATATAAATGAAGAAGCAAAGGAATCTGAATGAATAAATAACGAGGCAGCCGCATATCTTGCAAACAGCGTAAAAAGATCCTGTAAAATGTCTTGAACCCTTGTCCCCTGCTTTGCTTGTCATTGACTCAATAAAGTTAATTCTATTTCTGGAGCCTGCCTTACCAGCACCATGGACTCAAGCAGCTTAGTCTAGTGGAAAGGGCACTGGAATAGGAATAAGGCTTGTCTACACTTACATTTTATAGCGCTTTAACTTGCTGGCTCGGGGGGGAGGGTGAAAAATCACTCCCCTGAGCGGAGAAAGTCTGAGCGCTTTAAAGCACTAGTGTGGACAGGCTCCGAGCGCTGAGAGCCGCGCTCCCAGCATGCTTGGAGCTATTCCCCTCATGGGGGTAGATTACCAGGAGTGCTGGGAGAGCTCTCTCCCAGTGCTCCCCTATGACCACACTCACACTTCAAAGGGCTGCCCCAGAAGCACTCCTGCGGCAGCGCTTTGAAGTTTCTAGTGTAGACGTAGCCTATATTTGGCTCTGCCACTGGACTTGTTCTGTGACCTTGGCCAAGTCACTATGATTCTGTTTCCACTCCCACACTTTGCCTGTCTAATCTATTTAGACTAAGCTCTTCAGGGCATTGATTGTTTCTCACTCGATATCTGTACAGTATCTAGCACAATGGGGCCTTCCAATAACATGCATATAAACTAGGGTGACCAGATAGCAAGTGTGAAAAATCGGAACAGAGTGTGTGTGGGGGTAATAGGTGCCTATATCAGAAAAAACCCTGAATATCAGGACTGTCCCTATAAAATTGGGACCGCTGGTCCCTCTAATACAACCAGAGGAATTTTAGATAAACAGATAAATTTCTGGACCTTCATGTGAAATGAAGCTAAATTCTGCTCCTTTTGAGTTTTGCCTATCACTAGCTGATTAAGACCAGCTAAAGATATGTCATTAATTTGTATTTGTATCTCTAGGAAGTTCTTTATTTTAACACTGGGGAAAAAATGACAAGAAAACCAGCATTTATAAGATTGATTTTGAGCCTCATTCACATATAGCCCAATACAACTCTTGTTAAAGTCAATGGGAATCCGGGAATCTTTGATGCAAACTAATGCAGGTCTATACTCACCAAACTACCAAGAAGCATATTACCAAAATAACATACAGTATATTATACTTGTACACTTAAAATAATGGATGAAGAATGGGAGCCAAGAATAAGCACAGATCACCTCACCTTGTGTTGGTCCCAGGCTTCACACAAGTGCAGAGATGAATCAGGGACTTAGGGTCAGCTTTTCAAAGTTAGGTGCCTAGTGGGATTTTCAGAAGCACCCAAGCAGGTTAGGTGTCTAACTCCCATTGAAAATCTACTCTTTAGTCCTTATTCAGAGAAAGCTTTTGTGGATTTTATTGAAAGTTTTGTCTAAGGGTTTGTCTACAATGGGACACTCAGGAAAATTAACGTAAATTAACTAAAGATGTGAATTAAAAGTGAGTTAGTTAAACTGCTTTAAACCCCTGTGTGGACACGCTCATTCAGAATTAAAGTGGCCTGAATTCAGTTTAGCATAATTAACTTTGTAAGTGGGCTTTGAAGCAGGCTCATAAAGTGTGTAAGTCAAATTTCATTTGGTGATACAGCTTTTGGCCAGTTCCTCTATTGAAGCCAATGGAGCTATGCTGATTTATACCATCGGAAGAGCTGGCCCTTAATTTTTGCTAATTTCCATAATTTGGGATTCGCTGATCCTTTCCCCACCCCTCAATCTTACACTGTAAACATCTGATCAGAGTAAAGAATTCACAGGAGACGGAAGGAGAAACAGCTTTATCCACGAGCACTATTATGTCACGATATAATTATACCATGAAATATCTACTACTTTTACTTTCATAATTGTTTATCTTTTTCTTCCTTTGGAAACATCACCCTAACTAATAGTCATTCCACTTTTTGTTTCTATTCTTTGGGGATATCCAGGAAAGAAAGAATGTAGAGTTTAAAAGACATTTCAACTTTTAATAATTAAGCTCTGGTGAGCGTTGCAAAAATATTTAATGTTGTTCTACTGTATCTATAGTGGATCTGGAGACTTTTCAGGATTTATAGGAACACGATTTACAAAACATAAAGCTCATCTTGTCAAAGCGTTCTCCTCAGTTGACAATGTGTTTCGCTGTTTCAGTAGAATCAGGCAACAGAAAGTCTCATGATATGAAGGCATTTTTTCCCCTTCTCTCACGTAGTTGAGAGTAACTTGTTGGCTTTTTTCCACCTTGCGCTCTCCCTCACAGATGAACATTTGAGAGAATTTGGAAATGGAAGGCCTTTCTGTCTGCAGCGAGCAGGGTCAATTCAGAGTGGCAGCTGTGAGCTGGTGACATAGACTTATATTGACACAACCCACTTTTTGCTGCAGAATCACAAAGTGAAAACACCCGGGGCTCTTCTGCCTTTTTCAATAAGATACGAATTTTTGTCTTCCTTGTATTAAGCAGAGATCTGTCATCTTGACTTGTACACTAAATGGTCCATTCTGACTGCCTCGTTTGTGTCCAAACCCAGCCAGAATCTAGAAACATGTGTTAACATTCGGCATGTTTGGGGGCAAGTTGGAAGGGCCTGAGGCTAGGCTCCCTGATGTCTGCTGGAGGGTAGTCAATAATCATTAGACCTCCAAGTGGTAGATGCCCAACATAAACTGTATTTATTTATTTAAAAAATCTTTACTTTAAGCCACAGGGAAAGGCATTTTAGAGCATGCAGTTCCCCTGAAGTAATTAAGCAGTTATAAAGAAACAGTGCCAAGGAGCGAGATGCTACCTTATTGAGGGGGGTCTGGTGTTTGACTCTGTGTCATCAGTCAAAGCAATGGGAAACCATTGAAAGTAATTAGCCCATGTCTATCTGTCACTTAAGACTCTCCCCATGGTGCTCAAGAAGTGTGATTCGCCCCAAGTCTTTTTTGATTGCCAACATCTCAGCGTTCTCCACTAAGCTAAACCTACGGCTATGAGTGAAGTTAAAATGTAAGTTATAGTCAACATGAGGTAAATTAAGCTGATTTTTTTTTATTTTTGATGATGTTCAAAGAGACCAAGTTTGTACAAATTAAAAACAAATCTGAGAAATTACGAAGCATCTCATCTAAGTTCCGCTGTTTGTCTTTGTATGTGTAGATGGTGGCCAAATTCTGCTCTCGTTTATACTTTGACTTCAATGGGATGGCATTGATTTTGGGTGAGAGAATAGTTTGAGCCAGAGTGTGCATTGTACATATACAGTGAACGCAAGGTAATGAAATATCAGATACTTGAAAGTACCTAGGAAAAATACCTGCTATTCAAATGAACACATAGGAACAACCATCAAGGCTCAGAGCAATGTTCCACCTTAGGCCACTGTCCCATCTCATCAGACAGTGGCCAATATCAGCTGTTCTGTAGAGTCAGAGAGTTTAAGGGAAGAAGGGACCATCAGATCATCTACTCTGACCTCCTGTATATCACAGGCCACCAACAACCCCTAGACACTTACATACTAAATCAATCCTCAAACATGCATTGTCTATTGAGGACCGTTGTGCCAGCCAGAATGGCCACAGTTGATGGCATCACATCAGGCATTGTGAAGTGAAGTTCCCAGATCTAGCTCAATCCTGCAAATCCACAAATCTCTGAGATGGCCCCATATCCAATGCCAGGTCGGTTCAGGGCACTCACCCCTATGCATGTTGCACACTAACCCCAGCAACCAAAATTAGACTATAGGATTACAAACCTCAGAAGACTAAACTATTGTGTTGCACAGGGAGAGAATGGGAGAGACCAAAGTGTATGAATCCCTGAGGCCTCCCGCAATAGGAATTGATTAAGTGAGATGTACCCAGATATATCTCACAGGCAGCCCACACCCCACGCTGCAGAAAAAGGTGAAAAAATCCCAAGGTCACTCTGTAGAAGAAGAGTATTAGAGACCCTGAAGTAGGTAGTTATGGAATAACCCATCCATGGGGAGACTCTCTTCCAAACCTTATGCCTGACTTTAAGCATGTGTGTAGTAATGAAGTCAATGGGACTACTCACAAACCCAAGTTCTTTGCTGAATCTGGACATTATTCCTTTCTGTTGTAGCTCTGGATGTCCAGTTGGGTGAACTGTCTGCAATTAACTACTCCCAAAATAATTGTATAGGGACTGACAGATTAAATGTTTCATCCGATTCTACAGTAAATTGGAATGACAGGTAGCTAGGAGATAGTTAAGAAGAACCCATTGAAGAAGTGACATGAGAACAGCAAGCATGGTGTTTTGATAATATGGTGAATTTCTTTCTATAGTACCATAGATCCTGCGATGGGGCATCTGCCCCACACTAGCCCATCAGGGGTTAAGAGAAGCCCCTCGGGAGGCTGTGCAGGAGGCAGCCTATTAGAGAGGCACTACGAGGAGCAGCCAATTGGTACTGGGCTGGCCCATATAAGAAGGGCTGTAGAGCAGAGCAGCTTCAGTTGCTCTCTTGTGATCGAGGAGGGAGGACTGACTGCCATGCAGGAGGAAGAACACTAGCACCTTGGACAGAGCAGTGCTGGGCAGGATCAAAGGCGTGAGAGTGAACTCCTGACTGACTGCTAAGATTGGCATGCTGAGGCCCTGAGATAAGGGCAGAGAAGGTGCAGGGGCTGCGGGGAAGTGGCCCAGGGAAATAAACTGAGAGGTGGAAGGGACACAACATGTGGTTGCCAAATATAGGGTCTGTGAACCAGGACTTGGAGTAGTGAGTAGGCTCCACCTCCCCCCCTCCACACACACACACACTTGCCACTGAGGAAGTGGTGGGACAGTTGGACTGCAGTACTGGCCCCCGGAAGGGAGGAGCATAGAGTGTGGCACAGCTGGAAGGCAGTGTCCTGAAGAGGATGCCGCGGTCCTTGGAGTAATGTGGGTCGTGGAGCAAAAGTGATGGCAGGGAGACGCCATTAGAAGAGGGCACACTGGCTAGCAGAGCTAATCCCCAGGAAAGCCAGCAGGAGGTGCTGCAGTGGTGAGTTGCACCCCATCACAGATGCCCTACATTAAAGAAGGCCTGGTAAGCAGCAATCTTTGAACACATGGCAATAAGCAAACACGTACATATGAGCATATTTAGCCTGCAGCTGTACTGGAGAGAGTGCTTTTAGATTACTCAATTGTCCTGAATGTCTCCCTGGTTTCAGCCTCATCCTCGGAGGTATAAATTAAATGGACAAACCATCTCTAATCTGAGAAAAAACATTCTGCATTAATCCTTTAAAAATTGAGACATTTCACAATGGCCTTGCTAAAGATGTCCTCTTCCATTTGTCAAAATGCACAATGTATTCTTCTTGTGTATACTGTGCTACAGCCTAGAGCTGCAACTGAGATTGTGCTGGGCACAGTAGAAACACACCGCAAGAGACAGCCCCTGCCTTGAAGAATTTGCAATCTAAATAGACAAAGGATGGGGAATTGAGGCACAGGGAGATTAAATGACTTGCCCAAGGACACATAAGGAAGCCTGGAAGAGAGGGGAAATTAACCCAGATATGCTGCATCCCAGTCTTCATCACAAAGACCAACCCTCCTCCCAAAAGTATGATAGACAATTGTGCGACTGTGGGGGCAGGGAGGGGGGGGAACTGGGCAACACTGAGCCTCTTCTGCTAACTTGTGCTGTGATTCCATTGGGGCTCACAATCTAAGCAGAGCTGATAGGGCTGATATTTGGACAAGAACTGCAGAAAGTGGTGTTGGTGATCTCATGGTTTGTACATTTGCCTTTGAGTAGAGCTAGGTGAGTGCAACAACAACAAAAAATATTCTGCTTGAATGCTTAACTGACATTCTTCTTCCTTAACCCCACTCTGTTCTGTATGGCGCTGTCCTCAGAGCAGGACTGGAGCTGGTTGGAAAATGGTAAGTTTTGTCCATGAAAACTTTGAAGAGAAATATTATTTTAGAGTTTTTCCTCCCTAATTTTTAAACTGGATTTTTTTTGGTTTGCCAATGAAAAACTGAAACCAGAAAATGGGAAAAAAAAGAAGTTTTCTATTTTTGAAAATCAGACAGTTTTGGTTTCCAATATTTTTCATCACATGCGCACACACACAAAGATCATAAAATTTCAACAGAAACACAATTCTTCTGCAAACGTTTTCATTTTGAGAATAGGCCAATTTTTGTCAAAAAAAATAATGAAAAATTACAAGCAGCCACTATGTTGCAGTGTTGTGGAGTACTGCTGGTTTTTTTTATTTTGATTGTTTGTTGTACTTTGTTAAAAGATGTTGAGATCTCTCAGGATGAAAGGCACCATATAAATAATGAAAATATCCACCAAAGGGCCTTTCCCAAAACCGATAGCTACGCCTTTCTCTCTTCCTCCAACAGATCAAGTTTACTTGAAACATTCTAATTAGTCCTTGATAGAGGAGACATAAGCCACCCATAATCACTCACAAGTGATGTGAACACAATTGTCATGTCAAATTTTAGGACACCTGGAGCCTTCTCAGGTGTCCCATTAGAACCACTTGCCCAGACTTGTTATTTCAATAAGTTTTTTCTCTGAAGTTAGATCATAAATTTTCTGATGTTGGCAGACGGTGAAAAGGTGTTTACCAGTGTTATGGCTTAACCTTAAAATATTTCATAGCTGTATTGCCAGAGGGTAGAATGTAGGGATTGAATCCACTGTTATACTATATGGCTGATTTATCACTAGAACTGGTTGAAAATTGCATTTTAGACCAGAAAAGGGGAGAAGGGGAAATTTTGACAACGTTTTCATGATTCCCCTCCTCTCCGTTTTTGACCAGCTTTGTTCGTTGTTAATTATTTTATATTCTATTTAACACTGACTCAGTTATCAATTCTCTGCTTTCTTGTCTCTGTGGGAACGCTCTGCTCCTCTCTCTCATTGCAAAGTCTGTTGCATCAACCATGCCGCACCTTTAACATATATTTCTTCTGCTTTAAACCTGTGCTGCTGAGCATCTCAGAAGAAAATCTCATGACTGTGCTGATGCTCCTTCTAGAAATTTGTTCTCTCATCTCACTGGCAGAGGTACTGGAAAAATGGCTACTGAGAGCCATTGAACCAAACTGTAAATCCAGTATATAATGGAATCCACTTCAAGCCAGGGCATGTGGCAGCGCCCCCAGCACTCGTAGGTCCAACACCTCTACTCACGGGTCCAACAGCACTAGTTCTCACAAACTGAATTCCACACCTACCATCCCAGCCACTTATTCATCACCTTTGACTCCTCCTAAAACCTTACCATCCTGCTTCTTTCCATTTATGTACATCACACTTTCTTCCTCCATCTTAATCAAAAATTTGGGGGAAGCTGGTCAAAAATGTTGCTTTTAAAACTATTTTTTAATGGAAACTTGGGTTCTTAACTAAACAAAAGCTTTCATGGAAAGTGCTGGTTTCCCTTGAACATTTTTAATTTTTTATTTGAAAACTCAAATTTTGTGGCAGTTGTGGGCCAAAACTTCTGTTTTTGATTGCTGAAAATCAAAACCATTTAAATTTTCAGGTTTTTGACAATAAGTCAAAATTTTCCATAGAGGGGGCGGAAAACCCATTTGTTAACCAGCTCTACTTTTTTTTTACTATTAAAAGTAGTAAACACTGTATCACCACAAGGATAAGATAACCAGGATGATTACAAGATAGAGAACCCACCTTAACCCACTTCCCCGAAACAACTGAATTTCCTTTAGAAATTAGTAATCGGTACTCAATGATAATGAAGTTTTAGGGTCCAACCATGCTGTCCTACACAAGGACTCCAGGATCAGACTTTATGATGACTTCCAGCCACCTCCAGGCAGAAATCTCTGGGGGTGTAGAAATATGACAGGAGGGGGAGGCATAACATAGTCCATTAGGATCAACTTTATCTTTCCCCCTTTCCTTGCACAGGAGCTCAGGAGAAAGATTGTAAGAGTTCTTGTATGGAAGAAAGAAAGAGGAGAAAGTCTGTGGGAAGATCAAGTTCCACAGTCTTCAGAATGGACTAAACCCCATGCTAAGGAGTTTTCTCTTGATTCTTTTTAGATATTCACTGAATGTGAATTCTTGTTAGAAATGTTATTTCTGCAGGAAGAAACATTGCTGAGGCGATCGCTACACTGCCCCACGGTTTGGACCTCAGGGGTGGGAATAGTAGTGAGCACCAAACAGGACTACATTAACTTGATGTAGGAATCATTTCATTCATGCCTGTGGCTTCCACACAGGGGAATTACAGTGCAGCACTATGATGCGCACTGCTATTCACAGCCCCATAGTCTGAACGGTGGGGCAGTGTAGACAAGCCCTGAAACTGTATTGCTTTGTGATTCCTAGTCATTCCACTACTTTAAATGAAGTTGATCCTCTGTTACATCTCCTCTCTGGAACACTGTTGGAGTTGTGTCTACATCTGTCAGGGCCATATCTATAAATAGCACTAATGGAAGGAAGCAGTACAAACTTTCTTGAGTGGAAACAGTGGGAAAGGTCTGCAGCTGCTGTAAATTGCTGTAATTGAAATCAGTGGAGTTACCCCAGTTTACACCAGAGAATCTGGCCTATTATGTATATAATTAAGTTGTTGAAGGATAAACCCTCAGAAACTCTCAGGGAGAGATGAGAGTTAAAGGGATGCCTGAAAGACAAAGGCAAAAGTGGTAGTAACCAATTCACTTCATTATCTAAGATGAGTGAAATGCAATCTTACATTTCAAGGGTCAGGAAGAAAATCTCCTCTCCACCCCCCATGTTTTCTGGGTTTGGTTTTCACCTTCCTCTGAAGCATCAAGGATTGGCCAGAGCTGGAAATGGGACACCAGACAGGGTGGACTGGTGCTCTGAGGTGCTACAGAGAATCCTCCTTCTTAGTTGTCTGGCTGGTGCATTTTGCTCACACGTTTAGGGTCTAACTGATCCCCAGATTTGGGGTTGGGAAGGAATTTTCCCCCAGGTCAAATTGGAAAAAGGGACTTTGGAGTTTTTTACCTTCCTCTGCAGCATAGGACGCGAGTCACCTGCTGGGATCATCTGGGCATATCTCACCTAATAAATTCCTGCCAGTGGCACCTCAGACTCTCCTATTCTCTACCTGTGGCACACACTAGAGTTTAGTCTTCTGGGGACTGAAATGCTTTAGTCTAACAAGTTATTGCACTCAACACAGGAGTGAAATGGATGAAATTTAATGGCCTGTGTTATACAGGAGGTCAGACTAGATGATATAATGGTCACTTCTGGCCTTAAACGCTATGAAATTTCCTAAAAGCAAACCTATATTCTCAAAAGTGAGTAGCAATTTTGGGTGACGACGTTGAGGCACCTTAAAGGGGCCTGGTTTTCAGAAAGTGCTGAGGACCCACCCTCTGAAAATCAAGCGCCTCCACAATGTCTCAGGTTGGGCATCCAAAATCTCGAGCCATTTTGGAAAACATAGGCAGGGCTAATTAGTAAAAATTAAAATTGGATTTTTTTTTTCTTCTGCAGCATGGAAGAGAGTATTTGCGAACAGGATGCTCTAGTTCAGCAACAAGTTATTGAGCTTCATGCAGGAATCACTGGGTGAAGTTATATAGGAGTGAAATGGATGAAATGGATGAAATTTAATGGCCTGTGTTATACAGGAGGTCAGACAAGGTGATCACAACAGACTCTTCTGGCCTTAAAGTCTATTAAATAAAGGGCCCAATTCTCTTGCTGTGGGCTATAACTTCAGTGAATCAGAATAGGGCCTATATATATATATAGGGGTTTTTTAAAAAAGATTACTTTTCTCATAGTGTCCCCTTTAAGGAATTCCTTTTGCTTGTATTTTGTGCATTTCCAGGGTGAGTGCAACAAGCCAAATACAATTTTCTCACTGGAGTACAGCTAAAAGATCTCAGTCAGGAAGAAGTGAGCATGCTGCAAATCAGCTGATTTTGCTAAGGCATGAATAAGTGTATTTGCTACATTCCTTCGGCTACCTGCCCAGACTTCCCTCCTTGTCTCTATCTCTCTCTGACCCTCTGGAGCAGGAAGCTTCTGCCTTAAAGCTATAGGGGCTAATTATAACCAACTAATACCAAGTTTCGGTTTTACCCACACTGCTTCACAGACCCCAAAACAATCCCCAAATGTGAGCACATTTATTATTTAGAAATGCTTCCTTGGATTATAATTTCACTTCTCCTGTTCATTGTAAAGATGCTTGCTGATGGGGGGAAAAACAGTAAAAGGCAAAGAATACATTGCTGCAGAACAGTCCTGTTCTGGCATGGGCTGATTGAAAATTTTCTATTCAAACTGTCTTTTCATGAGGAAAATTTGGGTTTTGACTAAAGAGAAAAAGTAACTACTTTCCTTGGGGGCAGGGGTTTGGGCTTTTTTGATATTTTTATGAAAAGTTGAAATTTTCTGTGAGGAGGGTGACACTTGGTGGAAATGCCCTGAGTTGTGAGGTACCTCACTGCCACCTGCCCTTAGTCTAAAGAGAGAAGCGCATCTGTGTCCACCGGGGTCAGTTCCCCAACCCCACCATTCTCTGGCAACACAAGCGCTACCTTCCAGGCCTCCGCAGGCCCCGCTCTTTCTTTGCGCACACCAACCCCTGAGTCTTCTGAATTCCCAGATCCTCTGTTTCCAAAGGAACAGTACACCAGCGAAGGCTGAGGGGGGATATGATTGCTATCTTTAAATATATTAGAGGGATTAATACGAGGGAGGGAGAAGAATTATTCCAGTTTAGTACTAATGTGGATACGAGAACGAATGGATATAAACTGGCCGTGGGGAGGTTCAGGCTTGAAATTAGACGAAGGTTTCTGACCGTCAGAGGGGTGAAATATTGGAACGGCCTTCCGAGGGAAACGGTGTGGGCGACGGACCTGTCTGGTTTTAAGATTAAGTTAGATAAATTTATGGAGGGAATGGTTTAATGGTAAAACATAGTAGTCAAGGAAAACCAAGAAATGGTAGGTAAATTGTATAATGGCTGACAGGGGTCAGGCTGGAGACTCTTGCCTATATGCTCGGGGTCTTACTGATCGCCATATTTGGGGTCGGGAAGGAATTTTCCTCCAGGGGAGATTGGCTGAGCCTCTGGAGGTTTTTCGCCTTCCTCCGCAGCATAGGGCAGGGATCTCTAGCAGGAGGGTTTCTGCCGATTGAAGTCACCTAAAACAGGATTGGGGACTTCAACAGCAGAGTCCAGGGAAGGGGTAGGGACGGTTTTATGGCCTGCAGCATGCAGGGGGTCAGACCAGATGATCATAATGGTCCCTTCTGACCTTAAAGTCTATGAGTCTATGACCACAGCTTACCAATTACACCATAAAACACAGCTCTGTTTAACACACGGCCCTTAGATTTGCTTGTAGAGAAAGCAAATATAAATGTATTTAACAAAGAACAGAGCACAAAGAAATATTGGAAAGAAAGGGTTACATCTAAAAGAAAATCATAACACACATTCTGGAGCTTAACCTTAACTAACAAGATACCTCCTGCCTAATAAAGTTTCTCACCCAAAGTTCTTCCCCAGCATTTACAGCCTGGCTGGCTGTGATCCTTTTTTCATGAGGCAAGGCCATCATGAACTCAGTTGCCTAGCAACCCAGTGAGCTCATCTGGGCCCAATAAACCCACATTAAGTGACTGTGCTCCCTGACTGCTCAGAAGAGCCAACAGATCGCCATTTAAGCCCTGTAGCAAGGGAACCGTACAATGTGTTCCAGGCCCGCAGATGCACCAGACCTGCTTCCTGTCCAGCCCTTGCTCCACCCCGTTGTTTGCTCCACTCCAGCCCTATACCCAGCCTGCTCTGAATTCCTGACTCCTAATTCCTGGTTCTGACCATTGGCTTGTCTCCTGACCACGACTCTGGCTCTACCCTTTGGTTCTGCTCTGACTCCGGACTCCGACCAATGGTGTGTATCCTGACCACACCTCCAGTTCTGCCCTCTGATTCTGCTCTGACCATTAGGCCAGACTCCTGCTCCAACTGGCAGATTGTACCACCTACACCTTGATGTGTGACAGTTTGAGCAGCCCCCTAGAAGATAGCAGGGACATCATCCAACAGAGCTTCCCTTTGGGACAGCCCCAGCAGCCCCATCTTCTCTGACCATTTTGGAGTCCTGCAGGGACTCCAGGCTCCGGTTTCCATGCAATGTGACCAGAATGCAGCCCTCCAAGCCCGGGTACAATCCCAGGCAGCGTCTTCCGTTGCTCCCATTCTCACAGCCACTGTCTGTGAGCACAGGATGCCCCTACCCAATAAGTCTGATGGGGATTATGCCAAGTTTTGTGGGTTCCTTAACCAATTGCATCTCCAGTTCATGTTGTGGCCACAGTCATACCTCAGTCCTGAGTGGGATTAGTACTTAGCCTGCTCACTGGAGAGTCCCTGAAGTGAGTGTCCCTGCCCCTGGAAGGGTCCAATCCTCTCCTTGAACATTTGTAGAGCTTTATACAGGCAATGGTGGGCATCTTTGACAACCCTAATGGAGAACATACTACAGAAGCTGCTCTCCACGCCCACCAGCAGGGTCCCACATCCATTGCCAAATATGCAGTGAAATTTCAATGTCTGGCTGCAGACACCCACTGGAGTGAGGCTGTGCAGTGGCACCACTTCAGGCAGGGGCTCAATGACTATCAAAGATGAACAAGCATGGGTGGAAACTCTGCCTAACTTGGGAGCTTTAATCAATCTCTGCGTCTGGATTTCTGATAAACTTATGGTATGAGCCTAAGAAAAGCAGCCCACCACCTGATCCCTGCCAGCCAGAATTCTTCCATCTTCCATGGTCCCTGTTGTCCTACCAGACACTGAACCAATGCAAGTCGACAAAGTCCGGTGCCACCTCTAGATAAAAGAGCTACCACCACTGATAAAAAGAACCCAATGCCAGGCATTGGGATTGTGCCTGTATTGTGGAATGCAACAGTGTGCCCAGCCAAGGTCCAGTCCACCCCTGTGTCAGGAAATGCCAGAGCCCAGTCCCAGTAGGGGAGTTAGGGGTGGGTCAGTGCTCCACTCTTCCCCACTGTGAATCGTGCTGCCACCTATCTGGCAGAATCTTGGCAATCCCTAACCAACATACTACTCTGCTGCATCTCCCTCTTCAATTCCAGTATTCTGCCATGCCAGATGTCCACTTAGAAGCATTAGACAACCTGGAGACTCTGGCATTGAATTTCTGTGCTCCACAAGGACTTCCCTGAGCTTGTAGAGGCTATCAACGGGTCACTCCTTTCTTCAGGCCCCATCATGTATCAGACAGCCCCCCAAGAAGTCATTGCCATTGGTGGTCACTGCAGAATCTTTCAGTTTGGGGTCATTTGCACTCTGCATTCACAAGTTATCCTGGGTGTCCCCTGGCTCCTTGCTTATGACCCCCCAAATTAGCTGGTGCTTATGATCGATTTTCTTCTGCTCCCCACAGTGCCGATGAGCATGCTTTCCCAATCCTAGTCAATGGCTAATTGCATTCTGTGGCACACACCAGCCCCGAAGTAGCCAGAGTCGCAAACCCAAATTTCCTCAGCAGCATTTGGAATCCCAGCCAAGTACCTAGAACATGCCAAGGTATTTCACAAACAGAAGGCAGACGTTCTACCACTTCACTGCAGTTACAATAGCCCAATTGACCTTCGACTAGATATAGAAGTTCCTTTTGGATGCCTTTACACCCTATCCAAACACAAGTTTTGGACCCTCTGGGAATACCTTGAGGAAAATCTGCAGAAGGGATTCATCCATCCCTCTACTTCCCCAGCAGGATTACGTATCTTCTTCATAGCCAAGAAGAATGGCTCTCTCTGACCTTGTGTTGATTAGTGAGTCCTTAACAAGATCACCATCTGCAATCAATACTCCCTTCCTCGCATAAACAAAGTCCTGTAAAGACTCTGTTTGGCTTGAGTCTTCACAAAGTTAGATTTGCGTAGAGCATACAACCTGATCAAAATCCAGAAGGGGGATGAATGGAAGATGGCATTCTGAACCAGACATGGCCATATCAAATATTTGCATTTGGTATATGTAATGCCCCAGTGACCTTCCAGCATTTCCTGAATAACGTCTTCAGAGACATCCTCAACCACTTGTGAGCATCTACTTAGATGACATTCTCATTTTTTTCAGAGACTCAAGATCTTGATCGGCTTCTACCAAAATCAACTTTATGCAAAACCAGAAAGATGTGAATTTGACAAGGATACCCTGTAGTTCTGGGCTATTTCATCTTCCTGGCAGGACTCACCATGGACCCCCACAAGGTTACAGCCATCACCAAGTGGGAGGTATGCTCCATTATATGCAGGGTGCAGCAATTCCTTGGGTTCACAAATGTTTACCAGTGATTCATCCAAGGAGTCTCTAATCTGATAGCTCCTATAATGTCCGTTCACATAAAGGGGGCTAAGTTCACCTGGACCACTGACACTCAATGGCTTTCAACTGCTTGAAAAAGGCATTTATTTCTACCCCCATTTCAACCCATCTGGACCCCACAAATGCCTTCATAGTTGAGACTGATGCCTCAGACTTGTGTTAGGTGCAGTCCTCTTGCAATTTACCACTACTTGCCAGTTGCTTCAACCCTGTGCCTTTGTCTCTGAGAAACTGACTCCTGCTGAGAGAAACTATGATGTGTAGAACAAAGAACTCCTGGCCATCAGGGTCACTTTTGAGGAATGTAGGAACCTCCTCAAGGAGGACCATGCCACTGTCCAAGTTTGGACTGATCACAAGAATTTGGAGCATCTTCAGACAATGCAATGACTCAACCAACGTCAGATTTGCTGGGCCCTTTTCCTCTCCCAATTTAACTACGAGGTTATGTACTATCCAGGAGCTAAGAAAAGGAAGGCAAATGTCTTGTCCTGTAGGACAAGTACCATGAAGTGGAGCAGGAAGCTCTCACCATTGTCCTTAAACCCTCCCACTTTGTCTGTGAGACCATCACTGGTCACCTGATGACCGCTATCCATTCCTTGCTTCCAAGCAACCCATTTGTGGCCCCAATCTGCCAAACTCTAAGAATCCCTGGTGCTTTCCCAGATTCTAAATTTCATCTACAACGAGACTTCTTTTATCATAGAGATTGTATCTACATTCCTAATGGTACCTCCCTGCTTCACGTGCTAAACTTGTGACATGACTTGTCCATGATGGGACATTTTGGCCAATTTAAAACCTGGACCTTGATCTCTAGGTATTTCTGGTGGCCAATTCTATGAATTGACCTTAAGAACTATGTTAGGTTGTGCGACTACTGCAGCCGTAGGAAGAAACGACAAGCCAAGCCTATGGGCCTCCTTCAGCCCCTCCCCACATCTATGTATCCTTGGTCCACCCTCTCAATGGATTTTATTGTTCAGTTACTGCGATCCCCAGGGCACTTGGTTATCCTGATCCCAGTGGATCTCCTGATCATGCCACACTGTTCCATCTGCCCATGAAACCATACACATCTTCCTGGAGCATGTCTTTAGACACCACAGAATTCTGACATGCATTATTCATTTCTCAGTACCCACTCCCTCGCGGGCTCTTTTAGGGGCTCTTGGGTACTCTGAAAATAATTTCTCTGCCTTCTTGGCACCACACCCCTCACCTCAGCAGTCTTCTCCACCCAATTCTATGCTCCAGTCCCTCCTGATTTGTACCTGTTCATACTATCTCCTTCTAAAGCTTACAGTCATTCTTCCTGTGGCATAGTGTTAGCTTCTGTAGGTCTCTAATAAGATGTAGGCTAATGAGAGACTGGAGACAGTTAGTCCAGGGGTTTGACTCATAGAACCCCTAAACTATCTGAAATCTACTGTTGGATCCTAGACAGTTCCTCTTTTCCCCTCACAGGCCACTTGTTTCTGCTTGGCGGTGAGAGAAAGGGGACAGAGGAACAAGATGCCCAGAGCTGCAGTCTGGCAACCCCTGTCCCACCAAACATTGACCCAGTATATTGTGCAGAGGGACAGGGAGGCTGAACTGCCTACTTACCGCCTAATATAGTACAAACATTTGGGCCTTCGTTTCATAAACATTGCCATGCTGGAACAGACCAATTATTCATTTAATCTGGTATGCAGAACTTGCTATACTGCATCAGATCAGTGGTCCATCTAATCCAGCGTCCTGCCTCTGTCACTGTTCAGCAACAGTTGCTTCAGGAGAAGGTAAGCAGTTATAGCGGGCAATTATAGAATAACTGACTCACAGGGAAAACTTTGTCCTAACTCTCTCCCTTAGAGGTTGGCTCATGTCCTGGACTATGAGAGTTTGTAGCCTGTCATCAACAGTGACCAGTGAACCTAATTTTGCAAGACCAAGTTAGACAAACATCTCCCAGGATGGGCTTGGTATACTTAACTGTGCCTCAGCACAGAGGGATGGAATAGATGACCTCTTGAGGTTCTTTCCAGCTCTACATTTCTATGATTTCTATTACTTCTATATATGTAAATGCATTGGAGATGAGCAGTTCTAACTGATGCCTGAGTTTGGAATTTGTTTATGCCCATAAGCATGAAGACAGACAGCCCTTATTTTTATCCTAGCTATAGTAACAGTCGATAAAATTCAATTTCTAGAAAATCCAAGAGAGACGAACTATATATAGGGCATAATGGAGACTAGACTACATCTCCTCCTTTTCCATTCCTGTTTGTCTCTTTTAAACCATTTATTACCAATTATCATTTTCCAGACAAGTTTTAGTTTTCTCTGTAATATCATATACTTCTTTATATGCACATGCCTCTAGCTTTTCCGTTCTCTTTGCTAAATGCCTTGCCTTTGTATTTAGCAATTTAATAGGCCCCTGTTTTTTACGACTCCTTGCTCTATACAAGAATCAATAAATCACAAATATAATCTGTTATTTAGCTCCTTTCCACTGGAAGTGCACCCTCCCCCTTTATCTGTTTTATCTATTCATTAAATATGTATCTTTCTACTGGAGCTTTTAATCACCATAGGGATCTATTCCATTTCCATGAAACTGACTTGTTCTTTTTTGTGTAAAAAGGAAAACATGTTTTTAATGCTGAGAGTACAGTACACGGCATACGACTGATTAAATCTCCTTCCACCCCAGCCCTTCCTGTGTATAAACGAACTCACTTCATGCAGTTCTGCTTGGAAGGATGTAAAATCCAAAATGGCTAGAAAGGAGGACACTCCTCCTGTATCTCAGCCCCCCTCCACTCCAGTGAATTAAAATATTAATCATGTTAAACTATTTTAAACCGAGTGCATGAATGTAAAAGATGTGAGTGAATATAGGATATAAGAAAGTAAGGGACTAACTGCAGCAGCAAGAGCTATGTAGAGTTCAAGTAGGTGTTGTGTAAGTTTCCAGCTCTACTCCAATCCTGACTTATCTGTGGTTTGAGAATCAAAAGATCTGGATTCAGTTGTTGACTGTGCTACAGAATCCTTGTGATCTTGAGCCAGCATTGGGCACCCTTGTTAGCAGCTTCAGCAGAGAACTAAGGAATTAATAAGCAAAGAAACTGAACTACCTTCTGATTCCTACGCATGGTTGAATAGGTTGGGTAGCAATTAGAGCTGGGCAAATCCTTTGTGAGGAACACCTTATTTTTCTCTTTGATGGGCCATCTAAGTTACAAGGGATTGATTCTGTTACCTCTTTGGATGACCTGCGCTCAAGCTTGATAAACGACTTCCAGTTCTGCCTGAAAGTATTTCTGGTCCCTCTGACTGAGAAACATTGCACAACTGTTAGGACAAGAAGTGAAGACTACTGTATCCAAATGGATATTTAGAGAGAGGTGATGAAACTACTCTCAGATGGAATTTAGACAGGACACCAAAACTAGCACCTCTACTCTTGTGAAAAGTGCTATGGGAATTGCAATAGCCCAGAGTAATCAGTGCCTTCTTTGTATGTGAACCCCCCTCCTGCACCATCCCTGGTCTTCAAGTGTAGCAGAGCTTTTTATTCTTCCTTGAAATCTAAGAAAAGTTAGAGAAAGCAATTTTTTTACAAGAAGCTATTTCTAGATCAAGCAGAATAGAATATTTTTTTTTCTGTCCTTCACATGAGAAATTAAATTGAGAACCTTTTTGCCTATCATGGATGGCTATCTATGAAGAACCTGAAAGTCACATGGCACTTCTCAATACGTCACTAACAAACACATAATTGTTGTGGAGCATATTTTTTAATATAAGTATATTTTCACCTTTACAACTCCTTTTGGGACAAAATTTACTCCCTGCTACACCAGAGTAAATCCAGCATAACTCAGTTGGGCTTGCTATGGTTTACCAAATTCTGGTGTAACAATGTATAGTTTTAAAGCCAATGGGCCAATAGGGTCTAGGCCAGGGGTGGCCAACCTGTGGCTCCGGAGCCACCATGTTGCTCTTCAGAAATTAATATGTGGCTCCTGGTATAGACACCGACTCTGGGGCTGGAGCTACAGGCGCCAACTTTCCAGTGTGCCGGGGGGTGCTCACTGCTCAACCCCTGGCTCTGCCACAGGCCCTGCCCCCACTCCACCCCTTCCTGCCCCCTCCCCTGAGCCTGCCATGCCCTCGCTCCTCACCCTTCCCCCCAGAGCCACCTGCACGCCACATAACAGCTCATTGGGAGATGCGGAGAAGGAGACGCTGATCGGCAGGGCTGCTGGTGGGCAGGAGGCACTGGGAGTGGGGTAGGGGAACTGATGTGGGGCTGCTGACGTATTACTGTGACTCTTTGGCAATGTACATTGGTAAATTCTGGCTCCTTCTCAGGCTCAGGTTGGCCACCCCTGGTCAGGATACTAAAATCCTATACGCTGCTTTGTGACTGGACCCTGGGATTGATAAATTAAATTATTTTAGTAGAACTATTCCAGCTGGGAGGCTAGTGGTCAAGAGGGCTATAGAACGTACCTCAGACTTACATAAGAAACATTTTGTTTAATTTAACATTTGCTTGATTTCAGTTTTATTTAACATTTGTAAGGGGGTTGAATTAACATTTCCTGATTTGGCAATATTTAACCTTTCACTTTTATGAACAATTAAAAGCAAAAGAAGATAAATTCCCCCCAAACCTTGGAATATCTGTTGAGGCTGAAGGCAACATTGCCATTTTACCACGGAAAAAAAAATACTTACCTTCAGGCTACTTAAACACTCAATTTACCAAATTACCCTTGTTTAGTGTAAATGGAATAAATGGCTTGCATTTAAGACTGCTGTTGGCAGGGTATCATTAGAGCTAAAACAGGTAATGCGCCTGGAGGATCCTTGGATACCGCATCCTAAGAAGCTGAGTGACCATCTATCAGAACTTAGAGGAGACAGAAAGCAAGCAATAAAATAAATTACAGGGCTGACGTTAGAGCTATGTTGTCCTAGGAAGACTCTCCTACCCAGGAATTAATCATTGCATTGATATCAAATAGCTGTTCTGAGCCCTGATTTTCTGCCCATTGAAGCCAATGGCACAGTTCCCATTCAGCGGTGGAGGTTCACACTCATAATGATTATAGGGTGAGCCTAGCAGAGGGCCAGCGAAAAGCCTATGCAGCACATACATCCTGGAAATTCGGTAGTGTCTGGGCCTTCTCTTGGCTCCGTGCACAGGGGTAAATTTCACCCAGTGAAAATATTACTTATTACAAGGATCTGTTGTGCAGAAATGACGCAGGGTGCTGAAGTCAAAAGCAGAACTATTGACTTTGGTTTAATAACATTTAGCACTTAATATCTTCAAAGCCCTCTCCATCTGTCAGTTTGTTAATCCATCCAACAGTCCTGTAAGGAGAATAAGGACTTTGTAGATGAGATAAGGAGACACAGAGAGGTACGTTCAGCTTTTTTTTTTTTTTTTTTTTTTGATGATGAGCACCAGCAATTTCTGCTGGAAACGATTGGCGCACAGCCTCTCTGCAACTCAGCCCAAGGCGACAAGTTACAGGCAACAGCTGAACCAACAGATTGAACCCAGATTATCTAATCCCTAGTCTGGCATTTTAACTGCAAACCCATTTTTCCTCTCCAGGCTAGGAGATATCCTAGAAGAGAAACATTGCACATTACCCAACCTCTCGTGGTGTAAAGGTGTTAAAACGCCCCCCCCAGGAAATAACACTTGTGCAAAGAGGCTTCTCCTGCCAATGTAGAGCTTCCAAAGCAGCCCTAGGCCACCTGGCTCCTAGTCCCTAGTATATGGGACTTGTCAGGGTTTGGGCCAGGAGCATGGAGAGGAGTGGGGGAGCAGGTGACAGGCAGAAAGGGCGTATTGTAAGATTTCTATGTCATAGAATCGTAGGACTGGAAGGGACCTCAAGAGGTCTTCTAGTCCAGTCTCCTGCACTTGTGGCAGGGCTAAGTATTATCTAGACCATCCCTGACAGGTGTTTTTCTAACCTCCCCAGGCAATTTATTCCAGCGCTTAACCACCCTGACAGTTGGGAAGTTTTTTTCCGAATGTCCCACCTAAACCTCCCTTGCTGCAATTTAAGCTAGCAGTCCCCAAACTTTTGAGGATTGTGCTCCCCCTCCTCCTATCTGTGCCCCCCCCCAGAGCCAGCTGGGCTGCAGGTCGAGGGGGAGCACATGGGTAAGGGGGCTGAGGCTGGCGCCACAGCTGGGGGTGGGTTTAGGGCCGGAAGCAGGGCCATGGCCAAGGACCAAGGCTGGGGGCGGGGGTGGGGGCAGAGCCGCAGCTGAGCCCACAGCTGGGTGTGGCTCTACTCCCAGCTTTGCCCCCAGCCTCAGCCCCAGACTGGGAACAGAGCCATGGCCAGCAGTGAGGCTGGGGGCTAGTGCAGGATCATCAGTGGAGACATGCTGAGTCTGGGGACAGGGCAAGCCCAGGGCCCACAACCAGGGACATGGCTGGGGGTGGGACCGGAGCAGAGCTGGGGGCGGGGAGGGGCTGGGTGGTGTTCCCTCACTGGCCCGGGCCCTGCCATGCCTCCCTGGACATTTCTATGTACCCTCTTAGGGGGGCATTCCCCACACTTTGAGGTACTTTGATTTAAGCCCATTACTTCTTGTCCTATCCACAGAGGTTAAGAAGAAAAAAATTTCTCCTTCCTCCTGATAACAACCTTTTATGTACTTGAAAACTGTTATCATGTCCACTCTCCGTCTTTTCTTTTCCAGACTAAACAAACCCAATTTTTTAAATCTTCCATTATAGGTCATGTTTTCTAGACCTTTAACCATTTTCGTTGCTCTTCTCTGGACTTTCTCCAATTTGTCCACATCTTTCCTGAAATGTGGCGCCTAGAACTGGACACAATACTCCAGCTGACGCCTAATCAGTGTGGAGTAGAGCAGAAGAATGTCTTGCTTGCAACACTCCTGCTAATACATCCCACAATGATGTTCGCTTTTTTTTGCAACAGTGTTACACTGTTCACTCATATTTAACTTGTGATCCACTATGACCCCCAGATGCCTTTCCACAATACTCCTTCCTAGGCAGTCATTTCCCATTTTGTATGCATGCAACTGATTGTTCCTTCATAAGTGGAGTATTTTGCATTTGTCTTTTTTTTTATTTCAACCTATTTACTTCAAACCATTTCTCCAGTTTATCCAGATCATTCTGAATTTTTACCTACATCCCTATGAGGTAAGGAAGTATCTTCCCCATTTAACAAATATGGAACAATCCCAGAGAGATTGAGTCATGTAGCCAAGGTCACACAGATCACCTAATTCTTACACTGGCATCTGAATTACAAGCCCATCTTTCCTTCCCAGGCTAGGAAACATCAGAAGCCTAGCAAGAAAAGTACTGCACATTACCTATATTTTAGAAATATTAAGTAAATGAATATTACATGGGCTACCAACAGATTAATGGAAAAGTTAAAAAAATGCTCGAAATCAAAAAGCAATCCTGGAGTCTTCAAATTCACATTGAGCCTAGTTAAATAAATGCTTTGATGATCAGCTCTGAACATAAAAAGGTTTTCAAGATGACATTCTAGCAAAAAATATCGGTCCTCTTTTTTTATTCCTGTTTAACATTAGGATGTTCTACTCCTTTAATAGAAATTAGAGAAGTTACACTATTAGGTCAGCTTGGTTGCTCCCCTGCCAATACTGTCCTGGATTTCAGTCCAAAATGTCAGCTGTTAAGGCAAAGCTAAACCATGTTACCAAAGAGAGGAGAAAATGGGTGAACATCTTGGGTGAAATTCCCGTCTGAGTTGGGTCAAGTCTATTTGTCATTAGACTAAGCTACCCAAGGAGATTCATGTAAGCCAGAGTCTGACTGTCTTCAGAAAATGTTGCAAGATCCACCAAAAGATCTCAAAATGTTGCAAGATCTCATGGTTTCCTTGTGTTGCCCCGTCTGTCTATATCCAGCTATAGTCTTGTCTTACCCTGAGATTATAAACTCTTTGGGGCAAGGACCATCTTTTTGTTCTATGTTTGTACAGCACCTAGCACAAAGGGGTCCTGATCCATGGTGGCACTCCCAGGTGCAATGTCCAGGATAATAAATCGTTCTTGCCATAAAGATAGGCAAAAGTGGAACTTACATGGGATTTAAGCGGTGCAGAGGGCTTGTGGTGGTTCTCTGCACCGGAGTGTATTTCACCCTTATGAACAGAGATGAAGACATCAAAACCTATCATCTTGGTTTCCATCATTAGCTTGCCTGAAACTAGGTGGAACTGTAAAGAAAGAAATAATGTTGTTTTTAAACACAGATACTAGAGCACCTCACAGAGAGATCTCAGATTCTGCCAGAGGCCTGAGGCCAAAGTCAAGCAAAGGAATGAAAATGTCTTGTAATACAGGTTAGGCGCAACTGACCATTAGAAGCTAATGAAACTAAGCCCCAAATATATCACTGTTGTGACTACATCTACCCTTGGAGCTGGGGATGTAATTCCCAGCATGAGTAGGAAATGTGCTAAAAATAGTAGTGTAGTCAGCGTAGCATAGGCAGTGGCGAGCGGCATTATGGGTACAAACTCACCCGGATGCCATAGGTGCGTACTTGGAGGAGCTGGCTTGTATTGGTGCTCACCACTGCCTCTGCTACTGTGGCTACACTATGACTCTTAGCGTGCAAGCTCGATCAGAGGTAGTGCAAGTGTGCCTTCTTGAGCTGGGAATCACACCCCCGGCTCCACGTGAAGATGTAGCCTGTGTTGTGTGGCTGCCACTGTAGGTTTCCTGATACACCGGGAGCCACTCCAGCTACTAAAGGCTGCAATACACCTGATTGCCACCAGGCAGCTGTAGGCAGCAGAGGAGGAGCATGGCAAGAAATGTAGCTTCCAATGGGGCTGTGTCATTTTAACCCCACAAAGGTAGAGTATCCTGTGTTTCTTGCTGCCTCTGGGCCTTCTGGCCACCTGCAGCCCCATCATGTGCTTTGGGCACCAGCTGTCACTGAATACAATTCAAAGCAAACCAAAAACATCCCCTTCCCAGCTGTTTCTTCCTACTAGATGTTCCTGCAGGGTTAAAGGCATTCTGTGCAGGTAGAATTCTTGATATCCTTGAGATTTGGCATCAGCAATTCATTGCAAATCTAATCAGGGCAACCTCCATTGAATCAGATGACCTACGGCCAGATCGATAGCCATCAAGCATATTTTGATCTTTTAAAAATGAAGAGTTGTGCATGAAGTCCATCAATGAAAGCAAAATAGAAATCAGTGTAAGCAAAGGAAAAGGATGTTAGTTACTTAGCAAATGAAGTTCCATTCTGAGGTTCTTGAAAGTTGAAATGGCAGATGCACGTTTAAAGATATGTAGAAACCTTTGGCAGTCTGAAATGGAATTCCAGGTGACAATGATATAATTGATGGAGTGATAATAACAGGCAGTAGTCAATCCTTAATGAAAGAGAGACAGAAACAATTGAATGTTCTTTACAATGTGAATGTCTGAGCAACGCAAAAAGAACAAATATTGGCCCTGGATCTACAGAAACAAAAGGATTACTGGAATCTGTGTGGCAGAAACTTGCTACAAAAAATGAGAAAGATCTAAGTCCTTGGACAGTTTGTGAAATAGCATTAGGGACCCTGGGTCTTAAACCCTAGTCCACGGGTCACTTCGAAACCAGTAAGTTCTGACCAGCCATAGACTGACCTGTAACAGTTGCCGGAACTAGAAGCTCAACTCAGACAGAATATTCTAGTCCTAGGATCTGATTGGTGGAGCTCCAGGGGTGCTGGTTGGTTCCCTGCTTCTATTTAAACCAAGCACAGGACTAGGGAGTTATCCTTGCCAGTTTCCCCTGCTTAGGACTGATCCTGTTGTGCTACCAGCCCCCTACTGCCTCGTAACCTGATCCTGTCTGCTTCCGGACACCCGACTCTTGGTTTTCCCTCTGACCTGGCTCAGACTCTGATCTCTTGGTATCTCACCCGGCCTGGCTCCCAACTTCTTCTCTGACCACTAGGTCAGACTGCCCATGTCCCTGTTGCGACAAATAGGGCTAGAGGGAGCCACTCACATATGTGACTGTGGCGTGCGAAGAAGGAGCAGATCTCTCTAACTTTATGGCTTTCATTATTATAGTATCAGAGCAGGGAATTGCAGGCAGGTCTGCTAAGTCCCAGGCTAGCAACCTAAACACTTGCACCATCCTTCCTCTCAGCTCTGCTCCTTGGGTGGCCCCCGTGCCTTAAGATTCACAGGGACTACTCCTGAGACACAGTCCCCCCAGAGCCTCTCACTCGTATCGAGGTAGGGAGCAGAGTCGACTGCCTCTGTGGGGGACAGGGAAAAATTCTGCATCCTTGAAAGGGCCTTTCAGCTAACAGAGCCAGCAATAGAACCCAGGTGTCCTGACTCCTAGTTTAGTGCTCTATCCACCATTGTTCCTTTCAAGATGGTGAAGAATAAAGTCCTTGACTCAGTCAGCGGACAACAAACCTCTATGTACACACATGCAAAAAACACCTGACTGGGATGGTGCCATGTTGTTATTGCATGCCAGAAGTCATTTTTCTCAAATAGCCTTCTTCCAGGAAAAATGTCACAGCACCAGATATTCTGCACTAGCTGATACTCGCTGTTACTCCTTAGGTACCACTTTGGAGGTTGCATTTAGGGAGGTTATATTTTCTTTTTTCATAGTAGTAGTGTTAAGTAATAGTGTTATGGTAATGCCTAGAGCCCCAAGCTTGTGGCTCCATTGGGCAAGTTGCTGGCCATACACAGAGTAATAGACGATACCTGTCCCCAAAGAGTTTACAATCTAATCAAATCTGAAACCTTAGGGAAGCCTTAGGGTATAACCTGATCACTAGCAGAGGTCAGGAAGAAATGCCCCTACTGCCACTAGCACCGCGTCTGGTATAACAGTAAAAAAAAAAACGGGTGCATTGTGTCAGAGGAAGGTGGCACCTATCTACATCTGTCATTGACCAGCCTTGGCAGCTACAGTATCTGACTAGATGAACTAATATATCCCATTCCAGTAGTCAGGTCCATGCAGATGGACCCCATGTCCATGTAGAGTCCCATTGAAGACAACAGAACTCTACCTGGGTACAGGGATATTCTTACACTGCTCTGAGCTTTGGTTTGTAGTGGTACGGTGGTTCCTATGGCAGAAGTGCACGCCAGCTTTCTGGCAGACTGGATAGCCAAATTGTTCCACCTAGTTCCTGGTATCCTGGCAGCCCCGTGTTCAAGAGGTATCTGCGGTTCCACTTCCTTCTGTTCAGTTCAGCTCTCTTTGTGATCTTTGTAATGTTTAGTAGAAGATAACAGATTAAACCAAGTGCAGAGATAATGAAATATAAATTAGTAGGTTGGCCAGCCTTTATCCACAGCACTGTCAGAGTATATTATCTGGTATATCTAGTTCAGAGCAGTCAGTTAAATTTCCCCTTATCAGAAACTGAGTGTGAAGTGTGGTAATGTTGCTAAGTGCAGAACAAAAATCTCTCTTTTTTTTGCATCCCATGACTGCTCCAGGCAACATTCTTGGAAACCTCTGACTAGGAAGGAAAAGAAGACCCTGAGATATATACACTGTGACAAGCCAGGAGGCTAAGCTCCACCGGTAAACCGTCCTGTGAGCGGCAGTCGCCTGTGGCTGTGACATTACCACACTTTGCTCAGCTTCAGAAAGGGAAATTTAACTGACGACTGCTATGAACTGAAGCCACAGCCTAAACCAGATAATACACCCTGACAATACTGTCAGGCAAAAAAGGCTGTGTTCCCATTGATTTCAGCGCATTGGAGACATATTACCCTGGGCTGTGTATGTTTGAGGGTATATGTGAACACTGTGGGAATATCAAAGGGAAAGACACACTGATTTGGGCAGAAACAGGCCTTGCAGAGATAAATCCCCAAAGTGCACTGACTGAAATATATATTATTTGGCAAAGTGGGCATGGCAATGATATTGATTGTAATTATAACTTAATCTTCAATCTACATCAGTTGTACCCTGCTGGGTTCATTTAAAAGGGAACCAAGCAGAAAAAATAAATCTCTTACATCTCTGAGTTATTGCTGAAGGAACAGCAAGCCCAGATCATCCACTTTATTAGAGCTTAAATATCGATGACAGGTGAACCTCAAAAGGTTCTCAAAGTTTGGATTTAATTCAGAGAAGATCCAGACTTCTCTGAATCTCTTGGGTTGTGGGCTGGAAATGACATATAAACTGGCTTTCAACATGAGGTTATATGGATAAGGAGAATAGCCAGTCATAACAGAAAAGATTTTTTTAAAATATACACCTGGTTTGGGAGGAATATAGATCTTCCAGCACTGGGGCATAAGGCAACCATTACTTATTCAGATATAGGAGAAAACTTTTCCCACAGTGCAGAATGTTCATAAATGTCAATAAGAGCATCCCAGAAAAGGCTAAGTTCAGCTACCCTCTTTCCTACATTGTCTCTAACCCATTCATGCACTTTTCTCTGAGCCATCTGATACTGGCTATCAGATTACCAAACATGGTGGACCACTGGTCCAATCCAGCAGAGAAAATTTTATCCTGCTACATGTTCTTGGATTCCTACTTCTGTTCCAGGCTAAAGAGATCTCAGGAACAAACAGTCTCAGGGTATCGTGGCACTTCTGGTCATGGTTCTGGCCAGAACTTGGATGTATAAGTGGTGAGAGAAAACTGCAAAGGTAAAGGTCTAGATAATACTTAGTCTTGCCATGAGGGTCTAGATAATATTTAGTCCTGCCATGAGTGCAGGAGACTGGACTAGATGACTTCTCGAGGTCCCTTCCAGTTCTCTGATTCTATGAAAGTTCCAAAGCCTCAAAAAAGTGTTTGGCTACAGCAGGGGTCGGCAACCTTTCAGAAGTGGTGTGCTGAGTCTTCATTTATTCACTCTAATTTAAGGTTTCGCGTGCCAGTAATACATTTTAACGTTTTTAGAAGGTCTCTTTCTATAAGTCTATAATATATAACTAAACTATTGTATGTAAAGTGAATAAGGTTTTTAAAAATTTTAGAAGCTTCATTTAAAATTAAATTAAAATGCAGAGCCCCCTGGACCGGTGGCCAGGACCTGGGCAGTGTGAGTGCCACTGAAAATCAGCTCGTGTGCCGCCTTCGGCACGCGTGCCATAGATTGCCTACCCCTGGGCTACGGTTTGCTTCTAAACACTGGCAAGGTTTCAAGGTGCTCTTATTTTAGATTCTTGGTGAGGCTGCAATCCTAACTCTCTCAAGTAGATCTTTATCACGTGAGCACGGGACTGTGTGTGCATGTAAAGTCTGCATAGGGGTGTTAGGGATTAGGAAACTTCAGTGTGTAAGCTCTTTGGGGCAGGATATGCAGTTTCCTGTATGTAATATACCTTGCAGCTGACCATGCTGATCTCTTATGGTGGGATTTTCAAAAGTGCCTAAGCCCCAGAACCTCAAAGGTATTTAGGCACTTAACTCCCATTGAGTTCAGTGGCAGTTAGGTGTCTAAATACCTTTTTGAGGTATCTGGGCCTAAGTGACTTAGCAGCTTTTGAAAATCCCACTCTTAGAGCCACCCCCTCCTCTTCTAGTGTTTTGAGGATTGAGCTCATCGACTTCAACTTAGTCACTCCTGGTTTGCATCAGTGTAAATGAGAAGAATCAGGCCTCGCATCTTTTAATTTGTACCTAGCTCTCTTCAAACATCAATAAATAAATAGTGATAACACAAACCAGTTAATTAACATTGGGCATCAATCAATAAATAAATTAAATTAAATAAATTGGCAATAACAATAAACCTAGCAGCCTAAAAGACAGAGACAAAATCAGGAGTCTAGGCATTTTTAGTTAACTCTTTCATTTTTCATTTCACTGGGGTGAAATGTAGCAGCTCACACTGTCTGTGCTTGTCTTAAGCAACTCAAAAACTTCCCCCCAAATGCTCTGCAAAAGCAATCAATTAGGAGCTGAGATGAACTGATATTTCAGTTGAAATGCCTCGCACCGGCTTGCTGCTTCAGAATTAGCATGAAACAGTACCAGAGGAAACAGAGGGATTCTCCTGTGTTGTACAAAGAGCTATGTGAACTTTTGAAATTTTTGAGATCTCATTACTGACAATATTTTGACCTCGGAGTTTTCATGTGCTGACCTGGAGGCTGCCTTTGGAGCTATCAATGCAGATTCACCGTCCAACACGACCGCATGGATTTATCGAGCAAGGTGAACTTTAAAATGCAAAGCTGTGGGATGTGGCCACCAAAATAAAGAATAAGTAAATTAAAAATGATAGGTCAAGAAGCATGATGGGCTAGAGCTGATGTAAGGAATTAAGGGAACTGAATGAGATCCTTTCTAGGGTGCTCTTGTTGAGCTTTTATGTTTTTGTTGTCTGAAAAATAAGGCTAAGCCTGTTGAAGCCCATCCAGAGATTTAGGATTAAAAGATCTACACAAGCTTACAGTACAATACGGAAAGCCGGGAGAAAGCAATAGCTACCGGTCTTCTGAAGCTACTTCTTGTTACTCCTGTGACCCAGTTTTACTGGGAACATTATTCAGAAACAAGGGGGAAAAAAATGCAGCCGGGCTAAGGAGAGTAAAATACCAAGGAAACATTTCACCCTCGTTTGAAAAGAGAACAAGGGGTGGAATGCTGGCCCCACTGAAGGCAATGGATGTTTGGCCATTGTTTTCAGAGGAGCGAGGATTTCGCTCCAGGTTTAAATCAGCTTTAGGAGTTAGAATCAGTTTTAAGGATGACTTTAGACCACACTTTGGGGAGCAGCCCTCCATTCAAGTTTCTTACTTTCCAAGAAGGACCCATATTTGTCATGCATTAAGAAAATATTTCTCAGGGTTCCAGATATGGTACCATTCTAAACCTTCACCGAGTCCTTTACTATAGACAGATCCATGAAACAGATCCTTAGCTATGACAAATTATGCCATCTGAGGATCTGGCCCATTGTGTTGGTGCTTTTCAATTTATCCTCCATTCGGCTGAGACTACCTCATTAAAAATAACCATGGAATTTCTCAGAAAGTAAATGCTGTCTTCTCTATTTCCTATAAGGCCTACATTGAGCAGAGTTGGGGAGATATATGGAGGGTTAGGGACAGCGAGACCTGAAATATAAATAAACCTTAATAATAGTTCATAAAATGCATAGATTCCAAGGCCAGAACAAACCATTGTGATCATCTTGTCTGACCTCCTTTATACACAGACCATAGAACTGCCCCAAAATAATTCCTAGGGCATATCTTGGTGGGGGGGGGGGGGAATAAATCAAAAATTGATTAAGACAGTTGATGGGAGAAAGAGATAAATAGGGAGAAAGGATGGATGAAGAGAGAAAAGACAGGAACATGATAAACTAATAAGCCTGGACCACAAAAAATGAGCTAGCATTTAACTAGAATGGTGGCTTGCTTAGATTGTATGCTCTTTGGGACAGGGGGCATCTTTTGTTGTGTGACTGTCAAGCACTTAACACAGTGGGGGCCTGGTCTGTGAGTGGGGTTTGTCGACATTACCATAATATAAATAATAAATAAAGGGCAGCTGAAATTCAGTGGGCTGAGTGTTGGTAAGAAACCAGTTTTCTAACCATCAGAGAAATGAAATTCTGGAGCCTCCTTCCAAGGAGAGTAGTGGGAGGGGAAAAAACTAACTTGTTTCAAGACTGAGGTTGATAAATTTATGGATGGTATGGTATACAGAGTTTGCCTACAATGGCATATGATCTATTTACAATTGCTATTAGCAAATATCTCCAATGGCTGGAGATGGGACACTAAATGGGGAGTGCTCTGAGTTACTACAGAGAATTCTTTCCCAGGTGTCTGGCTGGTAGGTCTCACCCACATGCTCAGGGTCTAACAAATCACCATATTTGGGGTGGGGAAGGAATTCTCCCCTGAGTCAGATTGGCAGAGACCCCGGAAGTTTTTGTCTTCTTCTACAGCTTGAGGCAAAGGTCACTTGCTGGTCTGATCTAGAATAAAAGGTGGATTCTCTATAACTTGAAGTCTTTAAATCAAGATCTGATGATTTCAGAGATTACAGAAGTGGATGTGTGAGGTTCTGAGGCCTGCAATGCAGAGGAGGTCAGACTAGATGATCATGATGGTCCTTCTGGTCTCAAAGTCTATGGGGAGGATTGGGGCTCTCCCTTGAAAATAGCTAGCTGAGGAGCTTAGATTATGTGGAACATATTTCTCCCTGGAATAAATGAGCACCAACTCCAATGAATTCAGTGAAAATGTGCCTGCTTACACCAGGTCAGAATTTAGTACCAGGTCAAAGAAAAAGAAAGACAAATGGTGGAAAAACAAGCTAAGTGTTAGTAGAAGATTGGATACAGACTGCAGGGGCACTGGAGAACATAGGAAACCAGGGTCCACTGGCTTCTGACTTTACAGAGAGGAAGTGTTGTGGGGAGCACAGGACTCATAAGCCAGCACTCCTGGGTTCTGTTGCTGATTGTAATGCTCAGTCGGTCGTGGGCAAGATATTTAAACATACCTACCTTGTAGGGGTGATGTGACAGTTAAATGAATGTTTGTGGAGTATTCTGGTATTCTTTGCATGCATGCAAAATGTTGTTGCTACTGGTATTGTTAGTAAGTATTATGACTGAGATAATGGATGCATGTTATCATCAGACCCTAGCGCAGAGTGAGATTAAGTTTGACCACTGTCTTCCTCCCTGTTTGCCCCTCCCCACCTTTTGCACACATGCCCAGGTGCCATTCACAAGTGCAGCCCTTATGCTTACCTGAGCAAAATCTCTGTGCACCCCAGCAACAACTATGCACCTGAACATGGGAAGGGTAGAGAGAAGGTAAGATCATTGTCCCACCAATCCTTGCATCCTAGCCAGCAGAGATGGTCAGCTGCAGAGGAGCCTTTACCTGAAACTGCACTTTCCTTATATGCTGGGGCGACCCTAGAGGCATTGTGCTTCCTGGAGGCACAATACATCTTAGTGTACCTGCTGAAGCAACCTGGCTATGTACCACCCTCAACAGGTCCAGTCCCTTAAAGGCAGCACTGAGCCCTTAGGACATCAGTATTCTGTTTCCCTTGAACTTGTCTATGCTCCTTGTTTCTATTGCGCTCGTAAAACAGTTTCTTGTTCTACATTTCACTAATTCTTATGTCAAGGATGTTTGTGTGCATTTCTTCTGGAGTCATTCTCTCCTAGCCCTTAACTTCAATTTGAGTTTTTGTTGACTCAGAGTATATGTTGGAAGTTGGGACTGGGTTGTGATCCAGACGTATTCAAATATATTGAAGTCACAGTGGTGTGGCCAGGTGATCCTTGTGTACCTGTTTGTAGCACTCTGTTTTGCTCGTCAGATTAGATGGGTACTGAAGGATTGCTCGAACCAAGATCCAAACAAGCCTGGAAAGTGCACCATCAAGGATATAATCTCTGATATCCAGCTGCAACTCTACCTGAGTGTACATTGCGGAGACCTGTAACTAGGAAGAGGTTTTCTCCTTAGTACTTTGAGATTTCTATTCTATTAAGAAATTGGACTAGATGAGGAAGGATGATGCAATATTTAGCACACTAGCCCGTAACATGTGAGATCCTGGTTCAATTCCCTGCTGTGCCACAAATACCCTGTGTAACTCTGGCCTAGTCACATAGTCAGTCACTCTCTGCCTCAGTTTCCCATCTGTAAAATGGGAACAATAGCACTTCCATACCTCGCAGGGTGCCATGAGGATAAGATTCTGAGGCATTCAGTACTATGGTGATGGGCACCATATAAGTACTTAAAATAGATTCCTTTCTTTCAATGTAGTTAGGAGTGAATTTTCTTTTTGTTACTTTTTTTAAAGGAGGCAGTTTTACCTGTAATATCCTAGATCTGAATATATAATATAATATAATTAATCTTGCTGACAAGCAGGGGGGTTGATTGCTGAATTCTAGGTTTCGGGGAGATTTTCTTTCACAGCATATTGGAAAAGACCTTATAGGGTTTGGGTTTGTTCACCTTCTTGTGGATCACTGAGTGGGGGCCATCTATTTGGATCAGGTGGTGTGTCCCACACAGCTAATTTCCTCAGATTGCGAAAAGAAGGGTCCCCTACCAATCTTCATACTCCACCACCCTAGAGTAAATGGGAATGGGCAGAGCTTTGTCATCACCCACCAACACATCATCAAGTGGAGCTGAGCTGGTGCGTGTGAGGGTGTAGTAATCTGCAACTGAATTAGGCCAACAATAAATTACTTTCTCTTTGAAGCAAGGGGGGAGCAAGGAGGGAATTTTGGTCCAGCAATAACACCACCCTTTACTGTAACCTGAGTCCTTGTCACACAGTTTTGCTCTTGGTCTCCTTTCAGCCTAGTAACTTGCATTCTGAGTTTACCAGTTACCCATCCGCTTGCTTCATTGTACAATTGTTGTGTTCCCTCCCAATGGAATAATTTTTTCTCTTGCTGCCATCTTCATCCTGAATTGCACTGTGGTAAGAATTAGCAGGATGGTGTTGTTTAAACTGTTTTTAAAACACGCAATGTAAAAGCATCGCCTCCGTATTCCAAGAGGCTTTTCTACTCCACAACCACCAAACGGAAAATTCTGCTGCCCTGATTAAACTTATATGTAGAGGTGAATAAAATATAAAAGAGGTCTTGAGCATCATATATTATTTATTGTCTTGTCCGATAAGTATGATCTTTTTTTTAAGGATCACAGTATATTTTTAGACACCTTGTAAAGCACTCAAGCTTTTGCTTAGAGTACTAAGAGTGTAAGGTTTAATAAGCCAGTTGACAGAACATTAGTGACATCAAAGCATTGAGAAAAAAAACTCTGTTTGCTTGCATTTCCTTTCATCTGACTTTTAAATACAGTGCAATCAACAGGACTAAGACAGAAAAACACACACACATTCCAAATATATGTAATTAATACCGATGTGATGAACTATTTGAAAATAATGTAGATTTTCAAAGAATCAAGATATTCAGCTCCTGGCAAATGAAGTTAATATTTTAGGGACCCCTGCTGTTTCAGTCTGCTTATATGTTGTTGGGTTTTTTTTTTGGTTTTTGAAAGGTGCTGGACAGACAATATCAGAGATTGGTGTCATCTGGGTATCACAAAAGAGGTAAAGCATGGGCAGTAACAGTGTCAACTTCTTCTGTCATTGACCCTGAACTTGTGGGAAACACTTCTGGAAAAGAAAGAATGGTAGGTTTTCCATGCTTCATTGCTGTCAAAGCCTGCAATGTGGATGCTACTTAATGCCTGCTCTGAAGGAAGTTTTTGTGACCTGGACACTAGGTCTTCATATGGTAATATCTCTCTGAACTGCCAACCTTTTCACCTCTCACGTTATCCGCAGCCCGATGCCATGCACTGTCAGTCTTCCATCACATATTTGTCTTTTGCTCTGGTTCATCAGAACATACTGCCACAAAATGCTAGCAATGGGTCCGAGCCAATGGCATGGAAAACGTGACAGAGTCAACACATGTCCCTCCATTATAGACAAACCCCCTCATCCCAAATCCAGAACTAGAGAGCTTGAAGTACAGATCTGAGTGTGACATTCCCCTTTCCAATTTGGTGTTTGTTCTCAGCCTGTTGAAGAGAGATTCAAGATAAGAACTTTTATCTGAACCTGGATCTGGATTTAGATACACGGTTTTGGTTTGGGCCATCTCTGCTAAACACTAGCAACCCACTTTGAAAGCTGATCTCCCACTTGCAAGCCTGAGCACTTTTAATGCCTGCAAGTCTTGTGCGTTTCCAGTGCATAGTGCTATGCCACAGTGACATGTTGTTTCGTATTCTACATCAGTGCAATGTGTAATTGTTTCGGTTCCCCATATATAAAGAGGGGACCATGCTAGTTCCTTAGCTCAGCACGGTAGATGCATTATGGTTGGCTTAGCAGCTTGAACACATCCGTGCTATTTGAGCACTTCTGTAAGTATATTTATTAGAGATGGGCTCAAGCCCCCAACAATTTAGATCTAAATCCAGATTTCAAACACCCAGCGGTGTTGACTTAAACTGTTGCTTTCTGCCTGTTTTAGGTATACACACCAGCTTTGAAGTTTGAATTCAGATCCAGCTCTAGATTTTGAACACACACAAAGCTTGGGGGTATTTGGATCTGGAGTTTTGGCCCAGGCGCTACTCTAATAATTATCATGATGATTATTGTTGAAATATGTATACTCATTAACATGTAATGACGGATTGATCTCTCCTCCAGCTCCCATTCCTTTTAATCACAGTGGTGCGTACTCAGCAACCAGACCTCTGGACTCTCCTACTCATTGGTTGTACCTCACTTCCATGGTATTTTAATACTCCATGGGGAGTAGAGGAGGGGGAGGATTCCCTAGTTTGTTGGTAAACCAACATGGTACTCATATCTATGTTACTTTCCATATAAAGAACTTCAAATACACTCAGCTGTAAAAGTAAAGCTGGAGCTGAATGGCTTTTTCTCCTTAAGGCCTGATTTTCCAGGCAGTTTTTTGCCTATGGAGATGTTTCAGCATTAATTTTGATCATATTCTCTTTCACACCCTCTATCGAAGGTACTAAAAAGGGAATTCACAGGAATTCGTAAGGTGCCATAAGCAATGTTCTCAGAAGTGTACAAGAAATGAATCCGATAATAGCTTTCAAACTAAGTTCTTCTCAACATGGGTAGTTCACTGGGTGTTAAAGAACATTTAGTAACAGTTTAAGCGAGGCAAATGAGGATGTAATCAGAATTCATCCGGTAAGGCTCCCGCCATGCTAAACGTTACACTCTTTGTGTGCATGGTAGAGGTTTCTGTCCCCTCCTGACCTGTTCAGATGAAACCTGGATGGCTCCTTTAAAGCACATTTTTCAGGGACCTTTATCAGACAGCCAAAAGAAAGGGTGGATGTTTTTTATTTAAGCGTTTCTTTTAAAACCTCAATGCACGCTACATAACACAAACCACCTGCCACATGCTCAGCATAAAAGCTTGTTCTTACTACAGGAAGTTTCTTCCTTAGCATGGGCCACACATGTGGCATGTCCACTGCTGGCGGTACATTTCAAATCAGGCCATTCATATTCCTTCTGTCATTAAAAGGTTAGTCCCGCTCTGCGATGGATTACAGCATGTGTTGCACATTCTCCTAATGCTAAGTCTGTTAGATCAGGATCTGAAGACATTTTGACATAGTGGTTGAAAAGCCTGCCCTTATTTACCATTCATTCTTGATGGTAACAGTTCCTTATGGGAAAGTCTCATAGAATTTAATGGCAAATGATCATTTCTTTCAAGGATTTTTGAACCCTTCTGTAGATTTAAGAGAATTTTAGCCCTTGCTATTGCATTCTGCAGAATGGTTCCAAGAAGCCTGTAGAAAGGATTGAGTTGGGGTGGTTGTTAGACTGATTTCTACAGAACTCTATTAAATGTCTATAGGACATTTTTCTTTTCTCCTTACTAGACTCGACAGCACTTTTCCAGAAGGGAGTGCATGGTGTCTGGGTTGTCTTGGTGCTCATTAAGGCTGAGGTACCTCAGCCTTCTGTTTTGTGGCTGCAGCCTGAGTAACACAGCAAGTATTATACTCAGGGGCATGCACAGGAATACAAATGTCACTGCTTTTGGAGGAGCACTGTGACAGGGTTGGGGAAACCCCATACGGTGCAGGGCGAGTGCGCACGCCTCTCTGAGGGAATGGGAAGGGGGGGATGTACGTCCCTCCCAGCCCGAGTCCACACGCTCACCCTTATCAGCAGGGCAGTGTGACCTATTGGCCGGAATCCGCAAATTCGCCCTTGTCACAGAGTAGTAAGGCCTAGTGGCCCAAGTCAATAATTCAGCCCCTTCCTGCAGAGCAGTAAGGCTCAATGGCCAGAGTCAGGAAATCCACCCCTTCTCGCAGGGCAGTAAGACCTTATGGCCCAAGTCAATACATTTGCCCCCGTCCACAGGGTAGTAAGGCCTAGCAGCCAGAGTCAATACATTCGCCCTTGTCAGCAGGGCAGTATAGTCTAGCAGCCACTGCTGGGCACAGGGGGAGGGGTTGCACCTCCAGCAGGGGGGTCCAGGCCCTCCCTCTCCACCAGACCCCAGCCCAGGGCCCTGTTAGTGTTCGTAATGCGGATCAGTGAGGAAGGCTCCGACCGACACACGTTGATTCAAGGTTTCGGCTCACTCACCGGTCCGCTGTCTGATTCCCCTGGGCTGCTTCCTGCCGTCGTCCATGCTGCTGTAGTCTGGGCATCCCTGTTACCTCTAGGTTCTCCGGTCTGCCCTTTCTCTGGTGCCTCCGAACATAGGCGCAGACTCCGTGGGGCTCCGGGGCTCTGCACCCTCCGGCAGCCAAGCTTCCCCCTCCCCCCGCTTCCTTCTCTTCCCTCCCCCCCAGCATGCCACATCCCCGCTCCTCCCCCTCCCTCCCAGTGCTTCTCCACCCCGACCCCCACGGGTGGCTAACTGCTGTTTGGCAGCACTTTCCAGGAGGAAGGGGGAGGAGTGGGGACGCAGCATGCTCAGGGGAGGAGGCAGGGCAGGGGCAGGGACTTGGGAGAAAGGGGTGGAACAAGGGCAGTGCAGGGATAGCTCAGTGGTTTGAGCATTGGCTTGCTAAACCCACGGTTGTGAGTCCAATCCTTGAGGGGATCATTTAGGGATCTGGGGCAAAAATCTGTCTGGGGATTGGTCCTGCTTTGAGCAGGGGGTTGGACTAGATGACTTCCTGAGGTCCCTTCCAACCCTGATCTTCTATGAACTGTGGACCCTGCTAACATGCACTAAAAGTTCTGTCATGCACTGCAGAGTTACATCTCCAGCCCCAAAATTTAGGGCATATCTAATGCTGTTCTAAAAGGCAAATATATGACATTCAGTTTGATCCTTTTATTCACTCACTCCATCATTCTTATCAAGTCTTTCTGGCAAGATTTTTCTTTATGAATCCATGTTTCTTATTGCTTATGGTTCTGTTACTTTCTGGGGGCCTAATTCTCTATTGTCCTGCACCTTGCATAGTCATTTACACCTCTGCAAAGTCACTCAAAGGTAGGTGTAAAATATTTCCATTCTGTAAATGACCACACGCTGCAGGCCAGTGGAGCGTCAGGTGTCTAACGCCAACAGATTGAAGTATTCAGGCTGAATTTTTAAACTAGTGCGCTTAAACGTGGGCACCCAAATCCCTATTAAGGCTCCTCTATAAATTTTCATAAACACAGAGCATCTGCAACTCCCTTAAAAGTAAAAGGGTGACAAGAAACATCACCTAAATCGTATCTTTGTTCTTAATGTTTAATTTCAGAACAATTCCATCTTCTGTCATATTATTTTTGAAACTATTAACAAACAATTTCTAATTGAGCCTCATGAAGGATCCCAAAATGGATATTCAGTGGGTGCCATATATATTTAAAATAAGTCTCTACCTGTTATAAGATAGCCTTGAAAATATGAACTGGGTGTAACATCTACTGTGAGGTCTGCCTGCATTTACAGAACATTAAGCAATAGCTGCAAGAAATGCAGTTAGCCCCATTCACCTCACTAGGTGCTAATGATAATACTTGAAACATCAACATAGGTAACTCACTGCTCATTGAAGCACGTAAGGAAGGGGAGCGAAGATCGTATTACAAAGAGCTATACTATCTGTTATGAGTGACAGGCCATTTTGGTGCCATAAGGCAGTGAGCTTGGGAGAATACCACCACTTTTTTCGGTTCCAAGAAGGAACCAAATTGAAGAAGCCTTGTAGACCCCAGCAGGGCAACTAGCTTGCCCTAAACACGACCCAAGCTCAAGAAGCCCAGCAGAGTGTGCAAGCTTCACCAATGGGAAGACAAGCCTGAAGCCCTACACAGCACGTAGATATATTAGGACCCTACTGAAGGAGAGCTTTGCCCAAGAAGGCCAGCGAGCATGTGTGATCCTATATTGAAAATCTGCCCCAGCTCCTGCTATCAAAACAATGTGAGTATCTCTGAATAAGTAGCAGTTAATGAAGCTGCAAGAAGGATTCACATGTACAAATTTCAAGGCAGATCCTGAAAGTTCAAGGCAGATCCTTATATCAATAGCCCCCAGATAAGTTTTTTGCAGCATGTCAGTGATCTATATAGCAATATTAAGTGAGCTCCTTTAAGGAATTTATCCCTGACTTGATTTGAACCAGGAACATATAATTTCAAAATAAGTGACTTTTTTCTTCATTTAAGATACAGTAGAATATCCACTAAGGTCCTCATTCAGGAAAGCAGGGAGGCATGTGCTTAAGTCACAGTTATGTACATGTTTAAATAACCGTTAAGTATGTGATTAAGCGCTTTGCTGAATGGGGATTGTTTGCAGAATTGGACCTAAATGCTCCTCTTCATAAGAGGGCAAGAAAGCCATTACAATTTGCTGCTAAATAATATTTGGGGGGTAAATAATGAAAATGTTGCATGGGTTTCAGCCACATGACTTCTACTGAGGTTGCTTATAGTAGGACTCTGCAGACCCTTTTCTGCAAAGTCTTAAGGGCCAGCCAAGTCCCATCACATGAGTAGTTTCACTGACATCAAATAAAATTAAGCGTGTCTCTTGCCAGACTGGGTCCTAATTCTATTCATGGTGCATTGATTTAAATCTCCAAATTTAATCATAGTTTAAATCAGCAAGCAGAAAACTGCGATGTAAATCATCTGTTTTAATTATGTTTTCAATTTGAACTTTTGTAGTTATTTTCCCAGAGAAAAGTCCATTCTTATTGACTGTATAACTATTTAAAAAGGTGGATTTGACTATTTAAAATGAAAGAGAGCCTTTACACTATTTCTGGTCCTTTTGATAACCAGGAGGATACATTATAACTGCACACCTTTATTTAGACAACTATTTAGCTTCACAGACATTTTTGTTTTTCAGATTCTTCATGTCTATGTGTTTTTCATTATGTTAAAAAACAGGTTGTCACAGGGTGACACTGGCCCTTTAAGCAGCAAGAGACCAGTGCAGCTCTGACTGGTGGGCTGGACCCCAACTGCATGAAAAGAGCGTATGTGGGCCATAAAGGGAGGAGGTCCCTGAAGGAAATCAGGAAGGGCAGATGACAGCTGCCTGAGCACAAAGGAGAGATGGAAGGTGCAGCAGAGAGTTGCCAAAGGAAAGAACTGCAGGAAACCAGCAGTGCAGTAACGTGGGCTCCTGGTGATGAGTTGAAGGACTGGGGAGAGCTGGGGAACCCCACCAAGTTGCAGAAAAACTTGAGCAGTGGTCCCCAGGAAGAGGCTAAGAGCCAATGTGGTCAAAGTAAGCTGGGCCCAGATGCAAGGGGTTGACTCTAGACGGAAATCTTTTGCTCTTTTTCGAGGTCGAAGCTCCCCTCTACTCCTCTTTCTCTTTCTCTTTCTCACTCCGGCTATTTTTCCCCATTTAGATCTTTCTTTCTTTCTTTCTTTCTTTCTTTCTTTCTTTCTTTCTTTATATTAACATTGGTACAGGCTCTTAAACAGAGAGGGACAAAAATGATACTACATTCTGTGCCCATGGGCAATATGGACATGAACTGTACGTTATGGCCACGGTTTATTTGTATGAAGCTATTGATTTTCTTTTTCTCTGCAAGAACCAGAAGGTGGCACCTGACTACTTGCTTGAAAATTTACATGTCTTTTCCATCCTCATTCTACAGGCTACATTTTGTGATTTGTTTTCTCTTATATATTTTATTAAAGAGAATAAATAAAACAGAAAAACATATTTTAATTCACAGCTGATTGTAGTCGTCAGCTAAAGAAAATGATAGCTGTAGCTATAGTTCTCTGTTATTAATTATTATTAATAATATTTATTATTAATGTTATTAATAATAAATAGTACTTTTCTCTTCTATAGCATCTTCCAATTTTAGAGTCTTAAAGTGCTTTTCTGACCTTAATGGATTTAGCCACACACACTCCTGTGTGTTGGTACTGTAATCCCCATTTTATGGAAGGGAAAACAGAAGCCTATGGAGGTTCGAGTGGCTTGTCCAAGGATTAAAGAAAAATGCCATGGCAGAGTCAGGAATAGATCTCAGATCTCCTTGCTTCCAGGACAATGCTGCCTTTAGCCATAAGATCATTCCACTAAAGCACCCTTGAGTTTTACCTGTTTATTGTTACAAGTGCACATATCTTGCTGATTCTCCAGTTCTCTTGATTCATGATCTTCATAACAGTAGATGGGCATTTTTGTTGAGGGCAAGAACTGAGATCTTGGTGGCAAGGTTGCTACAGAACAGCATCCTGTGAACATTAATGTGCTGGGGTTTGTTTGGTTTTTGGTTTTGGAATAAATTTGGAGACAAGTAGTAAGAAAGCTCTCTGATTACTCTATTGGCTCAACCCTGCATGGGCTGAGCAAGCTCTGGCCTTAGAATAGGCTTGTCTGCAGGATGTGCTGGGCATATTTACTGTAAATGAATTGAGCCCAAATTATCCCCCAACTTAGTTATTATGTTATTACAGTGCACCTAGAAGGCACAATCATCTAAATAGACAAAAAATACAAAGGAAATTTTATCATCTCCATTTTACAGACATGGGACGAAGAGATTTATGTGGCTTGCAATAGATCACTTAGAAAGGCTGTAAGAAAGCTAGGCATAGATTTACGGAGCAACAGTCTGATCCTTCCTCTCTTATCTATAAAGAGACCACTCAACCATGACTGAAAGCCGTCTGTCTGTGGAATGCAGTGAGCAGCAAAGAGCCATACAGCAGAGCAGTTTAGGACAGAAAGTAGAAAGTACCCTTCCCCAAATGAAACTGCAGGACAAATAGGTAGACAGATGTAAAGTACTACACTCTGGCTCCCTTCTTATTCCATTGAAACATCACACAAAGCTTCCATTGATAAACAACACATCCCTTCCTCTAAGCGGCAAAACACCTGGCTCCCCAGAATATCATTATAGAGGAAAATTTTTATTGTTTTATAATGGTTGCTATCAACAAACCATAAACACAGCAAATATGTGAATTGATATTGAATTGCATTCCTATGGTTGGTTTGACAAAAATAAAATACCCCAACCTTCTGGAAGCAATTAGAGGTATTAATAAAAATGGATTTGCACTGCACATTTATTGCTAACTATATCACAGAGTTATGTACATGAAAACTACATTTGGTATTTGCGTTATAAAATGCTCTTTCACATTCGATGTGAATTCAGTACTTACTATTTGGATCCAGAAAACAAACGGTGATAGATCAGAGAGCACTTGAAGGAGATGCTAAATTAAGTGTTTCATCTCTACTATAAATAAAGGAAGTTCTGTAATATATTCTTTCAACACCTTGAAAATCTTGAGCCAAGTTAATCAGTGGTGTAACTATAAGGAAACCAGGCAAGTTATGCCAGGGATCAATGTGGACTATTATTCAAACTTTGGTCAGGCTATTGATTAACATAGTTTATTAGGTGGAATTTATTCATAGCAATAATAAACACATACAGTTTAATGTGCTTACAGTGGACACAGTTACAGTGAAGGGAATAGAATTAACGAGTTGTCTGAAGACATTAAAGTGCCCAGATTACAGGGTTTTTTAAATTATTATTTATTTCATATGTCAGTGGTGCCTAGAAGCCCCAACCAAGATCAGGGAACCATTGTGTTCGAGAGTGTATCAATACCCAGTAATAGATAATCCTTGCCTTGAAAAGCTTACAAACTAAATAGACAAGACATGCAAAGACAAGATTTGCTGGAGGAGGGAGGGATAGCTCAGTGGTTTGAGCATTGGCCTACTAAACCCAGGGTTATGAGCTCAATCCTTGAGGGGGCCATTTAGGGATCTGGAGCAAAAAAATTGGTCCTGCTAGTAAAGGCAGGGGACTGGACTGGACTTGATGACCTTGCAAGGTCCCTTCCAGTTCTATGAGATAGGTATATCTTCATATTAAAAATCACTGGGTGAAATTCTATGGCCTCTGTTAGGAGCTCAGAGATGATAACCAGAATGTTTCCTTTTGGCCTTGAAGTCTATGGTTAAGGGCAAGGGAGCCACAGAGGAGAAGTGATTAGTTCAAAGTCATACAGCAGGTGAGTAGAAGAACCAGGAAAAGCTCGCCTGGCTCCTGAGCCCTAACCCAATACCCTAGCCACTGGATGGCACTGCCTTCCAAAGAAAAGCGTCTGCTAAGAATGGCATTGCCTGTGAACCAAGCCCATTCCAGTTTCATCCATCCATCCCCACCCTGCGTCTGCCTTGACTACTTAAATTGCAAGCTTTTGGGGTCAGGGACTGTCTAGTACTCTGTGTTTGTCCATTGTCCAGTGCATAGCACAATGGGGCCCCATTCTTGGTTGGTCCTTAGACATTACAATAATAAACATTATTATTAATATTAGTAGTAGTATTTAATAATAAAAGTCTACCTCCCGACCTAGTAGTTGTTATCTAATACCTAGGTCAGATAAGTGTACAGGATATTTCCGGATACATGTGTGTGTGCATGCGGAGCCGTCACTCTTCAAAATGTTCAATTTCGCTTTTGCAAGCAAATAACATCACAAAAGTATTTACTGTGTTCTCTGGATATTCCTAGGGAATAGCGCAAATACTGTGCTAATATTGTGTAATTACGAAGGCAATTGGAAAACAATGAAGAGCTACCACTGTATGTATTTGTGTGTAATCTATACATGTGCACACAGACACATGCACACAGACACACACAGAAGAAAGAAAGACAGAGGAAGGGAGCTGTTCTCTTGAAGAAGCGTAATTGTGAAAAGTAAACCAAATTCTTTAAAATGTTTCCATACTGTGAATTTATTACAGCTGCAAATAGATTAAAGGGATGTTTAAAGTATAGCATTAAATAGCTACAAATAGCTGTTTTGCGTGAGTTGCCTGGAGTACATCAGTAGCCCCCTAAATGATCAAAAGGTATAGCTGAAGGCAAGGTCCAAAACCACCTGCTTATACAAAAGACTTTTATATGAGATGTACTGATAGCATACATTTACAATGATCTTCCTTTAAACACTGCAATGAAATCAGCATCAAAATTGTGTTGAAGTAATGTTGTGTCTACAAGAGCAAGGGAATTATAGCTGCATCCTTGACTCAGCCCATATGCAACAATGTTGTAACTGGGTATTGCATCCATATTTATCTCTATGTCTGATATGCTAAGCCCTCTTAAGCTTTATAAAATGCCTTTGGCCCTGATTTGGCAAAGCATTTAGGTGCGTGCTTAACTTGAAGCCTGTGAAAAATTCCACTGTATTCAGCAAAGCACTTTAGCACATGCTGATGTGCTTTGCTACATAGGTAGGGCCCTACCAAATTCACGGCCATGGAAAATGCATCACGGACCAAGAAATCTGGTCTCCCCCATGAAATTTGGTCTTTTGTGTGCTTGTAGACGATACTATACAGATTTCATGGGGGAGACCGGTGTTTCTCAAATTGGGGGTCCTGACCCAAAAGGGAGTTGCAGGGGGGGGATCACAAGGTTATTTTAGGGGAGGTCTCAGTATTGCCACCCTTACTTCTGCGCTGCCTTCAGAGCTGGGTGGCCGGAGAGCGGCGGCTGTTGGCTGGGCACCCATCTCTGAAGGCAGCATCCCACCAGCAGCAGTGTAGAAGTAAGGGTGGCAATACCATACCATGCCACCCTTACTTCTGCGCTGCTCCCTTCAGAGCTGAGCGGCCAGAGAGTGGCAGCTCTTGGCCAGGCACCCGGCTCTGAAGGCAGCGCCCCGCCTGCAGCAGCACAGAAGTAAGCATGGTAATACCATACCATGTCACCCTTACTTCTGCGCTGCTGCTGGCGATGGCTCTGCCTTCAGAGCTGGGCTCCCTGCCAGCAGCTGCCGCTGTCTAGTTGCCCAGCTCTACAGACCGCACCGCCACCAGCAGCAGTGCAGAAGTAAGGGTAGCAGTACCGCAACCTCCCACTACAATCAGGGCCGGCTCCAGGCACCAGACCACCAAGCTTGTGCTTGGGGCGGCACCTGGAGGGGGGCAGCGCGGTGCTCCGGCTCCAGCCGCCGGGAAGAGCGGGGCCACGGCCGGGGCTCGACGCCCTCCCTCCGGCGCTCTGGCCGCCGGGGACAGCGGAGCCACGGCGGGCTCGCCGCCCTCCCCCCGGCGCTCTGGCCACCGGGGAGAGCGGAGCCCCGACCGGGACTCGCCACCCTCCCCCCGGCGCTCTGACCGCCGGGGAGAGCGGAGCCCCGACCGGGACTCGCCGCCCTCCCCCCGGCGCTCTGGCCGCCGGGGAGAGCGGAGCCCCGACCGGGACTCGCCGCCCTCCCCCCGGCGCTCTGGCCGCCGGGGAGAGCGGAGCCCCGACTGGGACTCGCCGCCCTCCCCCCGGTGCTCTGGCCGCCGGGGAGAGCGGAGCCCCGGCCGGGGCTCGCTGCCCTCCCCCGGGGCTCTGGCTGCCCTCAGAGACGGCCCTGCCTACAATAGTTGTGACACAACTCCTTTTTGGGTCAGGACTCCTACAATTACAACACCATGAAATTTCAGATTTAAATAGCTGAAATCTTGACATTTACGATTTTTAAAATTCTATGACCATGAAATTGACCAAAATGTACTGTGGATTTGTAAAGGCCATACATAGGATTAGATTTAAGCATGCATTTAAGTGCTTTGTTGAATCAGGGCCTCTCCATGTTAGACAGCTACTTAGGCCCTGACTCAGCAAAGCACTTGGTTAAGCATGTGCTTAATTTTCAGCACTTGAGTAGTCTTCAAAGGAACAACTTATGTGCTTAAGTTTAAACACCCGCTAAAGAGTTTTACTGGATCATGCTAGAGTGCTAAACACTCTGCAAGTTCGATCCCATAAGCACAAGCTTAAGTTTAATCAACTTCAGTGGAATCTAAGCACATCCTTAGAGGTGTTTCTTTGGTGAATTGGGGTATTTTCAAATGCGTTTAAGAGCACGAGTAACTTTGAAAATCAAATGAGTTGTGCTGTAAAGTGAGTTAGGCGCTTTTGAAGATCCCACCTTAATCAACTATTTTAAGAACTTGATGTGCCTTAACTTTATTCTGTTTTAGTTGTTTATGTGTTATTTTCTTGTAATTTAATGTAAAGAATATAGTACAAAATTAAAACTATTGACATTGCAATATCTGTTGCATTAGGTTCCCCAGGGATTTGTCATTTTTTATTAGAAAAAGTTTAAATATGTTTATTTCGCAACAAAGATTGGCTCTGTTATTATTCACAATTCAGGAATTTTGATTTTTAGGCAGAGGGATGGGGGGGAATGACTAGTGTCTCCATGAACAAATATTTCATTGTTCCTATGTGCCATCCATAGAAAGTGATCTATTTTCATGGGAAATTGGTGTATTTGCATGGAAAAATTCCAGTGTAGATCTCTCTCATTTTTCTACTTGTGTAGAACTATATTATTGCAAGTGTACTTGGATTACTCATTCATATAGTGAGCATCACTTTAAAATCTTAATATTTACTTCTCAGAATAATTAAACATTCCCTGGTATTTGCATTGTTCCCCAGTCCAAATAAAGATAATACTTGAGAAAATAATCAATATCATATATTCATATGATCAATAATATAATAACAATCTCTTGGATAGGGTCAGTATTATGATCATACAGTCATGGCATTTAAGGCCAGAAGGGATCACTGGACACTGGATTGTCTAGTCTGACCTCCCAAAGCCACCCAGCACCTGCACACTAAACCCAACAATTGAAATCAGACCAAAGTATTACAACCCACAGGAGACTAGACTATTATGTGCCACAGGTAGAGAATAGGAGGGACTGAGATGCACGAGTGCCCAAGGCCCCTGCAATGGCAGAGAAATGATTAAATGAGATATACTCAGATAATCCTGCCAAGTAACCTCACACTGCAGGGGAAGGCAAAAACCCCTCAAGGTCACTGCCAATCTGATTTTGGGGAAAATTCCTTCCTGAACACACATTTCGCTCTCAGTTAAACCTTGAGCATGTGAGCAAGATTCAGCCAGCCAAGCACTTTAGAGAGAGACACTGCTTAGTGCCACCTCAGAGCCCTGGCCCACCCCATCTGATGTCCCATCTCCAGCCATGGCCATCCCTGATGCTTCAAAAAAGGAGATAACAAAAAAAGGAAACATCAGAGGGACCCTTCCTGACCCTCACAGGTAGTTGGCTGAAACCCTGATGCATGAGCTTTTAGGAACATAAGACATAAACCAGAAGCAAACCCCAAGGCTGCTGAGCCCTGGCCCTGACCATCACAAGCAACCCCGTCATTCAATCTCACACATAAATTTATCCAGATCTCTCTTAAAATTAATTAGGTTTATTGGTCCTGTAATATCTGTCTATCTTATTGACCCTAATGCTGCAGTGCAGAGATGCTGGTGACATTGCACTAAGAGTAAGTTCACAGACACTATGGGTATGTCTGTAATGAAAGAAAAATAGAACAGAATAGAATCTGTGTGACTGGCAGTGATAAAAGCATAAAAGTATATTAATTAATTAATTAATTAATTAATAATCATAATCTTTCTCGTCCTTCCCTGCTGGAGCAAATATCTACAGCCTCAGTCCTGTAAACATTTATGTATGTACACAACTTTACTCTCAGGAGTAGTCCGTGGGAGTAAAGTTATAAATATGTCTATGTGTTTGCAGGATCAGGGCCCAAATCTGTGATCAGAAACCATGGTCATATTCCCTGTTGTGCTGTTTTTTGAGCTCTCATCAGTGGTTGCAGGTGGAAGAAGAAATCCTGAATTCAGATCTGGGTAAATGAAAGGGGAATTGATTTTCCTTTATACAAATTAGGAATATAACCATTTCCCCCCCTTTTAAAGTAAGGCACATGTTTTATCTACAACACACACCACCCAAGGAAAAGAAAACCTGAAAAGGATAGTACATGTATTATTTTCTTTTTCCCAGTGAACACATGCACAACAGAAAGCTTTTGAAATTGCTCTTATTGTCAGGAAACTAACCCTGTTAAAAAGAAATTACATCTTTCTGTTGTGCATTTCTTCCCAATCTGTAACTACACCCCACCCACGAAAAAAGTGAGTTTTAGATTCAAAATAGTTAGAAATTATTACTTATAAAATAGCTGGAAGTTCCCACAATTACGTGCATTACTCAGAGAGAAAGAAATGTTTACAAAGACTGGGGGGAGAAGCCAACCTCGGGGTTTAAAAGCCTTTTTCAAGATATCATCCATCTCTCCAAGGTACTGAGCTGGAGTCGATAAAAGACCTCTCTTTGAGAATAAAATGCAAAAAGTCAAAACAGTTTTTCCATTTTAGAGACAGCTTTTCTGTGTGTGCACCTATTGCCCACCATTTCAATGATTTCTTTTCCTTCATAGGTTGTCAACAGAGAAGCATTACATTAAGGAAAAGAAGAACGCTGCGATATTTTGGCTAGCTGTATAATGGCCATATGTGTCTCAGTAAATGTATATTGAAAAATTAAAGGTACCTGTAATTCTAGGACAATTTCAGGGGCTCAGAGGCTGTAGTGATGGGCATAATATGAAAAATTAGGGCAAGAATCCCCTGTATGACCATGCAGAGGGAAAAAGTTGTATTAGGCTTGGTCTACACTACAGAGTTAGGTCGTCATAAGGCAGCTTATATGGACCTAACTATGTCAGAGTCTACACTACTGCCTTGCTCAGGTCGATGTAAGTGCCCTACTACACCGGTATAATAAGCCCAGCTCCACAAGAGGTATAGGGCTTATGTTGGTGTAGTTATGGTGACTCAGCATCTATGTGGACACTGTTCCTTACAGCAGCTTTTGGCTGTCTTGTCAATTTCAGGGAATTGACTGGAAACCTGGCTCCCGGCTCCCCAGCCGGGCTGCTGCCAGGTCTCCGCTCCAAGCCAGGCTGCCACCCAGGCTCCCAGCTTGGGCTGCTGCCCAATCTCCCCACTCCCCATGGGAAGCCCGGCTGCCCCCCAGGTCCTGGGTCATGGCTCCCCTCCGGGTAGGCTGACCAGACAGCAAGTATGAAAAATCGGGACAGAGGGTGAGGGGTAATAGGCGCCTATATAAGACTAAGCCCCAAATATTGGGACTGTCCCTATGAAATCAGGACATCTGGTCACCCTTCTGCCAGGTGCACGGCAGCCAACCAGACTCCAGGTGTGGATCTCCCTGCTGGAGGTGAGAAGCCCCGGGCGGCTTTCTCCCCTCTCCCAGTTGGGAATGGGGAGGCAAGTAGCCCCGGGGGACAGCTGGTCTCCTTGCAGGGAGCTGCGTGGAGCTGAGAACCCTGGCTCTCAGCGCCCCCTACACTGCCCCTCTTCAATCAGTGGAAGCACCCCCGGTGAGAATATGCACCACCGACAGAAGGAGGGTAGTGTGGACATCAGCCACTTCTGTAATTAATGTAGGTCTCGGCATGGGCTATCCAGGTTGCACAACAGAGATGAGAGTAGCTTCAGCAGAGCTGCTTCTCCCACTTTTGCACAGGTAGGAAGGGAATGGGGTGGCAAGTGGAGGGGAGTATGTAGAGCCTTGACTCTGTCCCTCTTAGTGTGCAGACAGGCAGCAGGATTTAATCTGCCAGGAAAAGGGTTGTTGCAGATTACTTCCCCTGGAGTCCAAAGGGAACCAGTGTCTCTCTGAGTCACAATTCGGCCTCCAATCTCCTCTTGGGACATTGCAACTATGTGCAGCTGCATACTCAGGGCTGGTGGAGAATGCACAATCTAATCCTTAGGTAGATTAGGTTAAAGAGTGGGGCAGCCTAGCACTTCTGTGGAAGTTTATGGAGACCCAGCTTCAAATTCTGGATGTGGTTCATTACTCCTGTCATGGAAGCGTTGAAGTGGGACTCAGCACAGTCTATGCTGGGAAGGGAGCAACTTCCATTGCTCCCTCCCTTGCCTCTTCCAGATGGATTCTGAAGGGAACTGAATCCAGCTCCCTTTGGCTGATTTGACTGTGGCCCCTGTGTGGGGGAATTAATGAGTGGCCCTGTGAAACTTCTGAGATTGTATTCTAACATACCTGATGGGACCATGTGAGGTCATGTTACATTCTTTCTGTGGTCCTGATCCAGAAGTCCTACCTCAGATCTTCCACAGACTAAACATTCCCTGCCTTTGGGGGAAGTTTTCACAGAGAAAGGCCTAGGGAAGAATTCAAGGATTAGGACCTATGTCTTTAATTTCAAAACATTGCATGGGATCCTCTCCTGGTGTGAATCGACAAAGCTCCTTTGAAGTCATTGGAGTAATGCTGACTTACACCAGCTAAGGATCTGTCCTGTTACTCTATAGTTACTCCTGGGGGAATTCTGCGCCACTGCGCATGCAGAGAATTTATGTCCCACACAGATTTCTTTGCTTCCCTGCAGAAAAATGACTTTCTGACGGGGAAGCAAAGGAAGCCACAAGAGCGGTCATGTGACCCACCCCCTCAGCAGTATGTTTCGGGTGCCCAGGGCAGCCAGCAGAGAGGTAAATCACCACAGGGCAGAGGGTGGGACTGGGAAAGACCTAGCTGGTGGCTCCTATCCTGCGCTGGGCTCAGCTGCTAGTCCCGGCTGGGTTGGGGAGGATGGAACTTCCTCTTCCCCTGTACAGCATCTGGGACTAGGTCAGATCCACCCCCAGATTTTTCCCCTGGCTGTAGAAAGTTCTGCAAACTCCCTGCCCCCCGCTCTTCCTGCACCTATCGCTCCTCAGTTGCAGGAACAGGGATCCCTGTACAGGGAGCTACTCCCCCATCTGCCCAACCCCCGTGCATCCAGACCCCGTCCTACTCAAACCCTCCTGCCAAGCCTCACCCAGCCTGCACTCAGAACCATCCCTGACAACCCCCCCCTTCCCCAGTACTTGGACCACCCCGACAAGCTACCCACACCCAGATCCCCCCTACCAAGCCCCAACCAGCTGCACCTGGATCCCCCCCTACTGAGCCCCACTCCCCCACTCGACCCCCTCACTGAGGTCCCCACACCCAGACCCCCCTGCCAAGCTCTATCCCCCCCACACCCAGACTCCCTCTTGCCGAGCCCCAACCATCTTCACCTGGATCCGCCCTGCAGAGTCCCATTACAGTTGAACCCAGAACCCTGCAACAAGCCCCTGTGCATCCAGATCCCCCCCGCACCTAGATCCCCCACTGAGCTGCCCGCACCCAGATTGCCCACACAGAACCTTCTCAACCCACACCTGGATCCCCCCACACTAAGCCCCTCCACACTTGGATCCTTCCTTGCTGAGCCTGCCTGCCCACACCTGGTACACCTGGCACAGAGGGGCAGGCCCTGGGGTGTTTCTGGGGCAGGCCCAGTCCTTGTGCTGTGTCAGAGTTGGGTGCAGCCTCACTGCTGAATCCATGTCCCGGGAGTGGGGGAGGGAGCTGCACTGTGATCTCCCACCTCTGTGCAGCCAGTGGCCTGTGCTCCCCAATGCCATGCTGGAGCCTCCACATTTATTTGACAAATAAAATGTGAAGAATTTTAAAATATTGTGCACAGAATTTTTAAAGTTTTGGTGTAGAATGCCCTCAGGAGTATAGTACATAAATTGGATCAGTTTAGATGAGATTATTATGGGAGAATTCACTAATCGATTCATCCTGCATTATGTTCCTCCAGTTCCTCCACCATTTTGTTTTTCATCATCCAACTGCTTTCTTCATCATCCCCTTATATTGTTCCTTTCTCCTTCATGGATTTCTTTCTAAAGTGGTTTAGGTTTCCTGTGCACAAATGCTCGAGGACTCCTATGCTTCAATTTGCCTTTGATAGATACCAATTAACCATATGCTTTTAGCAGCACTTTGGAGAAAAGCAGTTTGGAGTGTTTCAGCCAATGTGTTCTGCTGTGATGCCTTGTGTCAGCTGGTAGTGGATGCGCAGTTAGCAATGGCTAGATATATATAACTAATTCAATAATAAACAGACACCCAAGCTTAGCTCCAAACCAGGAGTTCTTGGGAGCGGGTGCTCTGCACAAGACACTCATAACTGAGACCTTTATACAGAGCTTCAGCTGGAAAAATAAAAGTGACCCATGGAAAAGCAGACTTGGAAGAGGTCATTTAATGAGGTGCTTTCCCTCCCAGCTGCATCTAAGGGTAGGAAATTATCCCATTTCCACATCAACATCAGAACTGAGCAAGCATGAAGTCTGCCATGCTGGCTCCATGTGACTGCGTGTCCCAATGAAATGTGGATGGATTCCTGTAAGGAGGAATTAATCATGGCTATAACACAGTACTCAGATTCTGTGATGCCTCGAGTTTCTGGGAGGGGATACACTACAGCATATATGCTGAACTGAGACGAGAAACAAAGTAAATGGTGCATGTTGATGATGACTGAGAAATATAGAAGATTAGGGCTAGGCGCTGTATAAGACCATACGGTGCTCATAAACTAGTCAGATAAAACACACAATACAACAAAGGAGTGTAACAAACAATAGAAGCAGAGATATGGAAGGAGGATGAGGAAAAGAGTAATGAGAACGTATAATTACATGGGCTAGCTATGTACATAACTGGATGGTTCTGAATCACTTTCTTTTCTAATGTAAGTCAATAAATAATACCACCTAGCCATGATCAGATAGATTCCTTGCAGGCATCTATTAGAGTTTGGGTAATTTCTACAAACCATGCATCCATTTCTTAAATAAAATGGCAGAATCCTATGAAGATCAATAATTTCCCAATATAGTTTTGTTTATTATAATGGCCTCAAAACCTTAATGCAATTAAAATTGCCTTCACCAGACAAGAACACTCCAGCAAAGATGTAGATTTCATCATGGAATGGACCACCCAAATACCCTGAGAGACCTGCTTCAATACAGACATAAAACCCCCTCTGACCACACACCCCTAGCTGTCACCTACCACCTCAGACTGAAAGCTACATGGGATATCATCAACAACTGCAACCCATACTTGATGAGGACCCCCGCCTGAAAGAAATCTTTCCTGAAACCCCCTTCTGGCCTTCAAACCACCCACCAGCCTCTCCAAGCTCATCACCAGAAGCAAGCTCCCCACAGACCAGGACACACCAACTCAAAGCAGCACCAAACCTGCCAGAACAACAGATTCAAAACCTGCAGACACATCTCCCCCACAACAAACTTCTCAAGGTCCGTGGATCCTTCACATGCCTATCACAACATGTGGTGTCCCTCATCCAGTGCATTGCATGCCCCAATGGCAACTATGTGGGTGAAACCAGACAATCATGAAGCTCTTGAATGAACTCACACAGGAAAATGATAAAAGGCAAAAATGCCGTATCAGCTGAGGGTGAACACTTTTTATAACACGCTCACTCTATATTTGACCTACTAGTCCTCATCCTCAAAGGAAACCTGCACAACACTTTCAAAAGATGAGTTGGGAGCTGAAATTCATAATTCTGCTAGACACTAAGGCCACATCTTCACTACAGACCTATCTCGGAATAACTACGTGCTCGGGGGTGTGAAAAATACACAGCCCTGAGCACAGCAATGCAGTTAGATTGACCTTAACCCCCCGGGTAGACAGTGCTATGTCAGTGGGAGAGATTCTCCTGTCGACATAGCTATCACCTTTCAGAGAGATGGATTATCTACACTGATGGGAAATCTCTCTCCCGTTGGCATGGGAGCGTCTTCACGGAAGCTCTACAGCTGTGCGGATGCACCAATGCAGCGTTTTAAGTGTAGACCTTCCCTAAAAATCGTGGACTGCACAGAGACACTGGATTTATGGGTTATTACAGCAATCTGTAACCCACTAACCCCATCCTTTTGTCCTATGACTGCAGAGGTGTTAACAGGCCACTCTACCTTGAATGGGCCCTTCCAATATGTGCTGACTACTTACGCTAAACAATCTGTTTCACCTTGCATTTAGCTGTGACACTCAGAGTACATTTCCCAGAGCTGAAGAAGAGCTCGGTGTTGCCTGAAAGCTTCTCTTTCTCACCAACACAAGTTGGTCCAATAAAAGATATTACCTCACCCACCTTGTCTCTCCATGCATCAAGGTATTTAAGTTTATGGCTATGTCTAGGCACATGGGTAAATTCACTGGTCCTGATTCAGGAAAGCATTCAAACACAGGCCTAATTTTAAGCATGTGTTTAACTCCCACTGAGTTAATAGGATTTAAGCACATACTTGAAGTTTAACATGCACTCAAGTGCTTTCTTGACTAGAATTGCTGTATGGATCGGAGCCATTGACTTCAGTGGGACTGCTCATGTCCTTAACATTAGGCATATGCTTAAGTATTCTGCTCAGTTGGGGCCTATGTTTGTTAACAACATCAATCCTGGGAGCCCGAAGACACAAACTTCTGGGACAAATCAAAAAACGATGGCATGATTTGCCATCTAAGGGCTGTTTAGCTCCTGTTCACCAACACATCTAAGTCTGTTCCACAAAGAAAGGATAGTATTAATTTTTGAGACAAAGGAATTGTTTTACAGTTGACGCACTGGGACAGCTCCATAGCTGATGCAAATCAGTGAAGTCAATGGAGCTAGGCTGATTTATACAACCCGAGGATTTGGCCCATTGACTCCCCTCTCCCATCCTCCCCCCGATGTATAGTCCTGTAGCCTTATAATTCCACCCTTCCTGAAGAAAACAGATGCCTTGTTTGTCTAAACAGCTGTTCATTGTTATTCAGTGGGATTCACCCTGGAGGACAGGACATTCTTGAAATAGCAGGTTGAATTTTAAGGTTCCAAAAACATAGGCTGCCCTTTTGTAAGTTGCGTCGGAATGGGAAATGCGAACGCTAGAGAGGGTGACATAAAAAATCATTCTTGAGCCAGCGACTGCGATCCAGCTTCATGCAAGTCAGTGCTGTAATCAACCACCTGCCTTTGTGGTATGGAATATGGGAAACAAAAGTAAATACCTGTTGTCAACACCTGGAACTAAAAAGGCCACCTGCAGAGGTTGATTGGCATGACTCGTCTTTAACAAGGCCTGCCTCACAAAGACTACAGGACGGAGACAGGCAGGCAGAGTTCAGAAGGCAACTTAAATAGCACCGCATGCTCCCCATGACATCTTTATTTGAACCCTGCTCAAAGCCACCTCCCCTTGGTTTCTAATTCACAAACTATTGAAGTCTTCAGAAGTGGGAGAAGAAAAGAAAAGAAGAAAGGAAATATCCAAGGGAGAATTTCCTCAGGTTTCTCCAGGAATAACACACAATGCATTAGGCTTTGGTTAAAGATAATGACAGCTATGATATAATAGTCATCATGTATTACTTTTGCGTTGCCATTGTGTCCAAAGAATGCCAGGCACTTTACAAACCCAGAGGAAGACACACGGTATGTTTTGAGGAGCTTATGTTCTAAATATATTGTATATAGTGTCACTGATCCCTGTGTACAGCCCCATGCACATCAAATAGCCCAACTCTCCACTAGCTTGCACCTTCTAGTTATTTATATGCATGAACATTGGTCAGATCAGACAGGGGTGCTGGAACAATTTTTATAGTAGGGTGCTGAGACCCATTGAACCAAACTGTAAACCCTGTATATAATGGAAACCACTTCAAGCCAGGGGGTGTGACAGCACACACATACCCCTCACGCCTAGTTCCAGCACCTATGAGACCAGACAGTACCATTTTACACACACTTTGCACAGGTGCAAATGACTAAACTAGGCGTAAAGCACTGGAGAATCGGACCCAGTATGTGCAGGGATAGATAGGACAGGGCACGAAGGAGCCAAAGAAGGAAAGGATTTTACAGAAATAATGTTATGGAGTTGCTTGAGTTGCTCGGTATATATTGTGTTGGATGACTCGATGTCTACTAATGACTGGGGACCACCCGAGGGCAAGCTAGCGGAGTTTCAGTCCAGATAAGCCAAGGTAATGCTGGTAGGCTGGGTAAGCAACTAGAGGAACTGGCAGTGATTATATCAACACACTTGACTGAGGGAGTGAAGCTACATTTGGTATCACAGGCGTGTAACTTGGACCCAAGGTTGCTGCTAGATGATCAGGTAGTGGCCATGACTAAGAGCAAATTTTTCCCATCTACAACTGGAGAAGTGACTGCGACCATTGCCAACGGATATCATTTTTGCTCTGTAGAGTACTGTCATTCTCGCTGCATGCATTTGCCGCTAGAGCAGAGGTTCTCAAACTTCATTGCACCATGAGCCGCTTCTGAGAACAAAAATTACTACACGACCCCAGGAGGGAGGCCTGAAGCCTGAGCCAAAGCTTGATTCCCATCACCCCGGGCGGGAAGGCCAAAGCCAAAGCCCAAAGGCTTCAGCCCTAGCAGGGAGCCTGTAACCTGAGCCCTGCCATCCAGGGCCAACCCTGTGTGATGGGACTCGGGCTTCAGCTTTGGCCCCGGACGCTGAGTCTCGGGCTTTGGCTCTGGCCCTGGGCCCCAGCAAGCCTAAACCAGCCCTGGCAACCCCATTAAAATGGGGTCGCGACCCACTTTGGGGTCCCAAGCCACAGTTTGAGAACCACTGCTCTAGAGACCACTTGGAAAGGGAAATGAGTGCAGAATACAAAGCAGCCTGCTTAGTGAGCTGGTCTCATTTTGAGAGCACATAAAACACCGGTGTTTCCGGAATGGCATGCGGAATTCACATTGTCGGTTTTGACCTTCCAAATGTCACAATCTAGAAGATGACAGACCTGATTCCCAGCTCTGATACATCACTGATTTCAACGGAGTAAAACAAGCACAGTGGAGTGAGGAATCAGGCCACATCTCTCTTCCCAAGCTGAGCTGCCCTGGTTTTGGTCAGGAGAGGGATCTGAGATGGAACTCCCTCAATATAAAACAGCGGCCGCTGCTGCCAGAACATTCTCCATGCCGGTCCCTCCATTCTGGAATGCCCTTCCCCACGATGGTTCACCACAGCCGGCATCTGTCGTCAACCATTCAGACATGTCACAATGACCATCTCTTCTTTAAAGCATTGGGAGAAGAGGTGAAGGGGGCATTGTTGTTGGGAGGTGTTATTGGATGCCTTTTGGAGGCAGCAAGGGGTTATTCTGTGTGTAGAATTTAAAGATTATTGATGACGTTGGTGGGCATTTGTGTTTCATGTGAGAATATTAATTGTTACATGAGTTATGGGAGGGCACCCGGAGTGTGGTTTTATTAACTGAACTAACTAACTAACTAAACAGCTGGGGGAATACCATTGCTAGAGAGTTTCAGGGCTCAGTTTTCAAAAGGAGATTCAACCTACTCATTGATTATATAAGGGAGGGATAACTCAGTGGTTTGAGCATTGGCCTGCTAAACTCAGGGTTGTGAGTTCAATCCTTGAGGGGGCCACTTAGGGATGTGGGGCAAAATCAGAACTTGGTCCTGCTAGTGAAGGCAGGGGGCTGGACTTGATGACCTTTTGGGGTCCCTTCCAGTTCTAGGAGATAGGATATCTCCATATATTATTTATTATTATATAAAACTATCCTAGGGTCTGATCCAAAGCTCACTGAAGTCAATGGAAAGACTCCCTGTGAAGGTCCTGGGGCTTCTCTGTAATAATTCTTGAATGCTATACGCTCTATATGGTGGTCTGATTGCCGTAAAGGATGTTTACTGTAAGAATATGTTGGTTTAGTTTAATAGCAGACTGATAGAAAAAACAAGCAGGAAGGCAAATACTTACTCAACATAAGGCCCCTGTGGGTAAATATATTAGGTTGGTTAAGTAACAATGCCTGAACTTTTAACTGTGAAGACCCTGTCTTCTGGGGTCCAGACATGTAGCTATTAACCATGACCCTACCTTCCAGACTCCAGCTATGATACACTGTTTTGCCAGTGCTGGGAACCAATAGATCAAAAGACCCAAAAACTGTTTAAAAGGACTCTTTCTGTCCAGAAGACAAGGCAATTGTTTAAGAATTTCATGGGGAAAACAGACGGACACTCACCAGGATGTCTGAAGAAGCTAGGCTTCCCAGGCTCCCCTGACAGAGTGCAAAGGGCTTAGAGGAGATAGATCTGGGTAGAGAGTGTTTATTGTTTAAATAATCATTTCCACTCATATTATGTTTTATTTCTATTGTTAAGATTAAACAATACTTTGGTTAGTGAAGGCTGTTTGGTCACTGTGTTACCACGGGTCACAAATTTCTGAAAGGAAAAACTGTAGGGATGAGTCAGAGCTTATCCAGTCACAGCTGCTGGGTAAGCGTGGTCAATACACAGGTACTGCAGCCCAGGCCCCCTGCAGGAGAGATAAAGGCCTGAGACATGAGGGGATGCACTCAAAGAGGGGTCAGAGCTGCAGTTAGCCCTCTAACTGTAACATTTACATTGACTTCAATGGGAGCTGGATCAGGCCCCTAAGCCCTAGACATTACCACAAATAAAAAACATAATTACATTTTAAAATATAAATATTAAACCAGCAAACTACTCCTCACCCCCAAACTAGGTGCTAACTGGCAACACTTGGGATAGAACCAGTGGATTCTGTACCACTGCTACTCTGTGGCACGTGCAATATTTAAAGACACATTTCTCCTTTCTTGAGAAGGCAGTGACAGGGTACATGTCTGTGGAACCCAGTTGCCCTGCTTCATGCATCATATAACCCTAGGTTCTAACGTGTGCTTTGTATGTTTCCGTGTTTTGGCAGCTTTGTGAGAGAGGTTTGCTCTTAGATCTCCACAGTGGGCTTTGGCTGAAATATTGAGAGACATGTTGCCCTTCCAATTAAGTCATTAGATGGGGTTTAATTCTTGGCTGTACCATGGGCTTCCTTTGTGATCTTGGGCAACTCACTTAATCTCACTGTGCCTTAGTCCCCATATGTCAATTTAAGATAAATATATTTCTTTTCCTGTAACCTTTGTCTTTCTTGTCAAGTTATACAGTCTTCAGAGCAGAGATTCTCTCGTCATGTGTCTATACAGTGCCTAGCACTTGGGGCCTAAATCTGATTTTAGGCCTCTTAGAACCACCATAACACAATAATAAATAATCTAATAATAATATCCTGCTTTCCCTGAACAGAGCTCCCATTGATACAGATTGACCAGTTTATTGGTGCTGGGGTTGGCTGTGTGTATTTCTGTAGGGAATTTTGGCTGTTCCTAGTACATGGACTGCTTTCTTCTTTAAAACCATTTGAATTTCCAAAAGCAAATACTATAGAGATTCTAGTTCAGTGAGCTGTTTTGGGCTAGTGAATTTAAACCTTTTATTGAGAGATCCATGATAGCTGGTAGCTTTTTTATTTAGCCAAGACTCCAGAAAGATACCAAACTGCTACAGCTGTGTTTTCCATATCCTCAATCTAAGACAGCAGAATAAAGCAGCCCCAACAAAAGCACAGAAGAGATTTTCCTTTTAGTGCTTTCACTTGGATGCTAGGAAAACATTTATGAAATGTAGTTTAATGCATTTGCTTAAAATTAACACGGAGATGCATTTGCAGCTAATTAACCTATTCTCAAAGAAAGCAATTGGGAAATGCTTGATTAATGTTTAAGCCATGAGATACACAAAAAGATGTAGGCAAAACTTCATCATGGCACCCAGGAGACCAATGTGTGACACAATCTAGACTCCATGTGTAGCTCACTCTCCACAGGAACTAATTTTGAAGCACCAGAATGCTACGAATTGTCTGTAAAACACTGTGGAAGAAACTCAGCATAGAACAGAAGGCATGCTTTCCTTAGGAAGAATGCTGATAAAATTTTAATGAAGTAACATGTTGTCATGGGGATTTGTTGCTATTCATTAATTCATTGCGCTTTTCCCCTATAGTTTTGCTGAAGTTGAGTGACAAATTGTCAAGTAGCAGCCTTAGAGGTTTAAAGTTTCTCATTGATAATCTAACTTTCCTGTAAATTGTTTAAAGGACCCACTGTTCATGGAATAACAGTTCTGAAATATTATATATTTATATATAATCACCTAAGTGGCATGAGCCATGTGATAAATTGCATTTATCACACATCCTCAGCCAGCTCACCTGTACCTTGGCCATTAATTCACCTACTGAGGACAACAACTAACCTTCCAAACCTACCTGAGTAGCTTCAGTAAGCTTCCATTTTAAAAAGAAAAACAATCAACTAGGTAAATGCCTCTTCCTTCTCCTCCCTCAGTTAAATGCCAATCTTATCCCCCTTGAAGACACTGGTCTGAGGCCCAAGGTGGGTATTATCCAGTTCTGAGTCAGTGATAGAGAGGGAGGATGGTCTTGTGATTAAGGCACTGGTTGAGAGATCTGAGTTTTATTCCTGGGTCTGCTGCAGACTTCCTTTATGACTGTGTGATCTACAACCCATCAGTGATCTACAACCCATCCTGGACAATGATCCCTCGCTTTTCACAGACCTTGGGAGGCAGGCCAGTCCTCGCCCACAGACAACCCACCAACCTTAAGCATATTCTCACCAGCAACCACACACCGCACCATAACAACTCTTACTCAGGAACCAATCCATGCAACAAACCTCGATGCCAACTCTGCCCACATATCTACACCAATGACACCATCACAGGACCTAACCAGATCAGCTACAACATCACTGGTTCATTCACCTGCACATCCACCAATGTTATATATGCCATCATGTGCCAGCAATGCCCCTCTGCTATGTACATCGGCCAAACTGGACAGTCCCTACGTAAAAGGATAAATGGACACAAGTCACATATTAGGAATGGCAATATACAAAAACCTGTAGGAGAACACTTCAACCTCCCTGGCTTCACAATAGCAGATGTCAAGGTAGCCATCTTACAGCAAAAAAACTTCAGGACCAGACTTCGAAGAGAAACTGCTGAGCTTCAGTTCATTTGCAAATTTGACACCATCAGCTCAGGGTTAAACAAAGACTGTGAATGGCTAGCCAACTACAAAAGCAGTTTCTCCTCCCTTGGTGTTCACACCTCAACTGCTAGAAGAAGGCCTCACCATGCCTGATTGAACTAACCTTGTTATCTCCAGACTGATTCTTGCCTGCATATTTATACCCGCCTCTGGAAATTTCCATTACATGCTTCTGACGAAGTGGGTATTCACTCACGAAAGCTTATGCTCCGATACATCTGTCAGTCTTTAAGGTGCCACAGGACTCTTTGTTGCTTTTTAAAGATCCAGACTAACACGGCTACCCCTTTGATATCTTTATGACTGTAAGTCACTTGGGTTGAGGGGATTTAGCCACTCAATTCCCTTTGAAACAATAATGGCCAAAGAAATTGGGATTTACAGGAAGCAGGATACATAAATGTCTACCAATAAAATTTCCCTGAACTAGTATTTCATGAAAAATGTGTCATATGCCTGATGGTGTGATGTATAATAAAGGTTTTACTGGCACGCATTTGGGATTACCTGAATAACTCACCATTTACGAGTAATGTGCCCATCCCAATATGTCGCACGTACCTTTACACTAGAATATACCTACCACCTTGTGCTTTGTATCTATATATCTCTATGTTGTCTTTATTAGAGTTGAATAGGTTGATGTTTGCTGAACATAGGAAATTATTATGAAGTGAAAGACAATAAGGACTTGATCAGTTGTATCCCGGCCTTTATTGCTAACATGGTTGGATTACTGCAAAAGTGCAATGCACTTTACATGAGGCCACCACTTCCAAGGAATTCAGGAATAGCAGCTGGTCTAAAATGTAACTCAACTCTTCAGTGGCATTCCCATAGCACTACATTACCCCTGTGTTCTTTCTTCATGTCCAGTTGATTTCCAGGTGGGGTTTAAGATTGTGGTTGGAGTTTGTGACTAAGTGGTTGGGTCCTGGCTATCTTAAAAACCACCTCTCTCCTTGTTGTGTATCAAGACTACTGATCTTGAGGTGCCTGGGCCAAAAGCATCATAATTCATCGAATGGGAGAAGGCTGGCAGGAGACACTCTTATGAAGAATCCTGGATTCTACAACTCACTTACCCTTTAATATACCTAAACCCAGGTGTGATAACCTTCCAGGTATTCTGCAAAGCTCATATATTTTCCCAGGCTTTCCTGAGGTGTATGTTTCAGTATAGTTTTGGTGGGGGTGCTTGGGAGGAAGTTTTCTGATAAGTGGGGAATGAGTGGGGAACAAATATTGTTTGTTCTTATTGTGGCACTGATAGCTTTGGAATAATACATAAGAAAATAAATAGGTCCTCTGTCCACAGAACAGCACAAATTCCCCCGCCTCCATCACATTGCCCTGTTCTTCAACCTTCTTTAGATAACACTGCAATCTCTGTGCCCATTCAATCTTTGACCTTTTTACCTCTCAGCATTCTGAATGGCTTTGCATAGCAGGAGTTGCCCAGTTTAACAGACTTTCTTAAAACCTATGGTTTGGTAGCAGCCATCTAAAGTCTGAGTTCTTCTAATAAAGGAAGAATTGTTGTTGTTTGCAGCTACTATGCGCTTTCTTTTATTTGTGTGTTTAAATTCCAAACTTAAGAGGTCTCTCTGCCAAGACTGGAAACAAGGTATCCAGTTAGACTAGTGCTGATTGTGATGGAAGTTTTCCTGATGTGGGCAACATGTTTACTAGGGAATAAATGGAGTCAGCCTCATTTCATACACTCCTCTGCAATGCAGTCCAATGGTCATGAATAGCGCCTACCAGTCACTGCTGATTCAGTAGTACATTTGAACTAGTGGCCTTAAGGTGAAAGGTTCCATAGACCATCACCAGTCCCCTGGAGCATCATCCAGTCCTGTTAGTTGTTCTGATGCCCATTTAGGAATAAAATAAAGCTTTGTGTTCTAATTTGTTTATATACTTTTGCATTATTTCATTGAAACATGGTGGGGATAAATCTGCAACTGAAACCAGTGGGGGAAAAAATCAGCCTCAACAGATCAGAAATACTTGAGTCATGGAAAGAAAGAAAGAAAGAAAGAAAGAAAGAAAGAAAGAAAAACATTTGGAGATGGAGTTCCAGATCTTCAGCTGGTCTAAATCAGCACAACTCCACTGATTTCAACAGAGCAATGTGGATTTGTAGCTGTTGAAGATGTGTTCCAGAGTCTGAACTCATTAACTCCAGAGAAGTCAGTGATGTTAGAATAGATTTAGACTGGTGTAAATAAGATCAGAATCAGGCCGACAAATTCAGGCTCTGGTGTAAATCCTCTCATTGCGTTTGCTGGTCTCACTTGTCTTCTGCAGCCACATTCTCCCCTGAAGGCACAGTCACTTGGCATTTCTATAGAACTTCTGCACAAATTGCACTTCTAGTCAACATTCTGCCCAATGATCTCAAAGCACTTTACAAGCATTAATTGATTAAGGCTCACAACATTCCTAAAATGTATGTTTTTATCCTCACTTTACACAGGGGAACTGCAGCATAGACAGGTTAAGTAACAAGCTCAAGGTCACTAGAGGTGAGTGGGGGAACTGGGAATAGAATTTTCAACCCAGGACTGTGATCTAATCCCTAGCCCTCACTCCCGCCTTGGCTTACCTGCGTATGCCGGTCTGGACCCAGGAAGTTTAGTGAAGCCTTACAGTGAGATATAACTAATTTGTTATGAATTTCTATAAATAAAACAAATGCTGAAACGATCCACACTGCTCTGTTGTCAAAAGCATCCCCCTCTCTCTCACTCCCCACTCACTGGCGGCTGACATTATTTCTTGGTTATTGGATGACAGTTCAGTGCCTTGAGTGTTCCTCTCGCTGTAGGGTTAGTAGGATAATTGACAAACCACAGGGACCAGATCCCAGGATTAGGATGACCGGACTGTCAAAACAGCCATGACAAACTCTCACATCAGCTTCTACTGCAAGTCAAGTCTATGAGGAAAAAATGCACCTTGTCAGGGCCAGGATCAGTCTTTAGTTTAAATCTTTTCCCACTGCACAGAGAGCTACAGCAGAGGAAGGAGAGGGCATGGATTTTTGTTTGTTTGTTTAATTCATAGAAAACTCAGCTACAGTAAGTCACATTTAATTAGAGTATGCGAGTAAACATTTCGGGGTCCAATTTTGTTTAGTTAATGTGTTTACTGGAATGTGTGACAGACGTCACTTCTGTTTCTTATTAGAGGACTGACAAATAACTGTATCCCTGTGCATGTGTCTACTCCTAGAGAACTGAGTATCCACACACACAAATATAGTCACTTCTGGAAGGTTAATATTTGGAATCTAAAAGTTGTGGACATTATCTGAATTAATTAATGTTTGTACAGGCACTTTGGAGATTTAAAGCACTATAGAAATGTTCAGTATTATTATTATTGAATAATTTCTTCAGGTTTTATGCATTTAAATGAAAACCACTTGAAACAATAGTCAAATCATTTGCCTCACTTCATGCCACTTTTAACATTTCTCCTAGACGTTCAGAAATTCAATCACAGATCTTTGAAATGACAGCTAGAGTGACATCTATTTATATATAAGAAAGTGTTCTCTGTATGAAATCCTATACTGAGAATCGTTAAAAGAAAATTAAAATGCAAATACAAAAGAGGGTTATTTACTTAGTTCTGCCAGCTAACACATGGGATAGGTCCACCTAGGATTAGAAAGATCCAATTATTTTTAAAATATAAAACTTAAAGATTTTTCTTCATGCGCCACTTGGGTTTTGGAATATGATCAAAATGGTTTTGGAGTAGTTAAGCAGTGTTTTTCAATAAGAGTCATATTTAAGAAAAGAAAAGAGAAGTTGGAAAAGAAGAATCTGTGAGCATTTGTTTGCTTAGTGTCATAGAATGCAGAAGAATGCTGAGAATGAGTAACCAAAGATAAAAGTATGCGAAACTGTCAATTTCAGCTTGTGAAAACTGACTTTTTGGTATGTTTGTGAGAATTTGTGAATTTTTTAAATGGGAAATGTTGCCATTTCCAAAAGGCAACACTGATTTTCTATGTGAAAAAAATATTGCACCATGAAATAAATTGTAATTTATTTGGAGCCAGATTTTCCCAGTCTTCGGAGGTTTGTATCGATAAAAAATAATAATGATAAATTATTGTTTCATCTATGTAGCAATAACACTTTCCTAGGCACTTGCCTCATGCCCTGATTCACCAAGGTACTTAAGCACATCCCTAACTTTAGGTGTGTAGTTAGTCCCACTGAAGTCAACAGAATTCTCATGGAGTTAAAGTTAAGCATGTGATTAAGAGCCAGGTTTGCAAAGCTATTTAGGTGCCTATACATGCAAATAAGAACTTACTGGGATTTTCAAATGCATCTAAGCCTTTTTTAAGAAAATCCCACTATGTACATATTGGCATATTTACCTGTCAATATATGAGAGCTAGGTGGGAAAAAAACATTTTTCACAGGATGGAAAAAATCAGATTTTTAAAGTATGGGTGGGGAAATCATCATTTATCTGGATAAAAAGCCAAAATTTCAAAATTTTTCATGAAATGAACTTCCCAAAATAATTGTTTCAAGTCAATCAAAATGTTTAGTTTTGATAAATTTCAAAAATTTCATTTTGATGTTGACCATTTTTATTTTTTAAAATATGATATAATGTTAACTGCATAACAGAAAGTCATTCAAAATGAAAAATTGATGTTGCTGAAAAAAATAGCAATTTTTAATGAAATTTCATCAAAATTGAAATAATTTCTTAAAAATACTCAGTTTTGTCAAAACAACATTTTCTGACAGAAAGTTGTGTTGATGAAAGCTCTGTTTACCAAGGGTCAGGTTGTATTCTCCTGCACTGAAAATGTTTAAATCAAGATTGGATTTTTTTTCTAAAACATCTGTTCTAGGAATTATTTTGGGGGAGTTCTATGGCCTGTGTTATGCAGGAGGTGAGACTAGATGATCACAATGGTCCCTTGTGGCCGTGGAATCTATTAATATTTTCTGACCAGCTCTATTAAATGCCTTTGAAACTATGACCCTAAGTGCTTTACCTGAATCAAAGTCAGAGTGCTCAGTGCCTTCCAGGATCAACTTTTACAGTCTAGGGTCAAGATACAGCTAGTATTGAAGTATCATGGGCTTCAGAGGGGTTGGATCAGGCTGTATATTAGGGTATTTTACTTACTGGGTGAAGAGAGCCAAACTGAAGGCTTACTTATGGTCCATGGGCCAGTTTAGCTTACCTCCCTCAGTACACAATCAGTATCAAGAGAAGGTTGGCAAAAAACTCCTTGTCTTGGCTTTGCCTGCTGTTTCCTTTGCCATCATTGTGCCTCTGAGTGTAATAAAGCAAGGCAGTAGAGGAGAGGCAGACCAGTACTGGCTCCTTTACACTCACTCATCTACCTCCTGGCCCAGAGCAGCACTTTATCTGAGGTGGGAAGTAGAGGCAATGTTCCCGTGCATGTATCAAGGTTGACATTATTGTGGAGCTGTGGGAGACATGGTAAGAAACATGATTCATTCTGCTGGACAAACTGGAGTTGTGCAGAGCCTTGAAGGAAGGATGTGAGGTTTGAACTTGAGGTGGGCAAAGAATAGAACTTGAATGGATCCCGGGGCCGGGGGGTAGGAGGGAGTGCTGCTTACCAGCCAAGGCAGGTAAGCAGCAGTGCCTGGGACCTTCTGAAGGAGTACTTTGCAGTCAACTAGAGATAAATGAACCAGTTGGAATAAAATAAATCTGACTCAAATCATGATGCACAATTCTGCCTATATTTGTTCGTTGCTTCAGAAGAGTTGGGCTAACTGAAAACATGTTTTTCCTTATTTCATTTCGTGTTCTTACGCACTTCCTGATGCCAACAAGACCCAGAAAGGGGAGTCAATTAATAATGCCGGGGGATGGTTCAAATGTTTTTCTGGTCTGGCTCGAAGTAGGAAGGACCTGAAATCTCATGAGAAAGCCTGTTCTTACGAAACCTTCAACCATGTTTGTAGAAAAGAGGTTAGCATCATACCTTTGTACCTGCCAAATATGGGACACACAAAGCATGACAAAGGCACATGAAAATATCCTTGGAGCAAGAAACTTAAAGGCTGTGGGAGAATTCCTTTAGTGTAAATTACTCTTTCTATAACCTCGGTTCATAGATTTCAAACCCAGAAGAAATCATTGTGTTCATCTAGTCTGACCTCCTGTATAACATGGGCCATAGAACTTCCCCAAAATAATTTCTAGAGCATATCTGTTAGGAAAAAAAACATCCATAGAACTTCCCCAAAATAATTTCTAGAGCATATCTGTTAGGAAAAAAAACATCCAATATTCATTTAAAAATCATCGGTGATGAAGAATCCACCCAGACCCTTGGTAAATTGTTCCAATAGTTAATTACTCTTGCCATTAAACATTATGCCTTATTTCCAGTCTGAATTGTCTAGCTTCACCTTCCAGCCATTGGATTGTGTTATATCTTTCTTTGCTAGACTAAAGACCCCATTATCATATATTTGTTCCCCATGTAGTCACTTATAGACTGTGATCAAGTCACCCCTTAACCTTCTCTTTGTTAAACTAACTAAATTGAGTTCCTTGAGTCTTTCAATATAAGGCATTTTTTTCTAAGCCTTTAATCCTTCTCATGCTCTTCTCTGAACCCTCTCCAATTTATGAACAACTTTCTTGAATTGTAGACACCAGAACTGGATGCAGTATTCCAACAGTGGTTGCACCAGTGCCAAATAGAGTGGTAAAATAAATGCTCTATTCTTACTCAAGATTCCCATTTATGTATCCCAAGATTGCATTAGCCCTTTTGCTCACACTTCACACCGGGAGCTCATGTTCAGCTGATTATCCACCATGACTCCCAAATCTTTTTCAGGTCACTGCTCCCCTGGACAAAGTCCTCCATTGTGTAAGTATGGACTACATTCTTTGTTTGTGGAGGTATCCATTTATATTTAGCCACATTAAAGCACATATTGTTTGCTTGCGCTCCGTTAACCAAGCGATCCAGATTGCTCTGTGTTAGTGACCTGTCCTCTTCATTATTTACCACTCCCCCAGTTATTTCTCAGGTAAATAATTTTCAACAATAAACAAAGGGCACACCAAATTGGTGTAGGATACAGGTAAATTGGGGATTTGAAAGGAGTGATGTCCCTCAAAATGAGACAGATTGGAGAGCTACGGATAATGTTCAGTGAAGCAGTAAAAGTCAAACATTTTAGTACTGAGGCCTTTTGCTGATTATGGCTTTAGCTATTGTTTTGTCTCCGAAGAGTGTAAAAATCCAAGGCCACACAATCAATAATATCCTATCAGGTGCCAATTTTTTTCCTCTGTACTTCTCAGTTGTATTTTCTATAACAATCCTTTTTATTATTACATTGCGAATATGACACACTATTAACAACCAAACTGTAACTCTCAGTGGTGGAATATATACAATGGTATTGCATGTCCCAGGTCCCCACAGTATTTTATGCAATTAGTAGAGCATTTAGAAGCTTACCTGGTAGCTGTCAAAATACATCAAGCTTGTGAAATTGCAGTGATCCTGACTTCAGGAATTGATGAACCTACTGCTAATAACAGTCAGCAGTGACTAACCATTTCACTGTGGGGTCACTCACCAATGCAATTGCTACAGTACCATGTAAGCTGTCAAGGCAACACAAAAACTTACCACTTCAGAGAAGAATCTCATATCCATCCGTGTTACAGCACCAGGAGAGAAGGCAAGTGTAGCAAGTAGGGAGATTTTTTTTTGAACTCTTTAGTAATACAACATGACTGAAGCCTCCAAAAGGATAACCTATGCCAGCGCAGTGTTAATAACATTAGAGAGTAATCAACTGAATAATTTTATGAACAAGGTCTGAATAGAAATAATAATTAATAAATTTAAAAATGTATAGTGCTCGAGAGAGACAGAAGCTCCTTACCCATTTACATGTACAAATTCCTAAGGGGGATATTTCCCCCCGCACAGTACGGAAGAGAAAATATACAGCAGTTGTAGAAGGACAAGATTTGTGTCCCAAGCAGAGGATTGTGAAGCAGAACTCCTAGATTCTATCCTAGGCTCTGCCACTGATTGAATTGTGTCAATTTATTCAGTGAGAAATTAAGAACAAACAGAGCCAGACCCTCAGCTGGTGGAAATCAGCATAGCTCCAATTTGATGTTGCCTTTCTGGAAACATGGAGTATGTCGTAAGTCACCTCAATGAAAACTGAGCTTAACATTTTTACACCACCTGGAAATCTACAAAAATCTGAGACAGGTTTTCATGGTGCATTTTGAACTTCAAGGTGAGATTGGTCACATGATGGAAGTCAAACGGTTGAAGCTACATAATATGTCTTCTGATTCCCTGATTGGTTGCTCTTACCCAAGTGGGCAGGAAGGTTAGCAGAAGCCTTTTATTTATCTCTGCATTTCCAATGCACCCATCACTGCAATACCTAGCTAGTTTAACACTATTGAGGCTGGTTTACCGCGTGATTTGTAACCTACTGTTCATGTGTGCTAAATGTCTTCATCTAGTAGCTGATCCAAAGAGGTTTATGCATCTGCCACTACTTGAAGCTAGAGGAACTGGACCATTAGCTTGATTAGTAGCTGCTCCAGCCTTTATGGCTGAGGGTTTTAGGTTCAAACCATGGTGTCAGCTATGCATTTAAATACAGTTTTGCTCTGGTGAGATTGGTTTAATGCGTGTGTGCTGTTAATGGTGAAGCTTACCTTTATTAAAGAAAAAAAATGTAGTCCCTTCATTTCTAGAAGCAGGGCAAGAATTATTGAAAGGAGACAAGATTATTTAATAAGTGTAAATTTTAAAGGAGAAGTGAAATTATTACATCCAGTTTTGGATTCATGGCTGAACATAGGGAAGGATTCTAACCCTGGCTCCAGCAGGGCATAGAGGCTATATTCGGCCCACAAAAGTTGCAAATGTGGGAACTTCTCTGCTGCAGGTACTGTGTTGGACCATCATAGGCAGACCTACACTGGCCCACACACAAACCTAGATGTAGGTCAGGCTTGACAAAGCCCTGGCTGGGATGATTTAATTGGGAATTGGTCCTGCTTTGAGCAGGGGGTTGGACTAGATGACCTCCTGAGGTCCCTTCCAACCCTGATATTCTATGATTCTATGATTCTAGGGGGAATGTCATGGATGGAGCCATGGGCAGGAGAAGGCATCAGGTACAAGAAGGAGTAGGTCCACAGAACAAACAGCTATGGGTATTCCACCTTGTGCCACAAGTAACCCTAGAGAGGCTCCCATATCCTAGAACAATCCACTGAGCGCTATCTCACACATATGGCTTTTGCAGATCAACATTTTATAGATGTGGTTGTAGGTCTATAAGCCATGTCAAGATCTCCTCAGTGATGTTGTGGATCTCGTCCATTTCACCTTTGAATTCCTATTTGGGGCACTGTGTTATGATGTGTTTGATGTTTTGGATGTTCTCATCGCAGTCGCATGAAGGGAAGTCTTTGATTTTCCATTTGTGCATCAAATAGCCTCATCTTCCATGGTTTGCTCAGACACGGTTCTGTGTGGTTCAAAGTTTGCGTGGTGGGTCAAAACCGGGAGAGCGGTTTATTGGGTGATAATGTGCTTGTTTGGAATGGAAGATGAGATCCAGACACTTTGCCTTTCCCTGGCCAGATCTACAGACATGAACTGGGTGCATGTGGTTCTTAATGATTTTTGTGATTTCAGGTGTTGTTGGGGTATGTTGTCTGTAACCAGCCAGATAGGACGTCCAGGTAGTTTCTGGCACATTTAAGTTCTCAGGGCTATATTTCGATGGATAGCTGGAGATTCAATGTTTGCTAATACAGAAAACCATGGTAGATGCATTGATTTTAAAGTTCCCATGATGATTTGCCTGTTCTGATTCAGCTGCCTATCCACAAGTTGGGTATGGCAGCTTCTTGTCCACACCAGTGCACAGTACTCTGCAAGTAAGTACACCTGGGCCAAGGCCAATGTTCGTAGCACTGGGACAGTTGTTCCCCAGTTTGTTCTTGCTAACTTTTGGATAATGTTGATTCAAGTCTTTGCTCTGGAGGCTACTTTCTTAAGGTGGTCATGAAAGGTGAGTGTGCACTCATGAATGACACTGAGATATGTTGGCTTTGGATCATAATGCACAGTTTCACCACAAAACTCAACAATTAGATGTTTTGTGTAGTTCTGTTGCCAAGGTGGAAAGTAGAGACAACCAATTTGCTCAGATTTGGTCTCAGCTGCCACTTTTGGAAGTACTTTTCCATGATCTTAAGTCAGATGTAAGGGTCACTTCAAGTTCTTTAAAACAACGGGTCTGAGCTGCAAGTGCCAAATCATTAACAATTGCAAATGTCTGCATTATCATTTCCGGTGTCTCACTCATGTAGATGTTGAAGAGTGTCAGAGTGAGTACAGAGCCTTGTGGTAGTCCACTATTCAAAGTGTGTGGCTAGCTGGTTTGACCTCCGAGGTATACGCACACCTGTTGGATTCTAAGCATGATGTTCAACAGGTGGAGAATCAGCACGCAGGAGATCACTTTGGCCACTTTCAGTAGCAGTCCATCTAGTTCAGGCCACTGAGCTGCCTAAGTTACATTGGGGATCATTTTGGCCCTAAAGCATTTTAGAATTAGAGAGGCTTAACGGCGTCTTTGTCTCCTACCCCGGGACTGCACCCCCAGGAGGTACAGGACAGAATCTCAGCCATTGCATGTAGCAGAGGTAATGTCGAACCAAAGTGACTGTAAAAAGAAGAACAGGAGTACTTGTGGCACCTTAGAGACTAACAAATTTATTAGAGCATAAGCTTTCGTGGACTACAGCCCACTTCTGCACAGCTACCTATCCAGTGTGTACTCGGGGCATGTGCTTACTGCAGGAATGTGCAGTTTCACTACCTTGGACTGTACCGTTCATATTCAGTAATACATTGACGATTACCCATTTTCAATAGTCAGATTAGGGGATCAGATTGCACGGTCAGTCTTACTCGGCTGCTGCTTCTTCCGCCTGCATTTATTTACCATTATTTATGAATCATGTTTTTTCTGGATCATCATGATTCTTGTGGCTACTGCTATTCAATGTACAGCACATACGAATCAGTAATTAGTTCATTGGGGGATATTAGTGGGGGGCCGGCCAGCTAATCTGCTGTTCCTGCCTCTGAACATTCTGCTCTGAGCCTGCATCTGTGCTTATATCTGCTCGTCTTAAATTCCATGTCGTTTCAAACATGCTGCTGCTATTTGCCAGTGACTGGTGCTAATCTCTGGATCCTGATTAGAACTGGTTGGGAAGTTTTCGATACAACTTTTCTTTGTTAAAAAATGCCAATTTGCCAACACCAAACATTCTGTGGGAAAGGGTCGGTTTTGATGGATGCTTTTATGTTGAAAAAAGTTTTGAAATTGTCAAAATGACATGTTCTAAGTGAAAAATTCTAGTTTTCCAGTTCAAAACATTTTACGGTTTAGAATTTAAGCTAATTATCATAAAAATAATGTAAAAGAAAGAAACCAAGACAAAATCAAAACAAAATATTTCAATCCCAAGCTGGACTTTTTTAATTTTGAATTTAATTTTTGGTTCATGAAAATTTACAAGATTTTGAGGTTTTGTCCCAATAGCTCAAAAAATTTCACAGCATGAAAAACCATTTTACACTCAACTTTAGTCCTGACAGGCCTAAATTTCATCATGCATCACCCTTTCCCTCCCACCACGTTCCTCTTGATTCATGTATATTGCTAAAAATGCTGCTCCTCGATTTACTTCTGTGCTAATTTGGCATCTAGGGGAGGTGAGGCCATCAGTGAGCTGATCTCATAACTGGCATATGGACCTAGATGACAGACTACACATGTATGGTGAGCGCCCACTGCATCAGCTAGGGGGCAGGAGGAAACTTGGGGCAGGAGACACTCTGCTAAGGCACTGTCTATACTGCTTCTCCATGTCTGCTGGCATCTGGACCTGTGAATGCCAAGAGGACTTGATGAATCTAGGTGGATAGGAGTGGGTGGAAGGACATGCATTCACCCCCTTCCCAACTCCAGTATATTCCTGCCTAAACTTGTTGAAATTATTGGTGCTCTGCACACTGCGTAAGTGGCTTCATGTTAGTGTTTTTTAAAATTTATCCAAGTCTTGTGAGCATCTAGTCCATTATACGGACTCTTAATATATCTTTTAATAAGGTGGGGACTAATCCTATTAAAGTTAAGAAACTCAGCAACATTTGAATAACTTTTTGAATGGCTTATACACACACACACACACACACACATAAGCAGGGAATAATGAATGTGACGGGTCTGGTCATAGAGACCCCCTTGGGACTGTCACCTGATGTGCTGAGATTACCTCTGAGCCCATTTTCCCTGCCAGCTTGGGACTCCAGAACCCTGCCTTGTTAAGGCAGATTTGCTAGCCTGCTGCAACACAGATCCAGGTCTTATCCATGCCCCCAAAGCTGCAGACTTTAACCAAAAACTGCTCAACAGGTCACCTATCTCCAGCATCCAGACACCCAGCTCCCAATGGGATCCAAATCCCCAAATAAATCCGTTTTACTCTGTATAAAGCTTATAGAGTGTAAATTCATAAATTGTCCACCCTCTATAACACAGCTATTTGCTCCCCCAGGTATTAATCACTTACTCTGGGTTTATCAATAAACAAAAGTGATTTTATTAAGTATAAAAAGTAGGATTTAAGTGGTTCCAAGTAATAACAGACAGAACAAAGTAAGTTACCAAGCAAAAGAAAACAAAACACACAAATCTAAGACTAATACATTAAGAAACCGATTACAGGTAAATCTCACCCTCAGAGATGTTCCAATAAGCTTCTTTCACAGACTAGACTCCTTCCTAGTCTGGGCCCAATCCTTTCCCCTGGTACAGTCCTTGTTAGTTCCAGAAGGCATCTTAGGTGAAAAGCAGGAGCTTTCTCATGACTGGGACCCTCCTTGTCTTGTTCCACCCCCTTTTATAGCTTTGATATGAGGCGGGAATTCTTTGCCTCTCTGGATCCCCACCCCTCCTTCTAAATGGAAAAACACCAGGATTAAGATGGATTCCGGTATCAGGTGACATGGTCACATGTCACTGTAAGACCTCATTTTTCATTACCCATGGGCTGGCCTACATGTACACAGGCAGGCTTGTAGGTAAACAGGGCCTTTTATAGTCAATTGTCCTACTCAATGGGAGCCAACAAGATTCTAAATCACCATTAATGGCCCACACCTTGCATAATTACAATAGGACCTCAAAGTTATACATCATATTTCTAGCTTCAGATACAGGGATGATACATGCATACAAAGAAGAGGAATATATTCAGTAGGTTATAACCTTTGTAATGATACCTTACAAGAGACCTTTTGCATGAAGCATATTCCAGTTACATCATATTTACACTCATAAGCATATTTCCATAACACATTATGGAGTGCAACATCACAATGAAGATAGGCACAACTACTCACAATAAAAAGGTTTACTTGTTAGCCATTCACATGCTATATTGATGAGGTCTAACATGTCTGGAATAATAACTGGTACAGCTTAAAATAAACATTTTGAGTCTTGAACAACTAGAGTTTTAAATGTGCAGCACCTGCAGATACTGAGCCTGCCTTGAGCTGCCAGTCTGGCTGAGTTATGACTGCTGACCTACATTATAGAGGGTTTTTGGTTTTGATGAAAATAACACCAAACTCCTCAAAACAAATAATACTGAATTAAAGCAACAGTTCTTAAACAATACCTTATCTGCAGACCAGTCAGGAACTGTCAACACATTTCAGGAATCCTTTCTCAGCACTGAATGATCCTATTAAACCCAGATCCTACAAGTTACTCCATACAGTTGATTCTGAAAAAGATTTGGGAGTCATAGTGAATAATCAGCTGAACTTGAACTCCCAGTGTGATGCTTTGGCCGAAAGAGCTAATGTGAGGTTGGGATACATAATTGGGAATCTCAAGTAGGAGTAGAGGGGTTATTTTCCCTCAGTATTTGGCACTGGTGAGACTGCTGCTGGAATACTGTGTTCAGTTCTGCTGCCCAAAATTCAAGAAGGATGCTGATAAATTGCAGCGGGTTCAGAGAAGAACCATGAGAAGGATTAAAGGATTAGAAAACCTGCCTTATAGCGATTGAGCTGGTTGAGTCTATTTTGCTTAACAAAGAGAAGGTTAAGAGGTGACTTGATCACAGACTATAAGTACATACATGGGGAACAACTATTTCATAATGGGCTCTTCAATCTAGCAGAGAAAGGTATAACGTGATCCAATGACTGGAAGGTGAAGACAGACACGTTCAGACTGGAAATAAAGGAATACATTTTTAATGGTGAGAGTAATAAACCTGGAACAGTTTACCGATGGTGGTGGTGGCAGGGTCGGCTCCAGGGTTTCTGCCACCCCAAGCAATGGGGAAAAAAAAAAGCCGCGATTGTGATCAGCGGCAGCTCAACCTCACCACTTTCTTCTTCAGCGGCAATTCGGTGGCAGGTCCTTCCCTCCGAGAGGGGAAAGAGGGACCTGCCGCCGAATTGCCGCCGAAGAGCCCGACGTGCCGCCCCTTCCCCTTGGCCGCCCCAAGCACCTGCTTGCTAAGCTGCTGCCTGGAGCCGGCCCTGGGTGGTAGATTCTCCATCACTGACCATTTTTAAATCAAGATTGGATGTTTTGCTAATAGACGGTCTCTTGCAATTATTTTCAGAAAGTTCTATGGCCTGTGTTATACGGTGGCTCCTTCTAGCTTTAGACTTTATGAATCTGTAGGTAGACACCTGTGTTTATGCAGAACAGCCATGACTTGAATCAGATTTTTGGACTGGGGCTCAGGTTTGGGAATATACAGATGATTAGAGAGTCATTCTGGTCTAGTGAATGAGGCACTGGAGTAGAAGACAGGAGATCTGGATTCTTGCTCCATTGTAATCTCTGACCTGCTTTCTGATCTTAGAAAAGTCTCTGTGCCTGTTTTCTCTCCCGTCTTTTGTCTATTTTGTCTTAGATTGTAAGCTCTTTGGGGTAGGGACTCTCTCTTATTCTTTGTGTGAATAGTGGCTAGTACAGTGGAGCCCTAGCTTAAGTGCTACCATAATGCAAATAATAAGCAACCTTGGAACATTTTTATGACTGGTGTAGCTCCCATCATTACTATACACCCTGGCAATGTCATGCTATACCACAAAGCATCCCTAGTCGATGATACCATTTCTTCATATGATCTTACATACATCATTTGTAGTCATCTTGAAAAGATTTATGAAATACTAAGATGACATAATAGATAAGGGGAAACGGGGGGGAGATGGTGATGTGGGGAGATGGAAAAAATAGCAGTCCCTTTGGGTGCATTTTCTGCTACTCTGAATTGTCGTCCAGTATTTGGATAACAGGATCTTAGCAGTACAGTTAGGTAGAGAGATGTTTCATGAGCAATAACACACAATAAAATGCAATTGCAGAAAATTTATTTTTTGAAGAAAGCAGTTTGTCTTCCAAAAAGCATTTACGTTAATAGGTGTTAGTTCATTTCTTTCGTATTTATTGGCTTGGATAGGGAAAATAGACTGTATCTGGTGAAAGCAGGTATATCCATGTCTGAAGTTCTATAGGAAAATATCTAGCAGATTTCTATATAAAAATTCAAATAGGCTTTACCTTTTACAGCCTTGACATACAATAGATAGATTAAAAATTAGCTTGAAAAAAATGCCTGAGGGAGCAAATAGTTCTTAATGAGAACATACTGAATGAAATTAAAATGCAGCCTAATAAAGATATATTCAAAATGTAATGTCAGCAAAGTCGTATTATTGAAATAGAATTCCCATCCATAAAAATGCACACCGTTTGGTCGAGCTGGAAAAGCTGAATGGGGAAAACGTACACAGAACCCTTTATGATCTCCCAAGTCACAAAAGACTGACGTCATAATTATAGGGCAGGATTTAACCCCCAGTGAATAAGAACAGTTACGCATAGCACAGTATTCATCATTTTACATGGTAACCTTCAACATAATTTTACAAAAGGAGTGAATGACTACATCTTATTGGCATTAGTGAAAAAGATGACTAATTATTAATACATCAATATAAGATTTTTAAGTGTATCTCTTATCAATAGAGAAGGACTTATTGAGCCTACTTAAGTATTTCATTAGACAGTTAGAGCCACACTGAATACGTGGTTTTAAAAAGGGAATTGGTAAACTTCAGAAAAGGGCCTACAAGTGGGTGCTTGATCAGCGGTCATAAAACTTTCATTCAGCTCACACACTTTAGACTTTAAGGTCCGAAGGGTACCATCGTGATCATCTAGTCTGACCTCCTGTACATTGCAGGCCACAGAACTTCACCCACTCCTGAAATAGACCCCTAACCTCTGGCTGAGTTACTGAAGTCCTCAAATCATGGTTTAAAGACTTAAAGTTACCTAGAATTCACCATTTATATTCATTTAAACCTGCAAGTGACATGTGCCCAGTGATGCAAAGGAAGCTGAAAAACCTCCAAGGTTTCAGCAAATCTGACCTGGAGGAAAATTCCTTCCCGATCTAAACATGGCGATCAGTTAGACCCTGATCATGCGGGCAAGACCCACCAGGCAGATACCTGGGAAAGAATTCTCTGTAGTAACTCAGAGCACTCTCCATATAGTGTCCCATCTCCAGCATTTGGGGATTTTTGCTACGGGCAGTCGCCGATGGGCCACATGCCATCGTAGGCAGTCCCATCAAACTATCCCCTCCATAAACTTATTCAGTCGGGCTCACTCTCAAAGCCAATTAGAATTTTTGCCCCCACTGCTCCCCTTGGAAGGTTGTTCCAGAACTTCTATTCCTTACCAGAGTCAGCTCATATACCTTAGCAATTCATCTTAAACTTTCTTCCCAACTCTTAACTCAGGGTTCAAACAACCATTTAAGGAGCTCAGCATGGGCCGAACTCTGCTCCCAATAGGGAGCCAATGATGAAACTCCCATTGACTTCAGTAGGAGCAGAGTTACAGATTTAGGCCAATGCTCAGGACTTTTGAAAACGCCACCCCAAGGAACCAGCATGTTCCCTGAACTCCACCCTGCTCCAAACAAAATCTACTTACATGGGCATGGCCCAAGTTCATGTGGTTTGCTTTTATTGTTAACTTAAATAGCACCAAAATATAAGTGTCAGAACTAAACTTTCTCCTGAGCTTGGCTATTCCAAGGGATATTCCCTCAGGGCCTCCTCTGTCCTGATCACTAATTTATTCTGCTGCAGACAAAGGCTCAGTTCCCTTTATGTTTCTGTTTTGGAGCTTGGAGAATTCAGCTGATCTAACATAATGGCAGGTCAGCAAAAAAAAACCTTCTGCCTCTCAAGGTAGAGTACCAGCAGCTGACCTTAGGCTGAGTAAGCAAAAGATCCTTGCATTTCTATCAAGGTCCATTAGAATGTATTTTACTCTTCCTAATTTAATTCTGTTACTTCTTGCCCCACTTGGACAACACGAAAGAAATCTTCTCATTCCATTGTACTTCTTTTCGTGTCTGGGTGCTTTATAGTCATTCAATTAACTAGCAACAAGAAGAAGGTCAATGAAAGTGTGGGACCCTTATTGGATGGGGGAGGCAACCTAATGACAGATGATGTGGAAAAAGCCGAAGTACTCAATGCTTTTTTTGCTTCAGTCTTCACAGACAAGGGTCAGCTCCCAGACTGCAGCACTGGGCAGCACAGCATGGGAAGGAGGTGAGAAGCCCTCACTGGTGAAAGAACAGGTTAAGGACTATTTTGAAAAGCTGGACATGCACAAGTCCATGGGGCTGGATGCAATGCATCCGAGGGTGCTGAGGGAACTGGCTGATGTGATTGCAGAGCCATTGTCTTTGAAAACTCATGGTAATCAGGGGAGGTCCCGGACAAATGGAAAAAGGCAAATATAGTGCCCATCTTTAGAAAAGGGAAGAAGGAGAATCCAGGGAACTACAGACTGGTCAGCCTCACCTCAGTCCCCAGAAAAATCATGGAGCAGGTCCTCAAGGAATCAACATAGATTCACCAAGGGCAAGTCATGCCTGATCAACCTGACTGCCTTCTATGATGAGATAACTAGCTCTGTGGATATGAGGAAAGTGGTGGACGTGATATACCTTGACTTCAGCAAAGCTTTTGATACAGTCTCCCACACTATGCTTGCCAGCAAGTTAAAAAAGTATGGATTGGATGACTGGATTATAAGATAGATAGAAAGCTGGCTAGATAATTGGGCTCAATGGGTAGTGATCAACAGCTTGATGTCTAGTTGGCAGATGGTATCAAGCGGAGTGCCCCAGGGGTAGGTCCTGGGGCTGATTTTGTTACATAACATAAGAACGGCCGTACCGGGTCAGACCAAAGGTCCATCTAACCCAGTATCCTGTCTACCGACAGTGGCCAATGCCAGGTGCCCCAGAGGGAGTGGACCAACAGGCAATGATCAAGTGATCTCTCTCCTGCCATCCATCTCTATCCTCTGACAAACAGAGGCTAGGGACACCATTTCTTACCCATCCTGGCTAATAGCCATTAATGGACTTAACCACCATGAATTTATCCAGTTCTCTTTTAAACGCTGTTATAGTCAACATGTTCAACGTCTTCATTAATTATCTGGATGATGGGATGGATTGCACCCTCAGCAAGTTCACAGATGACACTAAGCTGGGGGGGAGAGGTAGATACACTGGAGTGTAAGGATAGGGTCCAGAGTGACCTATACAATTGGAGGATTGGGCCAAAAGAAATCTGATGAGGATCAACAAGGTGAAGGGCGGAGTCCTGTGCTTAGGAAGGAAGAATCCCATGCACTGCTACAGGCTGGGACCGACTGGCTAAGCAGCAGTTATTCAGAAAAGGACCAGGGGATTACAGTGAATGAGAAGCTGGATATGAGTCAACAGTGTGCCCTGTGTTGCAAAGAGGGCTAATGGTATATTGGGCTGCATTAGTAGGAGCATTGCCAGCAGATCGAGGGAAGTGATTATTCCCCTATATTCGGCACTGATAAGGCCACATTTGAAGTACTGCATCCAGTTTTGGGCCCCCCCCCCACTGCAGAAGGGATGTGGACAAATTGAAGAGAGTCTAGCAGAGGGCAACAAAAATGATTAGGGGGCTGGGACACATGACTTATGAGGAGAGGTTGAGGGAACTGGGCTTATTTAGTCTGCAGAAGAGAAGAGTGAGGGGGGATTTGATAGCAGCTTTCAACCACCTGAAGGGGAATTCCAAAGAGGATGGAGCTTGGCTGTTCTCAGTGGTAGCAGATGACAGAACAAGAAGCAATGGTCTCAAGTTGCAGTGGGGGAGGTCTAGGTTGAATATTAGGAAAAACTATTTCACTAGGAGGGTGGTGAAGCACTGGAATGGGTTACCTAGGGAGGTGCTGGAATCTCCATCCTTAGAGGTTTTTAAGGTCAGGCTTGACAAAGCCTTGGCTGGGATGATTTAGTTGGGGATTGGTCCTGCTTTGAGCAGGGGGTTGGACTAGATGACCTCCTGAGGTCCCTTCCAACCCTGATATTCTATGATTCTTTGAATTGCACTTTAAATATCTATTAGGTTTTACAGATGATTTTGGAACTTGAAACACCTTCCATTGTATAATACTAGTAATACTTTGCAAAAACCCTAGTACTTCCAGCCCAGGTAATGTTTTCCACTAATATATGATTTATTAAAGAAATAATTTTAAGTTTTTTTTGTAAAAGACCACTTTCTGAAACAAAAACAAATCTACTCATAGGTCTGCAGGCTGGGAATTTGCTGCTTTATTTACCTGAATCATAACTGCACAGAGGAAGTAAGGGAGCGGTGAAGCATGACTCCATCCCATAACACTCTGGGTAACCCAGTTAACCTTATCATGACCATAGAGTTTGATTGTGCAACCCTTACATTGGTGTGCACTTATTCACAGAAGTCAAACCACTGAAGTCACTGAGACTACTTGTGGACCGGATTCTATCTTGAGTACTTATCTAACCCCTCATTACCACAGTCTGAACACCTAACAATCTTTAATGCATTTATCTTCACAACACCCCTGTAAAACAGGAAAGATTATCCAAATTTTACAGATGGGAAACTGAGGCACAGAGCAACACTAAGGCTTGGATGCACCAAAGGAGTTAGGCGCCTACGGTCCAGTTTTGGCATCTGTGTCCCAGTTTTGGATTTGAACAAGGCTCAGCCACCTCTCAGGGAGTGCTCTAACCCGTGGGCTATGGGATATTCTGATGTGCAAGGAGCATTTTCTCTCTCTTTCCTGTTGAAACTGTTGAAGAACATAAGAACGGCCATACTTCAGACTATAGGTCCAGCTAACCTAGGATCCTTTCTTCTGACAGTGGCCAATGCCAGGTGCCCCAGAGGGAATGAACAGAACAGGTGATCATCAAGGGATCCATCCCCTGTCGCCCATTCCCAGCTTCTGGCAAACAGAGGCTAGGGACAGCATCCCTGCCCATCCTGGTTAATAGCCATTGATGGACCTATCCTCCATGAATTTATCTAGTTCTTTTTTGAACCCTGTTATAGTCTTGGCCTTCACAACCATCCTCTGGCAAAGAGTTCCACAGGTTGACTGTGCGCTGTGTGAAGAAATACTTCCTTTTATTTGTTTTAAAACCTGCTGCCTATTAATTTCATTTGGTGACCCCTAGTTCTTGTGTTATGAGAAGTAGTAAACAACACTTCATTATTTACTTTCTCCACATCAGTCATGATTTTATAGACCTCTATCATATTTCCCCTTAGTCGTCTCTTTTCCAAGCTGAAAAGTCCCAGTCTTATTAATCTCTCCTCATACGTCAGCCGTTCCATACCCCTAATCATTTTTGTTGCCCTTTTCTGAATCTTTTCCAATTCCAATATATCTTTTTGAGACGGGGTGACCACATCTGCATGCCATATTCAAGATGTGGGCCTACCATGGATTTATATAGAGGCAATGTGATATTTTCTGCCTTATTATCTGTCCCTTTCTTAATGATTCCCAACATCCTGTGAGTTTTTTTGACCGCCACTGCACATTGAGTGGATGTTTTCACAGAACTATCCACAATGACTCCAAGATCTCTTTCTTGAGTGGTAACAGCTAATTTAGACCCCATCATTTTATATGTATAGTTGGGATGATTTCCAATGTGCATTACTTTGCACTTATCAACATTGAATTTCATCTGCCATTTTGTTGCCCAGTCACACAGTTTTGAGAGATCCTTTTGTAGCTCTTCGCAGTCTGCCTGGGACTTAACTATCTTGTATAGTTTTATATCATCTGCAAATTTTGCCACCTCACTCTTTACCCCTTTTTCCAGATCATTTATGAATATGTTAAATAGGACTGGGCCCAGTACAGGCCCCTGGGGGACTCAGTTATTTACCCCTCTCCATTCTGAGAACTGACCATTTATTCTTACCCTTTGTTTCTTATCTTTTAACCAATTATCAATCCATGAGAGAACCTTCCCATTTATCCCATGACTGCTTACTTTGCTTAAGAACCTTTGGTGAGGGACCTTATCCCAGGCTTTCTGAAAACGTAAATACACCATATCCACTGGATCCCTCTTGTCCACATGCTTGTTGACCCCCCTCAAAGAATTCTAGTAGATTGGTGAGTGTAATGGGGCAGCTGCCCCACTCCAATAGACAGAGGTTAAAAGCCAAGCTAGGCTGATTGGGGAAGCAGCTACAGCTGTTGCCAGCTCAATCAGCGCCCAGCTGGCCCTATAAGAGGGCTGGGGGCCAGGAGCTGAAAGAGTCTCTCTCCAGCCTTGGAGGGAGAAGGACCGGGCTGCCTGGGAGCTCAGGGAACAGAGCAGGGCTGGGGAAAGGCAAGAGGAGCTGGGGAGCTCCGGCCTGGCAACTCTCCAGGCTGCAGGCCTTAGGAAAAGGCCAAAACAGGTACAGGGGCTGCAGAGGTGCAGCCCAGAGATCGGCAGAGGCAGCTGGTCCGACCCCCCTTGCCAGTGATGAGTGGTTTATAGACTGCAGTCTGCCCAAGTGAGCGGGGGCTACAGGATGACTGGCAGTAGCCACTGAGGCAAGGTGAGGACAGAGGGTTGGGGGTTCCCTGGGGAGGGGAGACCCAAAGGGTGGGGTACTGCTGGGGCAGAACCCTGGAGTAAAGAGCACCAGGGTCTGGGAGGGACACGGGGCCAGCGACAGGTGAACCACCGGCGAGCAGAGGGTGCTCTGAGCTGGAATCAAGCTAATTCCCAAGATGACCAGCAGGAGGCGCTGCATCAGTCAGTCATCACTTTGCTACAGTGAGGCATGATTTCCCTTTACAAAAAACATGTTGACTATTCCCCAACAAATTATGTTCATCTATGTGTCTGACAATTTTGTTCTTTACTATAGTTTCAACCAGTTTGCCTGGTACTGAAGTGAGACTTACCGGCCTGTAATTGCCGGGGTCACCTCTGGAGCCCTTTTAAAAAATTGGCATCACATTAGCTATCCTCCAGTCATCTGGTACAGAAGCTGATGTAAATGATGCATTACAGACTACAGTTAGTAGTCCTGCAATTTCATGTTTGAGTTCCTTCAGAACTCTTGGGTGAATACCATCTGGTCCTGGTAACTTATTACTGTTTTTAGTTTATCAATTTGTTCCAAAACTTCCTCTAATGACATGTCAATCTGGGACAGTTCCTCAGATTTGTCACCTAAAAAGAATGGCTCATGTTTTGGAATCTCCCTCACATCCTCAACCGTGAAGACCGATGCGAAGAATTCATTTAGTTTCTCCACAACGGCCTAATCATCCTGGAGTGCTCCTTTACCATCTCGATTGTCCAGTGGCCCCACTGGTTGTCTAGCAGGCTTCCTGCTTCTGATGTACTTAAAACAATTTTTGCTATTACGTTCTGAGTCTTTGGCTAGCTGTTCTTCAAATTCTTTTTGTCCTTCCTAATTATATTTGTACACTTCATTTGCCGGTGTTTATGCTCCTTTCTATTTTCCTCACTAGGATTTAACTTCCCCTTTTTAAAAGATGCCTTTTGCCTCTCACTGCTTCTTTTACTAAATCAAGAATTGCCTCTCCTCTTGTGAGTTTCAGGACTAGCTGCTCCAAGAAGCAGTCATTTAAGGTGTAAAGAAACTTTATCTCTGCATCCCATCCTGAGGTGACATGTACCCAGTCAATATGGGGATAATTGAAATCCCCTGTTATTATTGAGGCTTTTTTGTTTTAATAGCCTCTCTAATCTTCCTGAGCATTTCACAGTCACTATCACCATACTGGTCAGGTTTTTCGGCAATATATCCCTACTGATATATTCTTATTATTCAAGCATGGAATTACTATCCATTAAGATTCTATGGTACAGTTTGGTTCATTTAAGATTTTTACTTCATTTGATTCTACGCTTTCTTTCACATATAGTGCCACTCCCCCACTAGCATGACCTGTTCTGTCCTTCCAATATATTTTGTACCTTGGTATTACTGTGTCCCATTGATTATCCTCATTCCACCAAGTTTCTGTGATGCCTATTATATCAATATCCTCATTTAATATGAGGCACTCTAGTTAACCCATCCTATTATTTAGACTTCTAGCATTGGTATATAAGCACTTTAAAAGCTTGTCACTTTTTAGCCATTACATGATGTAATTGAATGAGGCTTTTTTTTTCCATTTGACTGTTTCTCATCAGATCCTACCTGTATTTTATCATCTTCCAGCCTCTCCTCCTTACTAGGACACAGAGAATCTCCATTAGTAGATCCTCCCCTAAGGGATGTCTCTGTCTGAACCAAATGCTCCTCCACACTTGTCGGCTTTCACCCAGCCTTTAGTTTAAAAACTGCTCTACAACTTTTTTAATTGTAAGTGCCAGCAATCTTGTTCCATTTTATTTTAGGTGGAGCCTATCCTTCCTGTATAGACTCCTCCTTTCCCAAAAGTTTCCCCAGTTCCTAATAAATCTAAACCCCTCCTCCTTACACTATCATCTCATCCACACATAGAGACCCGTCAGTTCTGCCTGTCTAAGTGGGCCTGTATGTGGAACTAGAAACATTTCAGAGAATGCTACAATGGAGGTCCTGGACTTCAATCTCTTACATAGCAGCCTAAATTTGGCCTCCAGGACCTCTCTCCTATCCTTCCCTATGTCATTGGTACCTACATGTACCTCAATCACCAGCTCCTCTCCAGCACTACACATAAGTCTATCTAGATGTCTTGAGAGATCCTTCTGCATGGTGACTTGCCTGCCTGGTGCGTTCTCCCTGTCATCGCAAACCCAGCTATCTATGTTTCTAATGATCGAATCGCCCATTACTAATATCTGTCTCTTCCTAATAACTGGAGTTCCCTCCCCCGGAGAGGTATCCTCAGTGAGAGAGGATACTACAACATCATCAGGAAGGAGAATCCCAACTATGGGATTGTTTCCCTCTGCTCCAGTTGGATGTTGTCCTTCCCTGAGGCTTTCATCCTCCAACAGCACAGAGGCTGTGTCCCAGAAAGTCTCATCTATGTACTTCTCTGTCTCCCTTAGCTCCTCCAACTCAGCCACCCTGGTCTTCAAAGCCCGTACAGTCTCTGAGGGCCAGGAGCTCCTTGCACCAAATGTACACATGCCACCTGCCCATGCTCCATTGGGTGCAATAAAATGGGTAGCCACCACTCTGCTGCTGGACTTCTGCCTCCATTCTCTTTTTACTTCTGCAGCTCTTTCCTTTGTTATTGTTTTGTTTTTATGGGGGGGTGTTTTGGGGCTTATGTTTAAAGGCGTTTAAGGAATATTAAGTGTATGTAGCCCCTGCTCCCACTCCTTCTGGAGAAGTCCCTCGCAAAACTCCCCTGTTAGCCACTTCTGTTCGCTAGCTCCTCTGGTTTCTTAGAAGAGGGCTTTATAAAGCCCTGGTCTTCCTGAGTAGCCCTGCCCGCTGGTTAAGGGTGATGGGCACTAAAGGGCTTAGGGATCACAGCCTCGTTAAGAAGCTCTCAGCCTTACCTAGCAGGCCACTAGGCTCAGCACCCACATGGTCAGCACACTTAATAATTAGCATTGGCTGGGCCAGAGAGATCAAGAGCGAGAACACAACCATAAAGCATGAGAATACTCAAACCACCAGACTATAGTCAATCACCCAGGATGTGGGAGATCCAGGAGCCAGCGTCTCCACACTCATGATTTTTTAGTTACTTATACAGTGTGAAACAGCTTCCACAGGAGAGACTGAGAGTGCCCCCCCGACACACACACACACACACATCTGAATATCTTATAGTCCCTGGGTGACAAACTTACTGACCCCTGGGCCACATACAATAATTTTCAAAAGTTTGAGAGCCTGCCATGCCTGCTGGGACTCGGGGCTTCAGCCTTGCAGCGGGGTGATGGGGATAGGATCTTCTGTCCTGTTGGGAGAGGGATCTCACGGCTTAATCCCAGTGGCAGGCACCTGCTGGGGCTCAGGGCTTCAGTCCCACTCCTGCAAAAATGCTGAAACAATTTTTATATTGGGGGTGCTGAGAGCTATTGAGCCAAACTGTAAACTCTGTATATGATGGAAACCAATTCAAGCCAGGGTGTGAGGCAGCATTCCTGCTAAAGCCCTCAGCCCCAGCAGGTATGCCCTGTGGGCCTGAATCCCCATGCCCCAGCAGATGCCTCCTATAGGGCTGAAGCCCCTACACACACCCCCTTCCTACTGGGCAGAAGCCCATAGCCCCACCACACTGCTGTAGGGCAGAAGCCCTGAGCAACCCCCACTCCCGGTCTGGTAGGTAAAAATGTGGGGGAGGCATGAGGGGCTGTAACTTAAGCTGAACTTTAACTTTAAAAGAGACACATATGGCTCATGAGCCACAGTTTGCCCCTGCCCCATAGCCCAATGGCTAGAGCACTCGACTGAGAGGTAGCAGATCCCTGTTTAAATCCCTTCTCTCTCTCAGATGGAGGGGATCCTTGAACTGGGGGATCTCCCACATTCCAGTTGAGTACCCTAGCCACTGGGCTAAAGGTTAAGAGGGAGGTCTGCTTCCACTGTTCCCTTCTTGGTAAAACAGCGAGGGTTCACTCTGAGAATTGCTAGCAGAGATAGGTGTCTATCTCCAGGAGAGGGGTGGGGCTTAGCACACACCACAGTGGACAGTATCTCCCATTGGCTACCTAGGCCTAACCTATTGTTTTTTGTGAATTACTGTCTAAGGCACCTAGCCCTCCCCTCATTGTACAGGGAGCCTGAGCACCTAACTCAGGCTTTGTGACCCCCAATGATGTTCTAGGCATTGACAGATCTAGCTACTTCTGTGCATCCAGGTCTAAGTGACTTGCCCAGGGTCGCACAGGAAGTCCGCAGTGGTGGAAGAAAGTGAACCCAGATCTCCTGGGGCCCTAACCACTGGACTATACTTTTTCCAAGTAACCAATACCTTCCTCCCCAGGCTGTCCTGCTAACTGTAGTGAGGCTCTCTGTGGAGTAAGGAACTATTCAGCATGAGTAAGAGCATCACAATCTGGCCCAATGAGAATTAGGATTGTAGATATGGGCCAAAAATCTCTGACATGAGACCGTAAAAATGAGTTCAATGGAGACACCTTGAAATAAGTCTTCATCTTACATTTGGAGCAACCCTACTTATATAAGAAGTCTGTTTGTAAGCTTGAGGAAAAATCATTGGGAACAATTCTCCGCATAGTAAAATACTGTTCTCACATAATGAAGACAGCCTTTAGCGTAGCAACATTCAGTGTGTACTGCTGCAAGGCTTATTAGAATTCCAGTGAACAAGCTGCTACAATTATGATTTGATTTTAATTAGTTTAGATATTAGCAGAATAGGCCCCAGCAGCCTTTAAATGTCACTGAGTTTCCCAGAAGGCCAAGGGTGTCTCAGCCATCTTTCTTGATTTGTCCAAAGGGCCTCAGGGAAACCAAGAAAAAGCCAAGAAATATCAAAGACTCCAGTATACTGTGGTCACCCACACTAATCAGCACTGGGTCTGTTAAGTGTCTCTTTGACTTACATTACCAAACCTTTTAAAAGAACTGCATTTTCATAATTTCCTGAAATTACCCACTAAGGGCATATATAACATTTAGCAAAGCACTATATGCACTGCAATGGGGTTCATCAATCAATCAAAACAGAGTGCAATGTGTGTGTTATGTTACTTCATAGAAACTCTGTTCTTCTGGAGGACTTCTCGGAACACAACGCTGTAAGCCACAGAGGCAATAATTAGTTGGGAGGAAGATGAACGCTGCTGTTATGAAGGGAAAGCTATAATCTGATTTGTTCTGATTGCAGAACAGTTTTTTTGTTAGTTGTGAAGTACTTCCAGTGCTTTTGTGAGGTTTGGAGGGTGTTTGGCGATTGAAACCCAAAGGCCTTGAACATGGTTTTTAAATGTTAAAACAAGAAGAAGGGAATGAAGAGTTAAAAAAGCCCAGCAAAAACATTGCAGAGCACAGATTAGAGTCTACACTATGTAGAATGCTGCTTTTACAATTACAAAATTAAGCCTTGCTATTGCAGAGAGGAAGGATGGTCCAATGGTTAGGCCACTAGCCTAGGATTTGGGATGCCTGTTTTCAACTTCCTGCTCCTCCACAGGCTTCCCATGTGACCTTAGGTTAGTCATTTAATCTCTCTGTGATTCAATTCCCCCTCTGTAAAATGGGGATAATAATACTGCCCTACCTCACAGAGTTGTTGAGAGGATGAACACCTAATCTTAAAGACTGTGGTGTTCACATACTATGGTAATGTGGGCATGAAAGTACCTTAGATAGAGAAAAAGATCTGTGAAGGGGGGCCCCTGTGCCTATCTAGAGTCTTGTTGACTTTTGCGCAGCAGTTTGCCTGCATGAAGCTCATTTCAAGATCAGGACCTTCATGGATGGGATGACGGGAATGTAACACATGGGGTTATTCCATGCCATTGGTTCTTAGGCAGAACTCCCCATTGATTTCAAGAAAGCCATCTGCTCAGCAAACGGTACTTTATAACGTGGTCCTTGGATTTCAGTAAAGACTCTTGAAGGCTGCTGCCCTGGAACTGAGTAGCATATGGGCATGAGAAGGTGAGAGGGGATGAAAAGCTGCAGCAAGATTGGCAACAGCAGGTGACGGAGAGGGGAATGATTGAGCGGCTACTTCTCTCCCCTGCTCTGCTCCCTGGTATGATTTAATGGCTGCAGATTTTTTTTTTCTTAACCTTTGGAATGCAACCCAGCCAGTGCCCCCTTGTGACCCAACTGTGGCTCGCAACCCATGGGTTGAGAAATCATGGACTAGATGATTCAGCAGGAGGTCTTTTGCTTCCTGTGTTACAAGGATTCTTTCAGTTAGGCTTCAGTGTGGGTGACCTGGTTGAGAAATAAAATAGAACCCTCTAAACTTATACAAACTCTGGAACCAAACCAGAAATTAACTTTGAGAGGGTTATTGTAGGGTTAACTTCCCTCCCTTTATCCCATTATTTTACATTTTTTGGGAGTGAAAGAGCAGAGACTATCTGTTCTCCTGTTATTTTTGACCCAACTAGAAACAGAAGGTACCAGAAACCTTCGGATTTCCTGTGAACCTTCCAGCCCAACTTTGTCAAGAAAGTCCAAGATTAGGTTCTCAATATTTTCATGGTCATTTAAACTGAACACTACTCTGAACATTGTGAAGTGTTTCCACCACTAGTCACAAAACCCAGTGCTCCCTCACACCAGCTTCTGCATGAAAGACGGAGGTATCTATCTGTAAGTGGCCCAACAAATACATTGTAATATGTGGATTTTCAGGTCCTGAAGTGATGGCATCAAGATAATGGAGCGGGCACGGCTGCTACAGGACTTAATTAATAAAATATTAAAGGAATATAATATAATTAATGCCAATCAACATAGGTTTGTTGAAAATAGATCCTGTGAAACTAACTTAATATCTTTTTTTTATGAAGTTACAGGTTTGTTTGATAATGGTAACAGTGATGTAATATTCTTAGACTAATGTGAGGCATTTGACTTGGAACAACATGACATTTTGATTAAAAAAACCCTAGAAATATAAAAATTTAATATGGCACACATTGAATGGATTAAAATCTGGCTAATTGGCAGGTCTCAAAATGCAATTGTAAATGGGGACTCATAGCATGCAGCAGAGCCAGTGTCCTGGCAACCCAAAGGACGTAGCTGTCTCTGATAGAAGCTCTAATTGACTGCCCCCTGATTAGATGAAGTAGTCAGCAGGCTGATACTTAAGCTCAGTAGATGCAGCAGTTCAGTAGCTGCTCATTGCTTTCCTAGCCCACGTCTTCCTGACCAGCCTCTGACTCCTAGCCAGACCCATCCCTTAGGTACAGTAAATTGAGGTGACCACCCTGGCCCTGCTCTGATAAAATCGTGAGGAGGCGGGCGGGCGGGGAGGCGAGGCAGGAGGTGGGCAGGCGAGTGAGCAGGGTGAGGAGGCAAGTGGCGGGTGGGCAGGGGTGATGAGGAGGAGCCCTCCACCAGAGCCTCCCCCTCCCCCTAGTGCCGCCTGCCCGCCGGCAGTCCCTGCTGATCAGCACCTCCCCCTCCCTCTCAGTGCCTGCTGCGGATCAGATGTTTTGCAGTGTCAGGCGGTGCTGGGAGGAGGAGGGGAGAGGAGTGAGGGCGCAGCACGCTCGAAGGAGGGGGCTGGAAGAGGCAGGGTGGAGTGGGGGTGGGAAGAAGCAGGGTAGGGATGGGGCCTTGGAGGAAGAGGTGGAGTAGGGACCAGGCCTGGGCAGAGCCAGGGAAGAGACACTCCCTGGCATATCAGAAACTCAACACCTATGTCCCAGGCCCTGCACCATTCTAGGGACAGCCCTGCTCCTAGCTCAGACTCTCAACTCCTCCTTCTGACTACAACTCTGCCTTAGCCTTCAGCTCAGGCTTTGCTTTCTGAATCCTGACTGTGACTCTCCACTACACCTTCTGATTGTGACTCTGGTTAACCCTTCAGCTTAGGCTTTGTTCTCTGACTCACAGCTATGACCCTTGGCTTTGATCCTGGACCTGCCCTGTCTGGATTCAGTTCTAACTGGCAGGCCAGACTCTTGGTCCAACCACTAGGCCAGACTGCCCACAACTCAGTCTGATAGGCACAAGCCAGGAATATACATTTTAATATGGCTAAATGTGTACATCTGGGACAAAGAGGCTATATTTACAGGATGGGAGTGGACAATTGTACTGTGTCTTTTAAGAACTGGCACCACTTCTGGGCTGAGGCTGTTTAATTAGTTATGCATAATTGTCACTGACACAGCCCCTGGCCTTTGCACAACACTGCTCTACTCTATTTCCTAACACTTTGATGGGACCCCCTCTTTATTTGCATGTGTGGGCTAGATTCTGGCTCTAGGCACAACAGGGCTGACCAAGGATTAGTGCATAAACTTCACCCCACAAGGAACTCAAGAAGGCATTGTGTCTCCAAGACACCAGTTTCACAGTCTGCTTTTTTCCTAGTTCCAACTTGTGTGTAAATGTATTAATGTACTTCTGGCCCGTGCCAGCAGTAGAGTTAGTACTACTTCCTACACCATGTTGACTCACTCACACTGGCCATCAAGTGTAGGGTTACCATACGTCCGGATTTTCCCGGACATGTCCGGCTTTTGGGGGCTCAAATCCCCGTCCGGGGGGAAATCCCCCAAAGCCGGGCATGTCCGGGAAAATCAGGAGGCTCGGCCGGGGCCTCTTTGTGCGGGGCCGGGGGCATGGTGCCCGGCCGGGAGCCGGGCCGGGCCAGGGTCGCAGTGCCGGGCCGGGCTGGGCGCGGGGCCGGGGAGCCGGGGTCGGGGAGCCGAGCCGGGCCCACGGGGCTGGGAGCCGAGCCGGGCCGCGGGGCTGGGAGCCGAGCCGGGCCGCGGGGCTGGGAGCCGGGAGCCGGCCGGCGGGGCTGGGAGCCGGGCCGGGCCGGGGTCGGGGAGCCGGCCGGCGGGGCTGGGAGCCTGCCGGCGGGGCTGGGAACCGGGCCGGGGTCGGGGAGCCGGGAGCCGGCCGGCGGGGCTGGGAACCGGGCCAGGGTCAGGGAGCCGGGAGCCGGCCTGCGGGGCTGGGAGCCGGGCCGGGGTCGGGGAGCCGGGAGCCGGCCCGCGGGGCTGGGAGCCGGGCCGGAGCCGGGAGCCGGCCCGCGGGGCTGGGAGCCGGGAGCCGGGGGGTGCGCCGGGGGTGGTCGGCCAGGGCCCGAGCCGACCCAGGCTGGAGCCGCCGGGGGCCAGCCTGGGCCGCGCCTCCTCCCCTCCCCCTTACCTGCTTTAGGCTTCAAGCAGGGGAGGGGGCGGAGACTTTGGGAGGGGGCGGAGTTGGGGCGGGGGCATGGGCGGAGTTGGGGCGGGGGCGTGGGCGGGGCTGGGGCCCCCGGGAGTGTCCTCCATTAGGAGGCACAAAATATGGTAACCCTAATCAAGTGAAGCCAAAGCACTTCCCATTCTTGGCCTCTTTCAAACTCCCCACCCCTCTCTCAGACCTCCTGCTCTGGGCTAGGGGAGTAAATGGGTGCATGGCCCAGGTCCAAGGTCTGAAGAGCTTGTTTAGGAGTTGTAAGAACTGTTCTTACACCCTTGTGCTGGTGAGTAGTCTAAGTCACAATGGACCCCTATGTGCCTACAGAAGAAATGGCCCGATAGGACACAAGTCAATGGGGCTGATGTTGCTAGAATTAACATTCACTTTGGAAGATGATCATACTCAAGTTCCAGTCAAGAATGTTTTCCTGTTGAAGCTACAGAATCTGGGTGACATGCTTAAGAAACATGAAGAAAGTCTTCAACACAACTCTTTCTTCTCTTGCTCTTTTCAGTCACACTCAGCTTTTGTCTAGGTGAAGGGATTTGATAGAGAAAGGGAAACCGAGTTATGTTACATTAAAGGGCCTATCACTGACAGTGCTTTATATTTAATTACAGCTTTGATTCCTGTTTGAAAATAGCTATAAGGCATCTTATTGTTTACAGTTACCTCTGTCTTATTAACAGCAGGAAAACTTTCACATTTTTATCTTGGCAATGTTAAACATTCAACTTGTGATGGTTCATGAAACCTCTCGGATAACTTGGTTTCCTAGTGACTGACAGAGGAAAGATCTTGCGTTTTGTCTAACTATGGATAACATCTGGCAATTCTCAAATTTTGAAGCACGGTGAAATTCTCTCTCTTTTCAGTGACAGTTCAGTCACGTCATGGAACAAAACGTAGGGCTTGTCTACATGGTGCTTTAGTCCATACCAGCAGGGGTGTAAATTTTAATGCACACCAGTGTGTCATGCACTAACTGGCCATATGGACCCTGCTGGTGCACACTGAAAGTTCCAAAGTGCACATTAATGTAGTACTGTTTGAAATAGGATGGTTCATTGAATAATTTCCCACCAATTCTAATGTAAGATGATACTGGTTGTGACAGGGTGCTGACCAGGAACTGCTGAGCCAGCCCTCTGTCACTCCAGCTCCAGTTAAGGGAGGTGAATTGGAGCTGACTCGAGGAACCTGAGCCTGATTGGCAGAGGCAGAACAGCTGCCAGCCTGATTAGCCTGGGGCTATACACAGGCTTGGAGGGAGGAAACAAAGGGGGAAGGAGAAGCCAGAGAGTGGAAGGAGAGGGGTAGCTCTCCCCTCCTGGCTGCAAGAAAGAGAAGCCCCTAAGGCTGGAACCTCCAGCGATATGTGGTGAGAGGTGATGGGTTTGCACTGTGTAAATAAACTGTACCAGTGACTGTTAAGCCAGGTCTCTGAGGGATTTTTGGAGCAGAGGCAGGACCAAGGGGGACCCTGCTATGCCCTATTACACTGGTACACAGGCATAAGTACCTAAAATTCTCCTATAAACACAAATAACAACCTAAATATTCACCTACAACCACTTTCCATGTAAAATGAATCTGTTAATTTCAGGAGAGGGATACAGTCAAATATTGACACTATATGATGTGACCCAAGGACATCTTGATGCCCACTGGCAGAGGGAACAGGGGTACATAATCCTACAAGGATCCCCTGGGTTCACCAAAAGGGGTCATGTAAGTTCACCACTGAAAGCATGTGTCACACAGGTCATCATAATCATTGTGAAATATATGTGCAGATAATATGTAAGGAGTTATGGATGTATACTGAAAATTACATTTGTAAGGCCTTGTAGTTAAAGGCAGGTCACTCAGCGGTAGCGTGCATGGAGACAGACTTCTCCAGACAGGAGGTGGGATATGCTTATCTCCATGGTTGACCATTGTGTATCTTACAATGGAAGTCTATTTGCCTATTGAGTCAAATGCTAATGAATAAATGTTGAGTGCTGCAGAAAACCAGACAGCAGGGGTTATCCTATTTACAACTAAAGACAATGCACTTTTGGAGGTATATCTGAGGGTATGGAGATACACTGTGGAGCCTTCAAACTGGGAAAACAAGCCGCCAGCAGGACTGAGTTTATAAAAGGAGGATCTCAGTAATGCTGGATGAAAATGCTGGGGAAAAGGACTTGGGGTAAGCTATCCTGTAGGAAACAGAGGGAATGTCTTGTGAGTTAAGTTTAGTCTCTAGAAAGAGTGTTATGATTTTCTTTTACGTGTAACCATTTGTTTCCAATATTCTTTCTTGCTGTCATTTGAAGTTCTGTTCTTTGATAATAAACAGATTGTTGTTTTCACTATAAATATATCTAAGTGCTGTGTGTTAAGTGGAGTGGTGATCCTAAATTGTATCCAGTAAACTGGTGTGCTCTATTCCTTTGGGAGTAGAGAATCTTTGAGTTCTGTGAGTGTTCAGCAAATCAGGGTGTGGGCACTCCAAAGGGGCACGCTGAGGATTTGGGGGTTGGTATGTGCCTATCACTAACCTGAAAAGAGACAACAAGGCCTGCAGTGGTCTGGAAGATAGTGCATGTGTTGCCAGAGGCTGGTGGAGTCAGGGAGCTGATCCACATCAAGAACAGACAAGACTTCTACATGCTAAGGGCAGGTGGTAGCAAGGTTCCTCACAACCCTGTCTACCCCTAGGAAGCGTCACTCATACAATTTCAATTTTTTAACATAATTGTGACTAGATACTGTAAAGATATACATTAAATGCTAGTGAACCACATCTACCCCCTCAGCTATCATTAACTGCCTGCTTTCTCATAGTTATAGCCATGAAAATGGGTCCTGAGGAGAGATTATTGGTCTTGTCGATTAGTTCAGAGAAATCTTGATGTATACAAGGGGCAGCACGGAAGAAGGCATGGAAATCTTTGTGTGAACTGAGGAAAGACAAAGCCTGCCTCGTAGGGAGAGTGTAGGAGGCAGGGGTGACAATGCAAGAGATAAGAGCAGACAAATAGGGAGGATCAGAGTTAAAGGGCCTTGAAGGAGAGAATAAGAATGTTGAACCTGATGCAGAGGAAGCCAGTGGAGGAATTCAGAGAGTTGGGTGACGTAGTCAGAATGAGGATCAAGCAAGAATACTTTAGCAGTGTATAAGAGTCTGATCCTGTTCCTACTGAAATCAATGGCAAAATTTACATTGGTTTTTCACATGCAGAATCAGAGCCTTAATCCCTGTGTGCACTACCTGACTGGGGAATAGATGATGACAACAAATAAATCCTTAATTTGCTCTGCTGACACATAGGTTTCATGGAAACAATGGGGACATGTTCACTATGTATGAAACACAACACAGAGGAATCACTCACCAGCATTTATCCGAAGATTGACATTCTATTTTTTGTTTAAAAATCACCTCCTCCCAGGAGGCTCAGTAACCAACATTATAGGACTACCTTGTGCACTGTGTCACTTCTGTGACCCATAATGACATCTTTCTAGTCTTCTCAATCTCATCTGCAAGTGTGCTGAGACATGCAGTAAGCACATTAAGAGTCAAAGGCTGTATTAAGGTAAGCAATAAAGATTTCTGTTAATATGGAGGGACTGGGAATCAGGACCTCATTGCGATTTTTTTAAAAGCGAGATGCTTGACTGACTAACACCGTGTATTAGAACACAGTAATAAGGCAGTTCTGAATGTCCTTAAGCACAGCTTAGCTATACCCTCTCTTTGGGGGTTTATTAACAGTGTTCTACCCGGCTCTCTCTGTGTGAAAATTGAATCTGGGGGTAACTTTTTCCTACTTTGTAGCTACAAGAGTAGCTCTCCTCGTTACCCATAAATAAAAGGAAAACAAGTAATGTTAAACTCCTGCTTACTATGCGTCAGTTAGAGCTTTCCTCACAAAGAGGCAGCATTTTCTCATAATTCCACCGTCAGAAGAAAGAACAGTTAGATAGAACTCAGTGGTATGCTACTTATAAAAGCCTTTATTCACAGATGAATATTGTTTTGGTCTTATTATGCCCTGGTATGGGGCACTAAAGCTCCATGAAGAATTACAGCTATAATCATCTGCAGGAACAAAAGTATCCAGATACTGTGTTCTAAGGCAGTGCTAATCCTGCTGGGTTCAGTTAGCCAAGAGCTTCATGGACTCAACCCTGCTGTTTTGCTCACATGGGTTGAGAAATGAACTAATGTCTACTGTTTCATTGGAAATAAAATAAAACAAAAAAAGCCCTAGTTCCTCTCTAAAGACCCCCTCCTCATTACCATGGTCCCAGGGTAAACACATCTCCAAGATCCGCTTCCTGCTACATTCTCCCTCTCTCAGACTCAGTGGGGCCTTTTCTCCCATGCACCTTGTCTCCCAGCAAACCCTCACCTCCAGCAAGACCCAGGATCTACCTTAGTTGCCTAAGGGTGGAAGGATAGGGAGGCCATTGAAGGAAGTGCAAGTAGGGGAGACCATCTTGTGGGTTGCAGGTTCTCCAGCTGCGCAAACAACTTTATCCTGTGTAGGCCAATCTTTCATGACCATGGAGGGCTGAAATTGGCACCTTGATGCCAAGCTTCAATTCAAATAGGTTTGATTTCGCAGATCAGAATGTTTTGCAGAGCTGTAACTGTAAACAGTATGGACCAGTGAACTGGTATGAACAATGCTAGCAAGTGTCAGGGGAGAAAAAAGTCATAATACTACTATTCAGTTAGCCCACCTAATTTCCCATCATGATATTTTCCTGCTAAAAATATCAAAATATCATGAAATATGTGCTATCCAAAGATGTTCTCACTACTTTCTTTTGTTCTTTCCATAATGAAAACTAGTGTCGTTTTACCTGAAAAGTTTTGGAGAACTGGGTCTGATAAGTACTCCTTAATTTTAAGGATGTGAGTAGTCCTGTCTATTTTAATGTGTATCTCTGCCCTCTATTGGATGGAACCAGAACTATTCGATGGTTTGTCGTAACCCCAATATTTGCTAATTAGATGTAGAAGTAAAATGGTATTTTCCATTAAACTTTTTTGCTTATTTTGAACCTTTTTATGGAAAATTTCCATCTTTTCAATGAAAAAAACCAAACTTTTTTTTTATATTTGAATTTGTCAAAAAATGGAAAACAAACTTTCAGTGAATTTTCCATTTCCAAAAAAAGGACTATATTTAAAGTTAAATTTAATTAAGTTTAATTGAAACCATCTTTTAAAAAAAATCTGAATGCCTTTATTACTAATTGCTAGCAAAGTCTGTTTAAGAGATTAAAGTTAAGGTTAACGTCTTTGCTGAATTGGTTCCTATTTCTCTTGATAGATAACATTTTCTTCTTTTTTCTCAAGGTCATTCCATTTTTGAACTTATTCAGTAAATAGTTCTGCAAATAATTTTCACTCTCTATTGGTTTTGAGCAGTTTATCCTGATTCCTAATTCAAGCTGTGCAGGTTAGATTTGATTAGGCACGTGAGTCCCATTGTGTTATTTATTTGCCCTGAGTGTGTAAGCATAACTCTTTCTGTGAATAGTCTGCAATATTCCTATAAAAATGGCTACTGCAACAAACGTTCTTGCCAACAAACTCGTATTCTAGAATACTGGTTGAAAACAAGCACAAAGAGATGCAAGCAGAAGATTAAATAGCTTTCAAATGAATATTAGTTGACTCTTTTGTCTATAATGTCCAAAATCATGGTATCTGAGCACCTTCTCAAGGAAATTCCCAGTTGGATGTTAATACATAATAACATCCAAACTATATTGATATTTTTCCCCCAAGGGCCACATAGCCTCAAATTGAGAGAGTAGACTAAGCCTATGCCTATACTTGGAGCGAGGGGTGTGATTCCCAGCTTGAATAGACATACTTGCACTAGCTCTAAAGTTAGCTAACCTGGTTAGGAGCCTGCGGTTGAACTTAACCTGGTAACTAAAGTTAAAAGCCAAGTTGCTGTGTCTTCACTGCTATTTAACCAAGTTAGCAAAGTGGGATTAGGCAACTTGCGTAAAGAACACACTTTTCCCCCCAGTGATGACACCCTCAGAGATAGTCCCATCAGACATTTGGGAACATGCTTTCTTAATGCTTTAGGTTCTCCTTTTGCTTTTTTACCTTCCTGCTTCCAGGTTGACATGAGACCTAATACTGCTGCCACTGAAGATCTGGAAGAATAAACCAGTTTTGAAGTTCAGAATTATCTACTACAAATCCCACTTAAAAACTAAACAGGAGATATTTGAGAGGATATTTTTATTAGTGGAAGAGAGGAGAAACTTAAATGAACAAAGCCTGATGGGAATTCCACCTTTAATTCAGCTACTATTTAGCCGGTATAAATCTCTTCTGAGTAAAGATAATTCCAGCATTTTAGAAATCAAAGTCTTGCTGGCTGCTTGATTGGTTTTTAAGTTCTGATTTTATACTCTACTAAACTATACACTGTGGGGGGAGAATGAATCAGTATTTGCTGTACTTTAACAATGAAGACTAACTATTTCCTATTACAAGAGATCTCCTATTGTGATGCATTCATAATAGAAAAGATAAGAGTCAGCCATGGAGCTACCATGGTAAAAGTTTTCAAGGATCACTATTGTATCAGGTCACTCCTCTGTCTCTGTCTTCCTCTGCACTCACAGGCCGCTTGGAGACTCTCATACCATATGGTTATTCACAGTGTTGTGCAGCACCTTATTTACAACAGCATATCAACCCCCAAGGTCGAGAGCTCTCCCTCAGAGATCTCTTTTAGGACTGACTCTAAGAGTCTAGCTGTCTCCCCTGGGCCTTCTTTCCTGTTCCTTTTATACTTTCTGGGCTAATGGGATAGTGAGCCTTGTAGCTCTCGACAGCCCATCCTCAATCTATCAGTTAGGCATGGCTATCAGAGTCAGGTTTACTGCCAGGCAACTAACTGGAATTGCAGAGACCAGAGTGCTAGTTCTGCTGCTGTTGTCCAGCACTCTGTCACACAGTAACTATGGGTGTGGGGGGGACACCATTTTTTGGGCTCTCAACTTGAGACCAGTCAGCATCACCACCCAGCCGAGATCATCGGTGATGTCACCTACCTCAACTCTGTTGTGGATAACATGGGTGGCACTGAGAAATAACTTGATGCCTGTGCAGCAAAAGTTTCACCAGTAATGAGGCGCTTCATTAAGAACGTCTTTCACAAGCAAACACCTTGGTAAGTGGAGAGATGAAGCTGAGGATATACAGTGCTTCAGTGGTCAGTACCATGATTTAGTACATTGAAACATAGCCCCTCAGTGTCAGGATTGAAAAGAAGATGGGCACCACCCAGATGAAGCAGCTCTGAGTGATGGAAAACATCAAGTGGTTCAAATTCAAGTTGAATAAAGAAATCCATCTACTAACTAAACAGGTCCCACTCTCTCAACCCATCTCTCTAAGGGGGCATGGTCACTTGGTCCAAATACCTACCTACTTCTCTGTAAAAATCATCTTTGAATTTGACTTAGTGAAAGCAGGATGGAAAAGGCCCCACAGAAGACCTAAAACTAAAAATCTATCCTTACAGGCATTCCACCTCATAGCACACCAGATTTGCTTCAGGACAGAACATCATGGAAGCAAATAATGTTTTCGATGGCCTCTATGCTGTCCACATAGCATGAGTGTAGCAGGGTCTCAGTTGGGCCTCCCAGCCGCTGGGGGACGGTGGAGAGCTATTGCCTTGCCGAAAGGCTTTGGTCACACCTTTCTGTTGATGGGGAGTTAGTGGAGGGAGGTGTGCCAGCCAGAGTTCGTGACATGCCCCTCAGGCAGGGGAGTGCCGGCACGAGTCAATGGTCTTTATCGGGGTTCTGCCACCTGAGGCGGGGTGGCTGAGGTAGGGGAACACAGACCCACCCGACTCCACTGTATTCCAGCCCAGGGCCCTGACAGTGGCAGGAGGAGAGTGTCCCACCACAGGGTCAGCGGGGATCCATCCGCAACATGCTGACCAAATACTGGCTCACCACGCTGTCCAGTTCTGCCCCTGGGCTACTTCATACCCAGTCTCTCGAGTGGGTTCCCTGGTTCCTCCAACTCGTCCGGATATTCAGCCACCGGTAGCTCCAGCTCCTCAGTGTCAGGCTCTCTCTGGCTCAGGTCGCTGCCTGGCTCCTCCAGTTCCTCAAGGTACTCAGTGGCTGGCAGTCCTGGTAACGCGAGTCCTTCCTGAAGGTCAGGTTTCCCCTGGTTTGGCAGCAGGGTCTGCAGGGAACAGCCAGCAGCCTGTGTCTGTCTCCCTCCCTGGTGCAGCCCTGACTGGGCTAAGGGCCCTGCCTTTTGTACTTCCTGTTCCATCCCTCCCCTTCCGGGGGGTGGAGAACACTTGGCCTGGCCCCGCTCACTCAAGCTGAGAGAGTGGCTCTTTACCCTCTAGTTCGGAGGGAAGCCACCCTGGCTCCCTACAATGAGAAATAACTAAATTGGGACACCTTAAAAGGGCCTGATTTTTCAAAGGTCAGGTGCTCAAGACTTCCTGAAAATCAGGCCCCTTTCAGGTGTCACCTAACAACAGAGGCACCCAAAACCCCATCACTTTTGAAAATCTTGGCCTATGTGTGTATCATTTTGTCATCCCAATGTGTATATTGTTGGTATCGAAAAGGACACTCCTTCCAAAACTTTTCAATGCTGTTTTCATTACCTTACTATGCAATGTGAATATTTTCAAGTTTTCCCTTTTTCCTTTGTAGCAAAAGTTTTAGGAAGTTTATATAAATTAATAAAATCCTGGGCTCTATGAAGCCAGTCTAGCTTTGAACACGCTTTTATTGATCTTTCAGGTAAATCTACTGTGAATGTTATGAGCCAAGCCCCGATCACCAACTTCAAACAGAATTGGAGGTACCTGTGGAGAGTTACCCTGGCAGACAAGCTTTTACTAAAGCCAGTAGAGCAGAGGTGAGGATAAAAAAGTTGCTTAATTAACATTTCAGATGTATTGTAGGTTGAGTGATTTAAGGTAGCTTAAACTATCCCAGTTGTATTCTAGAGGATGCCATTTTTGATATGGTATAGATATTAATCTTGCACTAATAATTGGACACAGTCATATATAGAGCAGTTAAACATCCCTTTTATTTTTCAGATGCCACAACTAGTTAACCTGTCTGAAGATTACAACCTTATTTTCACAGTTTCCTGCAGTCACTGTAATTAGAAAAGTTGTAGTAGGGTTTTAGCCTTTTCTAGCACCATTTCTCATTAGCTTAAGAGAGAGGATCCTTCATGATATTTTGTGCTGGACGGTCCTGTAAAGGCTTGACCCAAAAGCAATGGAAGTCTATGGAAAGTCTTCCTTTGGCTTCACTGGGGTTTGGATCAGACCCAAGAAGAAAAAGCTGGAAAATCCAGAGGATTTTAAAAATGACAAATGTTATTTAGCCATGATTCTAAGGGGCAGATTCTGATACACTTGCTCACATTGAACAACACCTTATTCCATTCACTTTAGTGGGAGTCCTTTGTAGTGGCTGAAGCTACTCAACCTGAGCAAGGCTATTAGAAACTGGTCCCAAGACATGCACCTAATGCATCATCAAGAACCACTTTTGTCACCCATTGCGGGGGGGGGGGGGTGTCAAAGAGTACTGAGGACAAACTTCCAGCATATTAAAGCTGGAAGATAATGCAATTCTAAATAGCTTCAGGTTTTATACAGTTGCCCGTCACCATAGTATCTGAGCATCTTCCATGCAAAATCAATAGCACCAACTAAGTTTGTAGGGCACTTCATGGACTCTCCAGCACTTCTCTTTTTTGGGGGGGCAGGGTGTCAAAACTCTGCTTGGGTAGAGGTTTTGTTTTGTTCTGAAAATTGTATTTATTTTGTTTAAATTTTGTGTGAAGTTGGTGGTTAACAGGGGTTTTGGGTGTAGAAGGGCAGGTCACTAGGATTCATCAAATTTCACTAGGATCCTCTAAACTTTGAGCAACTTCACAGAATCCACCTAATAAAGAGATGAAGTCAAATATCTGAGTGAGGCAGTCAGAAGCAAATCACTCACAGCTTAGTATACTACTTAGATTAAAGATGAGCAAACCAGGTTGGCTGTAAAGTAGAGGATATGGCCATGATTCACATTGACACTGCAGTCATTTTACACCACTTTGGTCTTGTAAATTTAATTTACAGTCAGATATTATTGTAATGAATGGATGTAAAATGTGTTGCCAGAGTGGGGTAAAGTGGCCGTAGCATAAATGAGAATCAGGGCTTGTAAAAGTATATTCAGAACTGGGATAAGTAGGTGCAAAACTGTTAAAAATCAATAAAGCTCGCATGCTTATGCCAAGTCTGAATTTGGTCCATTGTGGCATGTATTTATTATTAATAATTTTTATTGTTATTATTATTATTTATTTTATTACCATAGTGCCCAGGGACCAGCCAAGAACCATTGTGTTAGGCACTGTACAAACAGAGTCCAAGACACTTTCCCAAGGAGCTTGCAATCTAAATAGACAAGACAGATGAAAGGCAGAGGAAAGGGTATAATATACAATGTGATGGCCTGCAAACTTCATAATAATATAATATGGAGATATACCTATCTCATAGAACTGGAAGGGACCCTAAAAAGGTCATTGAGGCCAGCCCCCTGCCTTCACTAGCAGAACCAAGTACTGATTTTTGTCTCAGATCCCTAAGTGGCCCCTTGAAGGATCAAGCTTACAACCGTGGGTTTAGCAAGCCAATGCTTAAACCACTGAGCTATCCCTCCCCCTAAGTTAGTTGCATAATTTATTTAAAATTTTGGCGGGGGTATTAGTTGGAAGGGAAGTAGCTAAACAGAAAGACAAAGTTAGGGAGAGAGGACACCGAAGGGAGGAGCAAGGTGGACAGGTGTCAGGTACTGCCTCCTGGTAGTCAGTCCTAGTGGTCAGAGTGGCGATCGCAGCCAGACGTGGAGTTGGGAATGGGCCAAAGGGTGGCACTGGAATTGAGATCCTAGCACAGGCCGGGGTCTGAACTGAGATTACAATCCACAGACAAACCAGAATCAGAACTGTTAGCAGAGACCAAATACAGATAGAAGGTCAAAGGCAGGTAGTCAGAGTCTGAGGACCCAGGAAGGGTCAGGAGGTGGAGGCTAGACTGGAGCAGGTCAGTATCAGGGCTGGAGCAAGGTCAGAGTAGGGCAAGGACAAGACTGGAACAGGGCTTGGGCAAGGCTGGGGCAGGAACAGGAGTAGGAGCCGGAACAGGCTGGGAGTCTAAAGAGTCTGGTGCACTGCGTGGCAGCAGGAGGGTTCCTAGCTGGATAGTGCTATTACCCAGACTGATATGATCTGTGATACGTTCTGAGTAACTGATCTGCAGCTCTGGCAGGGTTGTGGAAATACCTAAGCCTGGGGGTCATCTGACACAGGCTTTGCTCAGGGATAGGTTGCTGCTACATGCCTGAGGGCTGAGTCACTGCAGGCGCTGTAAGAAGGTTAATTCAGTGCAGCTGAGAGGGCAGCCCTTGTCTTGAGGGCACCTCCCAGGCATCCCCAAGCTGAGCTTGTCAGGGTGGGCTTGGTGGAACTCACAGAGCAGGTTGGGGGCACAGATGTTGCTTGCTGGCTCCCGTGAGCACTCCTCCAGGCTGTACCCTTTCCAATCTATGAGGTACAGGAGCTTACCTTGGAAGATCTTGGAACTGAGGATTTGATTCAATAGATATGCTTCCTGACCTTCCATCATGACTGGAGGAGAAGGGACTAGAGCACCCAGGGGCTTACTATGGGGTACCTTAATGTGGCAGCACGCTTTGCAGGAGTTGATGTATGACCTCACGGAGGCATGCAATCAGAGCCACCAGAAATATCATGATTAGTTTTATGGTCTTCCAGTGTCCAAAATGGCCAACCAGAGATGAGTCCTGGCATAGTTGGACAATTGCAAGATGGTGTTGGCCTTCAGGGGCATAAGCACGGCCTGGGAACAAAAATACCTCATTCTTCACAGAGAGGCTTGGGTCGGGCTCGGCACTGGGCAACGTTTGTTTAGTCACCAATTGATCACTCAGTAGAGAGGATTTTATAAGGGCTAACATGTCCATGTTCACTAATACATTGGCAAAATGGTGGAGGGTTCTGGTGGTCCTTCTTTGCATCAAGTTATTCCCCCTTGTGGGAGAGTGTATCAGGTTTGCGATTCCAGCCTCCAGGTCTATAATGCAGTGTGAATTCAAAAAATGTAAAAAAACAGGGAGCAACCGATCTGGTGCTGGTTGAGAGCCTTCGCAGATCACAGGTGTTCTAAGTTTTTGTGGTCAAGGAATACTTTGACAGGAAAGGTCTCACTCTCCAAGTGGTGACACCACTCTTCAAAGGCAGACTTGATGGCTAGCAGCTCCTTGTCATAGATTTTTGTAGTTCCCCTCAATAGGACTTAGCTCTCTGGAGTAGAATGCACATGGGTGGAGAACACTCAGTGACCCCTCTGGTTGTAACCGGACTGCCCCAGTGGCCTAATTGGAAGCATCTGCCTCAACAATGAAGAACTTGGATGGATCTGGGTGCGTCAATATAGATGCAGAAGTGAAGACATTCTTCAGTTGCTCAAAAATCTGTTGGGTCTCCGATATCCAAATGAAGATGGAATTCTTGCAGAGGAGTTGGATAATTGGAGCCACTACTCAGGAGAATATCTTGATGAGCCTCCAGTAGAAGTTTGTGAAGCATTGGATGTCATGGATGGTCCTTGGTGGCCCAGTCCACAATGGTGGCAACTTTCCATGGATCCATGATGATCCCATTTGGCGAGATGATATTGCCCAGGAAATTGATGGTGGTGCAGTCAAATTCACATTTTTCTGTTTTGGAATATAGCTCATTTTTCCTGAGGCATTCAAGCACTTGTCAGACATATTGGTCATTCAAAGTCTTGTTCTCTGAAAAGATGAGCATGTCTAAGTAAATCACAACAAACTCACCTAGAATATTCATGAAATACTGGAACATGACTGGGTCGTTGGAGAGGTCAAAGGGCATAACCATGTACTCATAGCAGCCATACCTGGTGCAGAAGGCTATCTTCCACTCAGCCCTCCTGTATGCTGACCAGGTTGTATGCACGACACAAGTCGAGTTTGGTGAAGACCTTTGCTGAGCCAACCCATTCTAGGAGCTCATTGATCAGTGGAAGACCATAGTTGTTCTTGATGGTAATACATTCAGGACATGATAGTCAACACAAAGGTGTAGTGTCCCGTCCTTCTTTTTAACAAGCAGGATGGGGGCTCCAGCAGGAAATTTGGAGGGCTGAATGAAGTTCGTAGTCAGATTTTCCTCCAGGTAATCCCGTGGGGCTTTGAGCTCAGTTCTGATAATGGGTAAATATTTCCAAAGACAGGAGATCGAGTCAGTGCTGGGCTAGGGTATCAGCCTTCTTTTTATCGAACATGTCCACAAGATCACTATACTTGGCTGGGACTGACAAGCCAGTATTTTGGGGAGCTGAGGTAGTACTGAACAGGAAGGATGCCTTCACAGAGGTGAGTCCCAGCTTCTCCCTGCTAGGTCTTTCTAGTCATTGCAGCCAGCAAAACCCAGAGTTAAACCACGCCTCTCACGCCGCCCATGAAATGTTCGGGTTTTGAAGGGCGAGCCAGGGGAGGTCCAATATAACCTGAAAGTGCGGTGAAAGATTACATCACATTACATAGTTTCCTGGTGGTCCCCAGTCCCAACCTGGAGAGGGACTATTTTATAAGCAATTGGCCCTGAGGTCAGCATACAGCCATCCAATATGTTCGGGCTCAGGCTGGAGCCTGAGGTCAGAGTCCCAGAGCTCAGGGTGCAGCCCAAACATCTACACTGCAATTGAACATCCCCTTAGCCCGAGCCCCACCAGCCCAAATCAGCTGTCATGGGTCAGCCGGGGGCAGTGAAAGAGAGAGAGAACTGCCTTATAGAGACAAAAGCACCATAAATAAATATATAATTAAAGCACATTGGAAGGAACAAAAACAATAGAGCTAATGGTTCCCGTAATAATCCCCACCTGCTTTAACTTTGCTGATAAATCAGCCAGGCGATAATGGATAGGCCATTAGGAGTACTTTTTTGTTGTGGCCTCAGGACTTCCAAAGAAGAATGAGGCATACCAGCTAATTTTTCCTCATGCTCATCATGGTAAACAAGGCCAATGATATTGCGATGATTTCAGGTTTCACTCTGAATCAGAAGTATGAGTATGAAACAGCAAAGACAATGTTCACTGCATATTTCATTGGGAAACTTGTGCTTCTCCCAGAAAATGAAAAAAAAAAAAAACCAGACCCACAAAAGAAAGAAAGAAAAAAGCAGTAAAGGTAGCACAAGATATGCATACAATACAAGAAGCCGATGGAGCAAAAGTAACAGCTGTGTTCACCCAAGTGATAGCAGAATTCTGGATCCAGATAAATATAGTTGTTGGGGAACAATTAAATACCCAGGCCCTGAATCAAGCACTTCAAAATGCATCAGGCAAAAGTGCCAAGGTTTTTTAATGATTTACAAGTATGATTCATAGATTTTAAGGTCAGAAGGGACCAGTATGATCATCTAGTCTGACCTCCTGCACAACGCATGCCACAGAATCTCACCCACCCACTCCTGTAATAAACCCCTAATGTCTGAGCCATTGAAGTCCTCAAATCGTGGTTTAAAGACTTTACGGTGCAGAGAATCCTTCAGCAAGTGACCCATGTCCCACACTGCAGAGACACATGAAAAAAACCCAGGGCCTCTGCCAATCTGCCCTGGGGGAAAATTCCTTCCTGACCCCAAATATGGCGATCAGCTAAACCCCAAGCATGTGGGCAAGACTCACCAGCCAGACACCTAGGAAAGAATTCTCTGTAGTAACTCAGATACCACCCCATCTAATATCCCATCACAGGCCACTGATCATATTTACTGCTAATAGTCAAAGATCAATTAATTGCCAGAATTAGGCTATCCTATTATACCATCCCCTCCATAAATTATCAAGTTTAGTCTTGAAGCCAGATATGTCTTTTGTCTCTGCTACTCTCCTTGGAAGACTGTTCCAAAACTTCACTCCTCTGATGGTTAGAAACCTTTGTCTAATTTCAAGTCTAAACTTCCTTATGGTCAATTTATATCCATGATGTTAAACTTGGAGCAAAAAGTCCCCTGATAACCCATGTTTGGAAAAGATAAGAACATGCTGGAGAAGGAAACTTTTGCCAGCAAGCTGGTGAGAATTGGCCCAGAGACAGCAGCCAGAGAGGGGGCAACCAGATCTACAGGCTGGAGAAGCCCACAGAAACCAAGGGAGGTAGGAAGGAGCTCAGGGCACAGCAGGAGGAGTTACAGAGGCCTAATTCGTCCTGCCTGGTTTAAACACCCTGATCTGGAACTCACTGGGGTCAGCAGGTCTGGGTTACCCAATTGCCCCTCAGAGACTTAAGAGCCAAAGGAGTTTCCAGACCCCTGAGTACCTGGACCAACTAGCACCACCAAGTATAAGGAGAAACCCCACACCATCCAGCAGGACTGAAATTAACACTCCTCATCAATATGTTTGCCAACTTTCTAATCACACAAAACTGAACACCCTAGCCCCGCCCCTTCGCTGAGGCCCCACCCCCCATTCATTACATTCCCCCTCCCTTGGTGGCTCACTCTCCCCCACCCTCATTCACTTTCACTGGGCTGGGGCAGGAGGTTGGGGTGTGGAGGGGGAGGGGGAGGGGGAAGGGTTCTAACTGGGGGGTGAGGGCTCAGGGGTGGGACCATAAATGAGGGGTTCAGGGTATGGGAGGGGGCTCTGGGTTTGGGAGGGGGATCAGGGTTGGGGCCCGGGCTTACTTCTGGTGACTCCTGGTCAGGGTCACAGCGGGGGTATGTGTAATAAAAAGGAGATCCTTTCCCTTGGCATAAAGCCTATAGCAAAGTTAGGTTATAGAGCTGCCAATCCTTGATTGTGTCAGTGTTGAGAATGGTGAATCAGAATCACAGAAACAAGAAATTTCCACAGCACACATGACAACAGAGCTGTCAGTGGCAGATCAGAGCAGTGCTGAGGATGGCAAAATAGAGCCACAGAAAGACGCGTCTATGACAGACTCGACTATAGAGCTACAGATAGCTGAGTGTGAGACGGATCAGAATGAAGTATCACCTTCTTCATTGACATATCCTCTTGAAGATCCACTCGGTTGAAGATATTGAGAAGCAGCTCAGTGATGAGTGTATTTTTGGACCACTGTGGGATTCATCAGCAAACTTAACAGAACACCACATAAATATAGCAACTTTGATGCCAGCCACACACACACTGGATAAAGCCTGGAATTTGTGGTAGATGAAAATCAAGTTAGTTCATTGGCTAGAAACAAATTAGAATCCCCCCAGATCCTACTCTGATCTTAAAGAAATTCAGGTTACATTAGAGCTTACAAGCCCTTGCAAAAGGTGGGGAAAATGAGCTCTCATTTGACAGATATATGATTGACATAGTTCAAGGCTGTAGTGAGAGCTATGGAGATGCAATTGACAAAACTTATGATGCAGAAGAGGATAGATGGGTCACTTAGATCAAGGAACTATGATTCAGGCACTAATGGGAGCCCTAAACTAGATAATGTAAAAAGCAGATAAAAGAAAGACAAACAAAACAAAGTCAACGAGAAGAGCAAAGTCAAGCCTAAAATCAAGGAGAAGAAGGAGGAGGGAAAATGGAAGCATGCTTAAAATTAGGGCTGAGCAAATAGGGCCAACTTGAAAAATCTGGAAAAGAAATGTTTTGAATAGAAATGAATAGGGAAAAAAGTGCATGATCATGGAGGACTTCAATTTGAACGACATATGCTGGCCAGTTGCCAGTACTAAAACATGTTGCCAGTACTAAAACATCATTGGAATTTCATAATATTATAAATGACAGTTTCCTATCTCAAAATGTGTTGCATCCAACATTGGGAAATTCTATATTAGACCTTGTCTCAGCAAACAAACAGGAACTGATCACAGGACTAAAAATTAATAATAGTTTTTGTACAAGTGATTGTTACTTGATCACATTTATAATGTGCAAACAGAATAAAGTCCAGATCACTAGTATACATATTTGATGCTTTAAAGGGGAATTGTTTAAGATGCCCCCAAAGCCACAATGCCATAATCAAAGAAGAAGGTCTTTGTGGTTACAAAATGACATCCTTTAAAAGGGGTGTGAAGGCAGCTATAAAAATTAATAAAAATATTTAACAAAAAGGGGAAAGGAGAAGTTGATAGTAATGAATATAAATGAGAATCTAAGAATTGTAGAAAATTGATAACTGAAGCAAATGATCATAAGGAGAAATCTTTGACTAGCACATTTAAGTAGAATAAAAAGGAATTTTTAAGTATATTAGAACCAAAAAGAATCCTAACAATGGTATTGGTCCATTACTACATGGAAATTGTAGGATTATAAATATTAATGCAGAGAAGGCAGAAGTTTTCAATAAATATTTCTGTTCTGTATTTAGGAAAAAGAGATGATGTGGTCATATCATATCATGATGATAACATTCTTTCCGTTCTACTAGTATGTCAGGAGGATGGTTAAACAGCAGCTACTAAAGTTAGACAATTTTAAATCAGCAGGTCCAGATAACTTGCACCCAAGAGTTTTACAAGAGCTAGCTAAGGAGCTTACTGGACTGTTAATGTTGATTTTTAATATTTCTTGGAACATTGGGGAAGTTCCAGAAGACTGGAAGAAAGCTAATGGTATGCCAATATTTTAAAAGGGTAAATGGAGGACCCAGGTAATTAAGTGGGTAAATGGGACAAAGTGAGTTTTTCAGTCTGACATCAGTTGTGGGAAGATAATGGAGTGGCTGATATGGGACTTGATTAATAGAGAATTAAAGGAGGGTAATATAATTAATGCCAATCAATATGGATATATGGGAAATATATCCTGTCAAACTAACTTGATCACTTTTTTAATGAGATTACAAGTTTGGTAAATAAAGGTAATAATGTTGATGTGATATACTTAGATTTCTGTAAGGCATTTGACTTGGAACTGTACTGATTAAAAAACTAGATTGATATAAAATTAACATGGCACACACTAAATGGATTAGAAGCTGACTAACTGATAGGTCTGTAACATGGGAATCATCATCGAGCATGTGTGTTTCTAGTTGGGTCTGTCAAGCTGTCTGCCTTACACCAAGAAGCATGGCAATATTGAGGTTACTCCCAAAGGACTAGTCACTTACCCCAGGTCAGTTGCACCTGAGATCTCACACCAAAGAAAATACTTGCAACCAGTGCTATAATAAACTATATACAGATTTATTAAATAGGAGAACAAAATAAGAGAGTTATTTACAAGGTTAAAGCAGGTAAACATACATACACAAATGAGTTACAATCTTAAGTTTCAGAAGGTAAGAGAAGCTTCTATAATAAGCAAGTTCTGTATGTCCTTTAGAGCTAAACCAGGCTAAGCAGATGGAGATCTCTTGATTATGCCTAGAATGTTTGTCCCCCAAGAGTCCAAACATGATAGTGGTATAGTTTGTTCTTATTAGGGATTTTTATTTCCCCCTTCCATATTCTCTGAGGTGAGAACTCAGATGATGGGAGGAATCCACTTGCATGATTGATCTTCATGAGAGTAAAGCGCAGAGCAACAAAATATTTTTGTCCTCCTTAATGTTCCACAATAGTCCATTTGGTGTTGATGGACCTTCCCAAGATGTAACATCTTTGATTGTAGTTTGGTATTTCACATTAATTAATATCTCTCTCTTGTCTGGTGATTTACCTAGTTACAGGTAAACAGCTTACAATACCAATGCTCAAACTTTACCTTACAATACGGGATACAGATGTCATAAGTGAGATGAATGCATGCAGCACCTCATAATCATTCAATAAAGGCTAAACACTAGCATATTCTTATAATTCTAATACCGGATTTAACAATGCTAACACGCAGGTAATCTAGACTGATTCCATCTATGTATTTTTCAGTGGTCAGTTGAGACTTGGGGACCTTGGCATGAGCTGACAATTGGTCTGCTAGCATCACAGGGTACTGCAGCGTTTGGTTTTTGCCCTTACGCCACTTAACATGTTTATGAATGACCTGGAAGGAAACATAAAATCATCACTGATAAAAATTTGCAGATGATCCAAAAACTGGAGGAGTGGTAAATAAAGGACTATTCACTGATTCAGAGCAATCTGGATCACTTAGTAAGCTAGGTGCAAGCAAACAATGTGTGTTTTAATACAGCTAAATGTAAATGTATACAGCTAGGAATCATAGAATCATAGAATATCAGGGTTGGAAGGGACCTTGGGAGGTCATCTAGTCCAACCCCCTGCTCAAAGCAGGACTCATCCCCAACTAAATCATCCCAGTCAGGGTTTTGTCAAGCCTGACCTTAAAAACCTTTAAGGAAGGAGATTGGACCACTTCCCTAGGTACCCCATTCCAGTGCTTCACACCCTCCTAGTGAAAAAGTTTTTCCTAATATACAAACTAAACTTCCCCCACCCAACCTAAACCTCCCCCACAAACAAAGGAACAAAGAATGTAGGCAATACTTACATGATGGGGGACTCTGTCCTGGGTAGCAGTGATTTAGGAGTCATGCTGGATAATCAGCTGAACATGAGCTCCCAGTGTGATGCTGTGGCCAAAAGAGTGAATGTGATCCTGGGATGCATAAACAGGGGAATCTCGAGTAGAAGTGGATTCTACCTTTGCATTTGGCACTGGTGTGACTGTTGCTGGAATACTGTATCTAGATCTTGGGTCCGCAGTTCAGGAAGGATGTTGATAAATTAGAGAGGATTCAGAGAAGAGCCACAAGAATGATTAAAAGATTGAAAAATATGCGTTATAGTGATAGACTCAAGGAGCTCAATCTACTTTGCCTGAAAAGGAGAAGGTAAAGGGGTGACTTGATTACATTCTGTAAGTATCTACATGGGGAATAAATATTTGATAATGGGATCTTCAATCTAGCAGAGAAAGGACATAGGAGCCTAAGTCACATTTTTAAAAGTTCTTAGCAGCCTAAATCTGGTTGAAAGTCAACAGGACTTGGGTTCCTAAATCACATATGTCCTTTTGAAAATGTTTCCCTTGGAGTCTCTGCTCATACTGATCTCTCTTCATACACTATAGTGCCTGATGCCATGTAGTAATACTGTAGAAGAGCAAGGATTGGAATCCTGATTTTCTCAGTCCTAGTCCAGTGCCTAAATCACAAAACTATCTTTACTCTGCATATTTATTGTACTTATAATTGATACGAATTGATTACATGTAACTTATTATTTAGTGAATGTTTAAATTAAAGGTGGAATGACTCTTAGATATACCTTAATTTCCCTGATATTCCCACCCTCCCATCCATTACAGGCTGATTACCTTTGCAACCTCTGCACTTCAGCCAGAATGGTAAGGTGTGCTACTGCTAGTCATGTTTGGTGGAGGGAGCACTAGGGAAAGTTTGCTACAAGTTAAGTAGGGATTAGCACTGCACTCTGTCACTTTTCTGTGATGCTGTATATTGGAGACCTCTGGATGTAGCAGGCTTTTTGTTTTCTGAATGCTCCTCTGTGAGATGAATACTGTACTTCTGTCTTGATAGCACACACAACAAGCAGCAAAGCATAGAAGTGACAGCTCAGTACTATCTGAACTCTCAATGCACAAGGAAGGGATTTTTCATTTTCTATTCCAAGTACTGTTTACCAGCATCTTGGGCAATGACTTCACAATGCAATATTGCTTTAAACCTTTATTTCCCCCCCCTTCTGCCCCCTATGTAGTTTAGCTCAGCAGAGTAAGGTTCCTGAGTGAGTCTTGTAAATTGAGAACCGCTGAACAACTGGACAGTTATCACTTCTGGATTTAAATTTACTGAAGTACTTGTACTATACACATCACCCTGGTATCTGAGCTATCCCATGAGAACAACTATAATTACTATGGTAAAGGTTACTATCACTCATTTTAATGCCACTTACCTCGTAGTCTACTTTAGACTTAACTTGGACCAAATCTTAGAGTCCTTTAGTAGGCAAAACTCCCACTCATGTCAGTGTGAGTTTTGCCTGAGTAAGGATGTCAGGCTTTGGTAAAGCAAATTTTGGCTCGCTGTAAAGATGGGCCCAAACCAAAATCCCAGATGTTAACACCAGCGGACAATGGCAAAGTTCAAATCTAGACCCAACCTTGAGGCTCAGGCCTATCTCTAGTAAACAATTCTGGATGGGTTTTGAAAAATAACTCAATGTTGTTGTAACCCTACTTATTAGAAGTCAATGGGAATGTTACTGTTGACTTCATTTGGAGAAGGTAGGCCAGCACTGATTGCTTTTAAAACTCCCACCCTATAAGTACATGGGAGAACTTGGTGTGCTCTTGGCTCTGCATGGACTTGAAGGGCCAAATGTTCAAGATGCCTCCATTTTGTGATTGCATAATACCTGCATGCGGATGTTTACCTAGTCACCAGAGCTCAGAAGTCAGGCAGCACTGCTCTTTCCTCTGAAGCGTCTGGTACAGGACACTGTGAGAGACATGATAATGACCTACATAGTGCCGGATTTACACCTTATGTGCCCCTAGGCACAGCATCTTCAGCGCCCGCCCCTGCCTACGGCTGACCTTTGTGTTGTACAGTTCTAGACAAGTAAGGTCCCCCTAAAATGCCGGTGCCCCTAGGCACATGCCTACTGTGCCAATTTGGAAAACCAGCCCTGGACCTACATGAGCCATTGACCTGGTAGAGACTCATTAAGATTTTCTATTTACACCATGTCTCCCCTAAAATGTTGACATGAGCAAATTATGTATGTAGCTATTCTGCTAACCATGTGTTCCTGTTCTGTTACCCCTGTCTATCCTCTTCCCCTCCATTGTGTGCCACACACACAAGAATCTGAGACAAGATGGTGGAGCAGTACATTCTTCTACTGCACAACTGTACAGCTGGCCATCACTATGGGGCCCTGATCTTGACTGGGACCTCAGAGCATGAGTACAATACAAATTAATAACAATAGTGTACTAAAGTGTTCATCAAGGAGTTAACTAGGTTACTCTGAGTATTATGGGATTCAGCCATACTCCACCCTCCCCTAACCTCCCATTTTAGATAGTGCATGTTCTTCCCCCCCGTTCCTCATTCTGTTGTGTTAAATAAAGCAGCAGGTTCCCAGCCTGCAATCCTGTGACTTGATTTATTTTGTTGTACTGAGCATGGTCCCTTTACAAAAAATAGTAACAATAATCTGATCTGATTCCTGGGTCCATCCAAGAAATAGCTGCATTTCAGTTGTGGTATGTAGACTAGGGTGATCAGATGTCCCGATTTTATAGGGACAGTCCCGCTATTTGGGGCTTTTTCTTATATAGGCTCCTATTACCCCCCACCCTCTGTCCCGATTTTTCACACTTGCTATGTGGTCACCCTAATGTAGACAGATATAAATAAGTTCTATGAAGTGTTCTCATAATTTTCACATAACATGTCATGATACATAACATGATCCAATGGCAGGAAGTTGAAGCTAGATAAATTCTGATGGGAAATAAGGCATAATTTTATAACGGTGAGAGTAATTAACCATTGGAACCTCTTACTAAAGGTGGAGTCTCCATCACTGTCAATTTTAAAATCAAGATTGCATGTTTTTCTAAAAGATCTGCTCTAGGAATTATTTTGGGGGAAGTTCTATGGCCTGTGATACAGGAATTGAAACTAGATGATCACCATGGTCCCTTCTGGTATTAAATTCATAGATTCCATGTGCTAATAAATATATAGCATAATAGTATTTTACAAGAATAAGAAGCTGTCCCTGGTCCACTGTTACAGGACTGAGATCACCACTTGAACTTACATGGGCTGAGCACATCAGGCTATAAACCTGACAGATTAACAAATTTCGAAAACCAAACAAGACTGGTCCTGGACAATATTTGAAATGGGAGACAGAAATTAGACATTGTAGATGTCAACTTCCTAACTCAAAAAGTGTTGCAGCCAACATGGGGAAATTCAATATTGGATCTTGTCCTAACAGGTAAAGAGGAACTGATCACAGAACTAAAAATGAGTGGTCACTTATGAATAAATGATCATGACCTGATCACATTTTTATGTACCTTCATGGGGAACAAATATTTAATAATGGGCTCTTCAGTGTAGCAGAGACAGGTATAACATGATCCAGTAGAGGGAATTTGAAGCTAGACAAGTTCAGACTAGAAATAAGTTATACATTTTAATGATGAGAGTAATTATCTACTGGAACAATTTACCAAGGGTTATGGTGGATTCTCCATTACTGATAATTTTTAAATCAAAATTGGATGCTTTTCTAACAGATCTGCTCTAGGAGTAATTCTGGGGAAGTTCTATGGCCTGTGTTATACAGCAAGTCAGATCAGATAAGCACAATAGTCCCTTCTGGCCTTGGAATCTATGAAAATCCCAGGGTGATATAACAATTGGGTAGATTGGAAGGCAATGCACTCAACTTACTGGAGCAGGAGGGACAGGGAGTATGGTACCTCACAAAACAATACTAAGGTAGGTACACGCCAAGGGGTTCTTCTCTGACTGGGAGAAGAGCAGTGGATGTGGGCTATAATGCTTGCTTTCTATAGGTGCGGAGAAGAAGCCTGACTTCTGTATCTCAGTCTAGATCACCGATGATGAGTATATTTGTGCTCAGAGTAGAAAGACTATAGTAATGTCAGGGCTAGGAAACAAATGGCAGAGTTAGGAATTGAGCCCAAAATTCAGTTCTCTTCTTCTAGCCCCCTACTCCAACCAGTAAAACCCCACTCCCCAATTTCCTGCTGCTTTAACTTCAAGTGTTTTCTGTTTATGGCTCTATTGAAATTTCTATAGGTATAAACCCAGTGCAAAATTGACCTTTCTTTTTGCTCACTGAGTATGGCTACACTGCAGTAAAGACCTGTAGCATGGCTGCGGCCACCCAGGTTGGCCGACTCAGGCTCACACACTGCAGGGCTATAAAATTGCAGTATAGACATTCAAGTTTGGGCTGGAGTCCAGGCTTTGAGGCCCACGGGGGCAGGAGGGTCTCAGAGCTTGGGCTCCAGCCCAAGCCTGTGTGTCTACATTGCAATTTTATAGCCACACAGCCCAAGCCCCGGGAGCCTGAGTCAGCTAACCCAGGCTCTGAGACTCGGTGCCGTGTTTTTTTAACACGGTGTAGACATGCCTACTGGATCAAATGAAGAATTAACCTAATGATGTAGGTTCATGTAACCTTTCTAGCACCTCTCCTAAATATCATTTGGTCTTCAGTTTGTCACCATTACAAATGACTTTTTCCTGCGTAGGTGAATCCTGAGTCTTGCACCTTAGTCTTTTCTCTTCAGATCTTGGCATGCATCTTAGAGCTTGGACAAGTTATTGATACTCCTTTACCCGCAAAGCATGCTTAAGTGTTACTTTATATCTTCATTCTAAGTATTTGTTTAAACAGGTTCAGTTCAACATGAGCAGTAAGGTCTAATGGCTTTGTTGCTTTTTTTTTTTTTTGGGTGTCACTGAGAACGTGAAATTAAAAGACCCATCCTTATACTTGATTGTTGCAACACATTTGCTTTTAACTTATTTCAGCCCATGAGTATCCTGTCACCTTAATTTCTGTGATGAGTACAAGAGGTTTGTAACACTCTCTTATGTAATGCATCTCTGAAATAAGGTTGACTTGGGGCCTTGTGTCTAACTTGAAGGGTATAATGGTGTCATTTACTGTTAAAAGAAACATCAAGTCATAGTTGCTTCCTTTTGTCACATTTGCAGCATCTCCACAGAACTCCCTCTACAGATGGTTTTCCAAAGGTTCTGGATTTGGGCCCTGATCCTGCACTTACTTTTAGTCCCCAGATCACATATGTGTTTTGAATTAAGTTTGTATGTAGCTGCTTGAAGCACTGAGGGCTTTACTTACAGCTGTTTGTGACCTGCAGCACAAAATACTTAGAGGTATATAGGATTTGACTATTATCTGATTATTTGTTTGCAAGGTGTATACATTAACCCCACTTTTCAGATCAGGACAGTAGAGCAGAGAGATTAAGGACCAGAGGTTTTTTTAAATGATCTTTAATTTGGTTTTTTTGGGTGCCCAACTTTAGACCCTAAGGACCTGAGTTTGAAAAGTGCTCAGCACCTGCAGTACTTCAAAAAGAAGGTGTTCAAAACCTTTCAAAATGGATCCTTCAGCATTTAAATTGGGTCCCTGAAAACTGAGACACCCACAATTAAAGTTCCCTGTTGAAAATCTGAGCCTGAGTGACTTGACCTAGACTACAGAGAGAGTCAGTGTCACAAATGGAATTAAGACATCGGGAGTTCCTGGTTCCCTTTCAGCATAGGAAACCACATATTTTAATTGAAAAAGAGAGAGCAAAGAAACTAGTGTTTACCCTGAATCATTACAAAGACCTAACTGAGGCCCCGGTCCTTCAAATGAATCTCTGAAAGTAGAACGTATCCCCCCAGAGTCCCACTGGAGAACCCAGACCAGCCATGATAAACTCTTTGGGGCATGGATCATGTTACTGTATACATTTGTAAAGAAGTTAACTCAATAGGGCCCAATCCTGATCACGACGTTTGGTTGCTGTAGTTGCTGCTGCTGATAATAATAACTAAAAGATAAAGTCTCCATGTCCCATTACCACTCTCCTGACATCCAATTCCACTTATATTATATTTAATATTTATCATCCATTGTGTACCTCAGAACGTTTTGTTTTCCCACATTAACACACTTCATTTTATTGCTCTGTCCACTTGTCTCTTTTATGACTCTTAATTGGGCTTCTGGTTTTAAGCTTTAATGGAGAAACACTGATAAAACATCCCCCTAAAAAAAGAAAAAGAGAAATTTGTGTTTATCCAGAAAATCCCAGGAAATAATTACCCGTCTATGTGGAGCAGTAATGCAGACTACAGGGGTGTGATTTCTAAAGCGCACTAACATGTTTCACATTAATCGGTCCATGTAGCCACTGCTGGTGCATACAAAAGGTTCCCCAGTGCACTTTAACATACTGCTGTTTGAAACAATATTACATTAAAGTGCATTAGGGAACATGACAAAAAGATTAGTCATTACAGTACATTCTACTATAATGAGTAATATATAATATACTCATTACAGTGTATACAAAGAGAAAGCTCTGAAAGCCCCTGATTTTGGACACGTACATAAAACTCAAAAATTGGTAAAAAAAATAACCCTCCAAAAATGAAATTAATAAACCCTAAAAACCAGAAGTCTTGACTCATAATACTTGTGATTCCCTATATACTCTCTGTCTTATTCTGATTTTTATTTATAGCATGTATCACCGTATCCAGGGCCGACTCGAGGCACCAGAGAAGGAAGCAGATGATTGGGGCGGCCAATTCAAAGGGGCGGCACTTCGTCCAGTATGGGGGCGGCACATCCGGGTCTTCGGCAGCAATTCGGCGGCGGTCCCTCATTCCCTCTCTTCCTCTTTGAGCTCCTGCTGAATTGCCGCTGAAGAGGAAGAGAGGGAGGACCCACCGCCGAAGTGCCGCTGAAGAAGAGGCGCGATTTAGCTGCCGCCGAAGTGCCGTCACTCGTCTTTTTTTTTTTGCCGCTTGGGGTGGTAAAAAAGCTGGAGCCGGCCCTGACCATATCCTATTCTTCTGTGCTTTATTTTCTTGCTTATGTCCTCCCCTCAGCTGGGCTGGGTAGTTTCATTGCTCAAGTCAGATCTTGCCCTTGAACTGATCTTTGTCAATCACATTGACTGCAATACAGTAGCATATGTTGCTCTATCTGTTAACAAATGATTTGGCCAAGTCTCCAGATTCACATAGCTTCACTTAGAGCTTTCAGTTCCATTATGTTCTGGTCTTGTGAGTTCTTATTAATTCTATACGTCAGAAAGAAAAAAAACCAAGTGGAGAACATTTCTTTTGGAAATACATTGTTGCTTAAACTTTCTCATTATATCAACCAGATGCAAATACTGCCTTTGCACTGAAAAGAATTGTAAATTTTGAAGGCTAACTCTTTTTTTACATATGTAAGAACTCTGGCTTTTCCATTCTGTTGTGTCCTAACTACCCTTATTGTGGTTTCCACTCTATATGCATCCGAAGAAGTGGGCTGTAGTCCACGAAAGCTTATGCTCTAATAAATTTGTTAGTCTCTAAGGTGCCACAAGTACTCCTGTTCTTTTTGCGGATACAGACTAACACGGCTTCTACTCTGAAACCTGTCATAGATTTCAGTGGGATTCGCTGTGGACAAAGGTTGCAGGACCAGGCTCTCTTTGAATAATCTGGAGCTCTCTCAGTTCAGGACAGAGTTCCTCTAACTTGTCTCCTCAGCTGTGCTTCCTCAAATTTCCACTTGATTTAGAAATGGGCACAAATCAAACTCCTGGCTCAGACACCTCTTAACTTTGGTGAAGTTTTGATCTAGACACAAACTTTGTAGCTGGCTCCTGTCTCTCTATCACAACCTGCCTGGATTAATATTGATGACCTGGAGGTGAAGGACTCTGCATCCCATTACTAATGCCCTGATTCATCACCAGTTGAAAATGAATCAGGCTGGCTGGTAGTGTTATTCAGACATTTATTTTAATGCTGTCACTGTATGTGTATCCTTGCTAACCTAGGAACCTATCCTGATAGGGCGTGCGCCCCCTTTAATCCCATAGAAACTGCAGCCATGACACATATAAACAAACAAGGTATTTTTTATTGACAGCTATACTGAGTGCTTTCTAAGGGTGTTTGGGCAGATTGCTCTTAGCAACATAATTCAACCTGCAGTAGAATGATATTTTTTTTAGGGCTAGTTTGTGCTAACAGCTCTTACCCTGCAGGTATCAAGATGGAGCTGTGCCACCCCACCAGGAGCAATGGAGGTGAAATGACCTCAGGGACTCCGTGGTAGCACTGTGGCTGGAGCACAATCGGCAAGAAAGCGTGGCATGAGCTGTTCGGATGGCCAGTCAGTTCCCGTACATGGTGGAGTTGTGGCCCTGCCTACTCCCTGCCCTCCCAGTCATGTTGCTCCTGGGGAAATGGAGGTTGGGGAAGAAAGCATTTTGGTGGTGCAAAATCACCTGTACCAGGAAGCCTGGAGGGAAACAATCACTTTTCATTATGAAGAGATTGTAGTGCCAGCTAGACAAAAGAGGCTGCAATTCTGTGTTTGCTTTCAGTAGTTGTGCCCTGTGATAACTTAACCAGCCAAGTCAATGTAAAATAGAATCATAGAATATTAGGGTTGGAAGGGACCTCAGGAGGTCATCTAGTCCAATCTCCTGCTCAAAGCAGGACCAACCCCAACTAAATCATCCCAGCCAGGGCTTTGTCAAGCCAGGCCTTAAAAACCTCTAAGGATGGAGATTCCACCACCTCCCTAGGTAACACAGTCCAATGCTTCACCACCCTCCTAGTGAAATAGTGTTTCCTAATATCCCACCTAGACCTCCCCCACTGCAACTTGAGACCATTGCTTCTTGTTCTGTCTTCTGCCACCACTGAGAACAGCCTAACTCCATCCTCTTTGGAACCCCCCTTCAAGTAGTTGAAGGCTGCTATCAAATCCCCCCTCACTCTTCTCTTCTGCAGACTAAATAACCCCAGTTCCCTCAGCCTCTCCTCGTAAGTCATGTGCCCCAGCCCCCCAAATAAGTTAGGTCCAATTCAATAGAGAGAAACTCCCAGCACCTCCAGCTTGTATGCTTGTCCTTCAGAGTTATATCAGAAGCAATAACTGTTCCCTCTACATGTTGTGTCCAGAAGAGGAGAAGCAACTGGAAGGTCCCAGCAGCAACTGACAGGCAACAGTGACTGAATTCTGGGTAGATCTGAAAAGCTAGTGGTACCTCATGGGAAACTTTGAAAAAAACAATTTTATTTAGCAACAATCCTGCTCACACCACACTGATTTTAAATACTTCTCTTCCATTGTTCTTGGTGCAGAAGGAGCAGGTGAACCATCAGTAAATAAAGATCCTGTTTTGATGGATGTGCCCCTGCTAATAAAGAAAGGGAGGAGAAATAGGAAATAGAAGGATAATTGCTAAACACTCTCTGTTGCAAAGTTTTAGGTATTCACTGTTCTTTTCAAGTGTTGTAATTTTCTGTAGGTTAACAAACAATAGTTTGTAATGGATTTAGTTCCACTGGCAGCCCTGGAAAATAGAATCCTCTATTATTTATCCAGCAACAAATTCAGCAGCAGTGATATCGTTTCCACACTGCTGTGAAAAAGTGACTCAACACAGACCTGTAATGATGTCTTGTAAAGGTGAGAGAAGAAGTTCATGCCCTAAACCTTTTTTGTCTTTGGGCTTTCTGTTATGTGAGCATCTCTCCAGTAGTACAGGGACAAACCCTGTAACTCATTTTACAGTAGTGAAACTCAGTAGCTGCTCCATATTAAAATTACAATACTACAATTGGATCTGCCCATGCTCGGGCCCTTCTACTACAAGGCCCAATATGTATCCTCCAATAATATTGGCTTGGAAAATTAATTTGGCCTGATAATTGTCAGATGTACTCTGAAGGGAAAGGAGACTCTATCATCTCTCAGTTTATAGGACCTCATCACTGTTGTACCTGGGTGCTGAGAATGCTTCTACAAAGCTTGAAGAAAATTTGCCAAACATTTTTTGAGTTAGAGATCATTTTTAAAAGAACCTGAGTTGAAATTTTGAGATTTGTATATTTCCTTGGGACTATCTAGCTCAAAAGCAGCTTATAAATTAACCCACAGACTTTCCATATTGCTACATCTCCTTCAAAACTCACACACCAGCTAATAGCTGAAGCCTAGGTTACATTTAAACAAAGTTATAGTTTTTGTGGTCAATAGATTTCAGATCAATTCTATTCCTCTTGTGAATGGGAGGTTTTTTGCCATTGATTTTGGAGCAGCATGGGGCGGTGTATGTGTGTGAGCACCCAGCCTCTGAAAACCAGGCCTCTTATGGTCACCCAGAAACTGAGGCACCCCAAATCACTAGTGACTTTTTGAAATCTTGGCCATTGCAGCTAAAAAAAAGACGTAAGGTTATTTCAATAGGAGGCAGCTAACAGCCTTCTTCCTTCAAGTGATATGGTTGAAGCCTGTGTTGTTGGATGTTTAGGTTCTGGGTACCAGTCTATTAGATGCATAGATCCTTAGATTCTAAGGCCTGAAAGGACCTTTGTGATCACTTAGTCGGACCTCCTGTATAACACTGGCCATAGGACTTCCCTGACCTAGATCGTGTTTGAACTAGAACATATCTTCTAGAGAAACATCCTGTCCTGATTTAAAAATTTTCAGTGATGGGGAAACCAATATAACCATTGGCAAATTGTTCCAATGGTTAATTACCCTCCCTATTAAAAGTGTGCATCTTATTTCTAGTCTTTCAGCCACTGGATCTTGTTATACCAGACATAGGATCTTGATACAAGAATACTTAAAATTGCAATCTCAGTTCCATGATTTGATTCCCACTTCTCCTCCCCCACTCCACACTCAAAAATAAGAGAAAAATCCTCATGCTTTCAAACATTAAGGACATAATATAATTAGCAACTAAAATGAATTCTGAAAATTTTCATTAAATTGAGTCTATCCTTTTTGAGATTAAAAGACTTTAAATGACTCCTTTCTGGAATATTTGTAGCTTCTTACAAAATGTGAAGCCTGGATAGATTTTAACACCAACTCTTTCCAGAGTCCATTTTTCAAGGACACATATAGTCATTTTTTTAAAAGAAATTTCCATTAGTGGAAAATTAAGCATGATTCTCTGTCCATAAAGCTGACTGAGATAAAGAACAAAGTGGTGTTGAATATTTTCATTTTTGATATCCAAACTAGCCAGGGCTGCTTTTCAGAAGTAAAAGTATATTCCAGGATCTGATAAAATTATCTCTCTATTCCCCACCAAAATGCCTCCTTGTTCTAAGGGGAATGTACACGAGACCGTTTCTCAGATGGGGGAAATGAGGAACATCAGATGTCAGGATTGTGTTAGAGTTAAGCGAATTGCCAGCAGTTGCAAAGGAAGTTTTGGCAGACTTGGAAATACAATGTGGATCCCTGAAGTGGTAGAGTGCTAGATTAGCCATTAGACAATAGGGTGTCTCATACAGATTGGTTCAAATCTCTGAATTTAGGTCAACAGGAGCAATGCTTACACGCCTTTGCTGAGAGCTTTGAAATCTGCCTATGTCATACCTATACGACTCAGGTCCCCATCCAATATATATGGGCACAGCTCCATTGATGTCAATAGCTCTTATGTCAATTTACGCCACATGAGGATGTGGCACATCATTTGTATGTGCCTTTTTCGAAAGGGCTTTGTGTTTTAGTTACATTGTGAGACTGCTGGTGAAAAGAGACTGTTCAGTTTGAGTCAGAGTTAGGATGGTTATGCTGTGATGAAATATACATTACTCTGTACTGGATAAGAATAATTTATTTATTCACTGGTGTCATGACTTGTCCCTTCCTGGGCACACACCTTATTGAACACTGGTGTGTCTGGGTCAGGAATAACAGCTGTTTTATCCCTCTAAGCTTCCTTTCAGGGCACTCGCTTGTAAATTTTGGGTGATCCTGGCTGCTTTTCCTATCTCTATTTTGAGATCCCTGCAGATCTTTTTAAAACCCACTGATTTACTATGCCTCTGACGTCTGGTTTTGAAAAACAGATTTATTCAACCAGATTAAGCATAAATTCACTTACTACTTTCCTAGATCAAAAAATTTCAAAGTTCCCTTCTCCACAACTTGCAACGTAAGATTGATTACATCCTTAGCTCTTCATTTCTTTGCTTTTGTGTGCTTGGGTTTTACCAATGATCTGGTGGGTAGACTTGTCACTCAATAACTCTAATTAGTTTTTGAATTTTTTTTGGAAGGGGAGCAATAAAAACAGTTGTGTCTTTTCTCCTTGATAACCAGGCAGGCAAAAATAGCACATCTAATAAGACCTCAAGTCCTCACACTATTTCAACAGTCAGAGGGCAGCTGCCTTTGATGAAGTCTATGGTTGCAGTGTGGTTAGCTTCACAAAATGTTTGCCTTTGTCACATCAGTTGAGATGGATACTGTTAGCACATTGGTGGGATTGGAGCCTGTGGCAGCTCTTAACTGCTAACAGGATTCTCATACGTACATTAAAAAGGAGAGAGGACAGAACTGATGGTTGTGGGATTCCACATATAAGGGCCCTTGAGAACATGGAGCAGCTGCCTAAGTTCTGTTTGAGAGGACTGAGCCAAGCCAATATAGAGCTATCATGTCCTCTCCCAATAGGTCTTTTCTGTAGGTGAACAGCACCTTTTGATTGATGGTATCAAAGGCTGCAGCTGCAGATAAGTAGTATAAGCTTTGACGTTTGACCTGAGCCCATAACACAAGAAAATCATGCATCTGTACCTTTAAAGCCATTTCTATGGCTTGTCTTCATTGACACCCCAGTCGTGAAGGATCCAGGATGCTGGTAGAGATTAGATGCTGTTGGAATACAGTCATCATTACTTTTCTGATAAACTTGCCTTCAAATGGAAGTGTGAGATGCAGGCTTCCTCAACAGCCTGGGGAATTATCAGCCAAACCAAATTTAGTCTTTAGTCCTTCGTTCTGGGTTCCATTTATTGTCCAAATGGACACAAACAGAAAACCAAACTTCCAGCTGGGGTTTCTTGCCAAGCCACACCTCCCAGAGCATACTGTCTGGAGTCTCCCTTCCTCAGGGACCACTATAGGAAATTCTTCTTTCCTGCAGCTTTACTCCGCAGTCCCGCTTCAACTGAGCCACTTGCTAGCTTTTATAATTACTTACTCCTTGTCCATCTGGGTCTGATAATTGACCAGGGCTGTCTGGCCCCCGGCCACTGGCTCTTAAGGGGAAGGCCACCCTGTTACAGGGAAGTTGAAGACAAGGCTGTCGTTTATAAGAAAATTAGCATCCAAGCACTGGTCAGACTAAACCATAAATCAAGGATGTCTGCAGACTGCCTTCTCAGGTGGAGGCATCAGTCCATTTAGAGGTCCCTGTTATTCCTTCCTGGAATTCACCAGCCATAAGTGGCCTACATGTCCCCTAGATATTTCAGTGCCTCTGCTTGTATGATTGTTCTAAAGCTTGTGAACAAGAGTGGATGGCTCTTGCTCTGTGTTCTAGCTTAATATCCTCTATCACAAAGAGACTGTCTCATATACTGTTAAACTAGTCTAGTGAGGTAGGCTGAGAGGTCTTCAGAACAGATGGTGTTTTGCTCCAAGATTTGGTTAAGTTATTTAACCAGCTGACCCTTGAGAGTTGTACATTCAGACATCTTGCAGGTTTTATGGCTTTCGTCCAGCAATGGAGCAAAAATTTGAAAACCCCATAGCAGACATCCAGATTGAACAGATAGTTCACATCTGACATAAGAGGGCATAAACCCTTCTTATTTGCCTAGTTTTTTCCCCATGTAATTCCAACCCAGGACCAAAACTCGAGACACTCCTGACCTACCTATGCATTGTTTTTCATGTGATATTGTTATAGGTATGTTTTGCACTTCTCCAAAACAGAAAGCCTGAATAGAATATGTAAGCTAGACAAGTTTTGTTCATCGCCATGTAATGTGGCCTTTCTGTAGTTGATAACAAAGGTATGGACAGATTACAACAGCATCTAAAGACTGAATACCATGTGAGGGTGTAAGGATTGAGGCAAGATAATGGTGATCTGTTCAAAGATTAAAACTTCACCCATACAAATACTGATAACCGTTGTGAACTCTGATTATAATTCTTAATAACTCCCATTCAATTTCTGCATAGTTGCTTAAGAATTAAAGATTTTCTCCTTCTGGTGCATAAGATGTGGAATACAACTGCATCACATGGACAAATTGGAGAAATGGTCTGAGGTAAACAGGATGAAGTTTAACAAAGACAAATGCAAAGTGCTCCACTTTGGAAGAAAAAATCAGTTTCACACATACAGAATGGGAAGAGATTGTCTAGGAAGGAGTACGGCAGAAAGGGATCTAGGGGTTATAGTGGACCACAAGCTAAATATGAGTCAACAGTGTGATGATGTTGCAAAAAAAAGCAAACGTGATTTTGGGATGTATTAACAGGTGTGTTGTGAGCAAGACATGAGAAGTAATTCTTCCGCTCTACTCTGCGCTGATTAGGCCTCAACTGGAGTATTGTGTCCAGTTCTGGGCACCGCATTTCAAGAAAGATGTGGAGAAATTGGAGAGAGTCCAGAGAAGAGCAACAAGAATGATTAAAGGTCTAGAGAACATGACCTATGAAGGAAGGCTGAAATAATTGGGTTTGTTTAGTTTGGAAAAGAGAAGACTGAGAGGGGACATGATAGCAGTTTTCAGGTATTTAAAAGGGTGTCATAAGGAGGAGGGAGAAATCTTGTTCACCTTAGCCTCTAAGGATAGAACAAGAAGCAATGGGCTTAAACTGCAGCAAGGGAGGTTTAGGTTGGACATTAGGAAAAAGTTCCTAACTGTCAGGGTGGTTAAACACTGGAATAAATTGCCTAGGGAGGTTGTGGAATCTCCATCTCTGGAGATATTTAAGAGTAGGTTAGATAAATGTCTATTAGGGATGTTCTAGTCAGTATTTGGTCCTGCCATGAGGGCAGGGGACTGGACTCGATGACCTCTCGAGGTCCCTTCCAGTCCTAGAATCTATGAAACTATGAAAGCATACAAGCAGACCTTGATCAAAGTGTGTTAACATCTGTAAGACTAGCAATGATTCATTAGCTTCTTAAAAGCTTTATCACACTCTGCTACCCAAGTCCAGTTCTTCTTGAAGATCAAGCAGATGATTTAGTTCTGTAGTGAGATACAGTGTACAATTCCAAAATACCGCACACACTTTCCCAGCTTTTGCCAGTTTCTGGAAACAAACTTGTAAAATTTCCCCCGGTTTTTGCACACCTCTGCATTTCCAGATTTTGGGTTGAAGCAGAAGCATTTAAATACCGTAAGAAAGTCTGTTCTCATTGTGTTTCTGGACCATTTGCTGCAGAATCAAGTTGGACTCAAAGCAGCCAGGGGCTCACTTCCAGGTTCAGTTTTGTAGGGAACACCGTTTTAGGCCCCAATTCCCCATGCATCCTCAGAGCCAATATAGCCCTCTCTCACATCTCTCACTCTTGTGTCTTGGGCACATAAGCCCCTTAGCTCCACTTACGCTATAATATCTTAAAGGATGCAGTCAGTGGTGTTCAAGCTCTCTTCCTGTGACAGATTAAAAGTCTAATATCTTGGATCCCTCAAGGCTACAATTAGCTGTTGGGCCCCATTAAGAATCTGGGAAACTCTCCTTCCAATTGAGATAAAGTTCCCATTTCTAGCAACCAACAAACATTAAAGCTGCAACATTTTTAGAGGTAGAGAAACTATCACTGGCCCAGGGACTGAATCTTGCCTGGACTGGTGATTTGGAGGAAACTTCACATTCTGGGGTGATGAAGAGGACATTGCTGTAGCTCCTTGATTTCAGGTAAGAAAAGACATCTGCCTGAAGCTGCCCAGGGGACTGACATGCTAGAATAAGTCCTGGGGAAATGGTTTTGTGAGAAGAGGGCAGATGAGGTGGTCACAGATTCATGATAAATGCCTTTTTAAATGGCATACAACACATTCACATGTGTATGTTACCTGCAATTTTGAGCCTGGGGACTGGATGTTTTATTGATTTACTTATTTTATTCCTCTCATGGTCCTAGAAGTAGGGCAAGAATTAAAGGGGAAAAGGAGGGGTTTTTTTTTAAAGCTTGAATTCATCATAAATGGACAGGGGAAACTGGTAAGATGGAAAATCAACCATTTTCTTCCAGGCCGTGAATCTGACACCACTGGAAAGGCAAAATGTTGCGGCTGGTATTTTGCCAACACCAAAACAAGGCGGCTTGAACCTCATCCTAATCCAACCCTCCCAAGTGTCTGTTTTGTCCATCTGTTGTGGTCTGTTTGACACCTACATCCTAAGCTTTCTGGGCCAGAAGCTGTCTCTCACCATATATGTTCAGTGCCTAACTCAACAGGGTCAAGACCAGGGTTCCTAGATGCCATCTTAATGTAAATAATAATCTATAATTTTAACCCTATGATTCCCTTTTACTTTTTTCTGAATTGGGAATCTGAACATTTCCAAATGTTTCTTTACCACAGGATAACAGGCTCTGTGGTAAAGAATGGTATCTGAATCAGACTACTGGGGCATTGTGACCTCCTGCTCTGATTCAAGGAAAGAATGTGCTTGTTTTACTGATCAAACCACACTTTCCCTTTCTCCGTCCCCTAACATTCAGTGCTTTGGAAAGATTTCATTGGGTACAAACTGCATGAAATATCTTTACAATTATCAGTATTTTAAAATGAAATAGATGATTGAACCTAGCACCCTGATACTGTGGAATCTGAAGACATTATCCCAAGCCCTGAGAATTCTGCAAACTATCTAAGGTAGAATTGTCCTGTGAACCTGTGCTGGACCCAGCATTGGGCATGCATTAAGCTAGACTAGAGCCTGTAAAGCTAGAACAGGACATGAGGCTTAATGGATGAATCCTTGAGGGGCAAGCCCACATTTCTCATCTAAGGTTACAGGGGCTTTTCTGACATACAACTTGCATCTTCTGCAAAGCAGCTCCTCGCGGTTCCAGTTACGTCAAGAGGGACCCTTCCCAATTAACTGCAATCATTACTAAAAATATTTGAAGAGTACTAAATGGGTTTGCATCTTTAAAAGAAAAGAAAAAAAATAATAACCTGCTGCCAAATTGTGATTTTAACTGAGATTGGCATCAGCAGACATTTCCACATCAGCCTGTAGCACATCTGGTCCAGACCAAACAAATAGAAGATTTATTCTGTCAGTGAGATCATTTAGCATTCCTTTTTATGCTTCAGAAAGAGCCTGTACCTGTCAGTCACCAAAGCACTAGGCTTTTGGTGGCTGGGCTCTGTTGCTCTTTCTGACTAGCCTTGATCTGAGACTTCTAAGAAGGCTTGTGTTCACCCGCTCCACCTGGGAGACCAGTACCCATGCCAAGTTCATTTCCATAGTCTTATAAAAATCTCCTGGAGGATTTCAAACATCTGCTCATAAGTAAAGAAACATTGTCTTGAGATATAACAATAATATAAAGGGCAACCGAAGCTTCCTTGCAAATAAAACTGAGCTAATAAATTATTTTGTTTAAATAGTTTTATACAATTCAAACAGAAAATGAATAGAGCTAAACAGTCTCACAAAAAATATCAGGTATAAAGGGTTTTCTCCTAACACTCATAGGGTTCTTTATTTTTATTTTTTTCAAGAGTGTCATTTTTTTTTTCTGAGATCCAGAAGCTAACTCCTGAATGGGAGTGTTTGTGGAAATAGGTTAGTGATACTCTTGCACTAATAATAATAATTAACCCCTTGAACTTCCCAAACACCTTTCATCTAAAGATTACGAATATTAGCTAACAGTCTCACAGCTCCCACACACACTTTTGAGATACATCAGGGATATGGATGATAAAATCACCCTGCCCAGAATAGAAAACAGAACCAATTCCAACCTGGAATGTGGCAGCCATTAAAGAGCACTCAACAACACAACACAACAGTTTGGACAGGACGTGAAGGTAGCCGAAAGTGAAGGGGGCACTAGGGCATGCAGAATGTAATTATCTGTATTGCAATTTGAGCAAGAAACCAGAGTTAACTCCCTTATTTATACTAGCAAAGCCAGGCAATTTTTGGTGGTCAGAATTGGTCAAGACCTCGATTGTACATCTCAAGTAAATGATGATGTCACAAGGTAGTTGGTCCCTGTGAGTAGACCAGGCTCAGCTCCACTGTGTCAGAGCAGATGGGCCCAATTGAGCCGGGTAAGGGGACAGGGCTACCCCTGGGGCTGTAAAGGCCTGCCAGAGGGTAGGAAGAGGGGGAGTGATTGCGGGAGGCTGTGCCTGGAGAGAGCAGCCAAGTAGAGCTAACTCCTGTGGCGGATGGGAGGACTGAAGTAAGGGCCCAGGTAGGTAGCCCAGGGGCCAGTGTTTCAGAAGGAGAAGAAGAGGGAGAAAGTAGTTGGCTGAGAAGGGTGATCAGACAAACTGTTTGTGTTTGTTTTACTTGCGTTTAAAAGATAAACCTAATTAAAGGAGACTGGGTGGGGTCTGTGTTTGGAAGCTGGGCAGAAGCCCTGTCCTGTGATGTATGATGGGAACACGGGCATTTCAATAGACTCTTGTGTAAGGGCAGAGTGAGGTGGGTCTTTGGTGCCCAGTAAAGGGAAAATCAAACCTCTAATATTAACTGACTGCACCCAGTTTGGGGGCTAACAGGGCAGCACAGCAGATGGCCTCTACACACCAGCAACAAGAACAGCTGAAGCAGACTCAGGCTCTACTCATGCAAATGATAGAGAACCAACAGAAGCATCAGAAGGCACAATTTGCCATACAACAGAGGTGGCAAGAAGCCCACTTTCAACAGGAAAACTGCTCACATAAATGGTTGCGCCTAGGGATGCCTGGCAACATGGTGGATGATGGAACTCTGGGCCAGCTGGACCCACACCTGGTGAAGTTGGGACCAGAAGATGACTCCGAGACCTTCCTCTGAACACTTTAGAGTGGCAAGGACAGTGAGCTAAGGGGTATTGACATGGCCCGCACAGCAATGTTCCTGACTGGCAAGGAACAGGCAGCTTACCAGGCAATAAGTCATGAACAGGCAAGCTCCTATCCGATAGTGAAGGCAGCCATTCTTAGCCAATCAGGACTGACTCCAGAGGCATACAGACACTGAATTCAAGTAGAACCATTTCCACAAGGGCCACAAACATGGGGCAGGATCCCAGAAATTACAGGACCTTGAGGCTTGGTGGCTCTGCTCAGAGACCAGCTCAGTAGAGAGAATCCTGGACAAAAATTTTTTGAAGCATTTCTTAAAGAACATAAGAACATAAGAAAGGCCATAGTGGGTCAGAGCAAAGGTCCATCTAGCCCAATATCCTGTCTACTGACAGTGGCCAATGCTAGCTGCCCCAGAAGGAATTAATAGAACATGTGATCCATCCCCTGTCGCCCATTCCCAGCTTTTGGCAAACAGAGGCTAGGGATACCATCCCTGCCCATCCTGGCTAATATCCATTGATGGACCTATCCTCCATGAACCTATTTAGTTCTTTTTTGAACCCTGTTATAGTCTTGGCCTTCACAACATTCTCTGGTAAGGAGTTCCACAGATTAACTGTGTGTTGTGTGAAAAAATACTTCCTTTTGTTTGTTTTAAACCCGCTGTCTATTAATTTCATTTGCAGATCTCTAGTTCTTGTGTTATGAGAAGGAGTAAATAACATTTCCTTATTTAGGTTTAACACATGGGAGCCCAGAGCTAGGTAAGGTGCTTTCAGACAGCCTCAAAAGAAGAAGCTGAGCAGAGGATGATATGGCAAATTGAGGGGATCCTAATGGAATGGCCCAGGGAAGATATCAAGTGGGAAAGACCTTAAGTGACCAAACTGTAGGGGATACACAAGAGCTACCAGAGACCTGGGTAGCCCCACAGCTTAATTAAAACACTTGTGGAGGAGATTGAGGGCCCCCTGTGATGTGTTTCAGGTGTGGCCAACTTGGGCATATTAAACAAGAATGTCCAGTCATGGAGTATGATTATCTAGGCTGTTACTACAGCCAGACAAGGAGACAGGGATCCACTCAGAAGGTTAGGGGAGCTCGGCCATACATGGTACCAGTTAGGTTGGGAGAAGCAATGGTTGAGGGACTTATAGACTCAGTTTGTTGGTGTACCCTTGTCCAGAACAATGGGGTGAGGGTAAACAATGTAGTCCAATATCTCCCTGTACACATCTTGTGTGTCTATAGTAAGACCATGTCTACTGCCGAGCAGAAGTTGAGCTGAAAGTTCAGGGCCAGAGAGCTCGGCTATGCATCGGGGGGTCAAGGATCTGTGTTGGCCAATAATTCTGGGGAGAGACTGGGGAAATAGAACAATAGTCCAGGACAAAGATGGTTCAGAGTTAACTGGAAAAGGAAATAAGGGGGCTCAAGCTATAGTAAGGATGGTAAAAGGGGGTAGAGAGGGAGCTCACGACCATCCCAATGGATTGCAGGAACAGTTCAAAAGATGCCAACAAGTGTTGGAGGAGGTAAGATTATTAAGCAGTTAGTAGGTTTGGAACAAGAATTAGCCTGGGTTCAGGGGGAAGCTGAAAAAGAGAAATAGTAATGCTTAATCCTAGGGAAAGAGATCTGCAGCTCCAGATCAAGAGAAGAGCCAGGGAATGGAGGCTGGTGGGAACACAAACAGAGTCTCACACCCAACAGAGAACCATGGAGACCCAGACTGAGCCTCCAATTAAACAAGGTAGTGCAGGGACCCAGAAAAAGCAGCAGCAGCAAGTAGAGGCCCAGATAAGGGGCTGGGGTGGAAGCAGGGCTCTGGTACAAGAAGGGAGACAGGGAATACCTGTTTTATGGTTCCCTTCCTGAGGTCCAGGGAGCTCACAGAACAACTAGAAGTGGCAGAATGTGAGTTAAAGGACCATAGGCACGAGAGATCAACTGGTGACAGACCTTCAGTTCACCCAGCAGGAAAGAGGACACTTAATGCTATGGTACATGAATTTGAGGCTGTGTTATAAACTGCATGCAGAGACTTAAAAGCCTGTGGGTGCAGGGACCTCAAAGTCCAGGCAGAGAAGATGATACTATATTGCTTGTGCCTGGTGAGGCTGAGTCCACTACATAGGACTCAGAAGGACTGGGATTAGGCGTTTGTTCCCGGGGGATTATGTTAGGGCCCATGGGACATGGGGGACTCTGTGCTGTGTCGGAGTTTATGTGTAATGTGAAATGTTCAATGGAATACTTGTGTTTTGTTAAATGAGTGCGAGGAAAGTTTTAGTTGGATTGAGAAAATTTGGGGTTCCACTGTGATGGGGGGCCTGGGAGTCTTATAAGGAATGTTTTGTGTAATATACCTGTGGGAAATGTATTCTGCCTTGGGAGGGCGTGAGAGTAGCCCCAAGAGGTCTAAAGGACAAACAAACAAGAAAACTACCGAGTTTTTTTTTCCTGAAAACGGGGGGATGTGTGTCACAGGGCCCCTGGTTCCTGTGAGTAGACCAAGCCCAGCACCTCTGTGTCAGAGTAGGTAGGCCCAATTGTGCCCATTAGTGGGTGGAGGGAGGTCTACACCTGGGCTATATATACCTGTCAGACGCCAAGAAGAGGGGAAGTGATTGAGGCAGACAGTGCCTGGACAGAGCAGCTACAGAGGAGTATAGATTTCAGAGTAGCAGCTAACTCCTGTGGTAGGGCCTTGGAGTAAAGGGACAGAATGTTGGGGCCAGTGTTCCAGAAGGAAAAGGGAGCTGGCTGAGAAGGGTGAGCTGAGGAACTGTTCGTGTTTAGTTTGTTTATGTCTAAAAACCAAAGAAGCCCTGCCCTGTGACAGATGTGGGATTAGAAGCCCTTACGGATGTCAGGGTTATACAAGGATAAAGTTACCTCTCTAGATACTGAGCAAATGACACTGTCATTTTCAACTTCCATTCATGTCTACAAACATTTTGCACTGAACATTTTACATCTCTGTAGATCCTTTCATTCCCAAAGGTCACAAAGAATTTGCAGTTAATGGGGGTCTGTATGGTTGCAGTATAGTAGACCACTTCCTTGGAGCAGTCTGTAGGATCAGGGCCTGCAATATTACAACATAAAACATTAGTATAAGGGAGACACCCAACCCTTGTCTAGGGCAGGTCAGTTGGCATAACTCCTTGTTTTAGCCTGGAATCATTTTACTAGCATATTATTCTGAAAACAGCTAAGTAGTAATATTGTGTGCTTACCATCTTGTCCTGTTCAAAGTGCCAAACTGTTGCATCATCAAATGACTACAACTCATACTCATTGGTGACCCCATCCTGGAAGAAATCTTTCCTGAACCCCCACTTCTGGCCTTCAAACAACCCCCCAACCTCTCCAACCTCATCTCCAGAAGCAAGCTTCCCACAGACGAGGACACACCAACTCAAAATAGCACCAGAACCTGTCAGGACAGATGCAAAACCTGTAGAGATATCTTCATTGATACAAAGATGAACACACCTTTGGAGATCCATGGATCCTACTCATTCCTATCACAACATAGGATGTACTTCATCCATTGCACTAAATGTGCCAGTAACAACTATGTGGGTGAAATGAGACAGTCACTATTCTCTCGAATGAACTCACACAAGAAAATAATAAAAGACCACAAAAAATATCACTTATGGGTGCATACTTTTCACAAAGTGATCACTCTATGTCTGACCTATCAGTCCTCATCCTTGAAGGAAACCTGCACAACATTTTCAAAAGATGAACCTGTGAGCTTAAATTCAGAACTCTGCTAGACACTAAAAATCATGGACTGCATAAAGTCACTGGTTTTAGGACTTATTACAACAATCTGTAACCTACTAACCCCCTCTTTTTGGCCTATGACTGCAGAGGTGTTAACAGGCCACTCTATCTTGAATGGTCCCTTACAATATGTGCTAACAACTACTTATGCTAAACAGTCTGTTCTACCTTGCATTTAGCTGTGACACTCAGGCCTGGTCTATACTACCCGCCTGAATCGGCGGGTAGAAATCGACCTCTCGGGGATCGATTTATCGCGTCCCGTCGGGACGCGACAATCGATCCCCGAATCGGCGCTCTAACTCCACCAGCGGAGGTGGTAGTAAGCGCCGCCGACAAAAAGCGGCAGAAGTCGATTTTGCCGCCGTCCTCACAACGGGGTAAGTCGGCTGTAATACGTCGAATTCAGCTACGCTATTCACGTAGCTGAATTTGCGTATCTTAAATCGACTCCCCGCTGTAGTGTAGATGTACCCTCAGAGTATTCTTTCCAGACCTGAAGAAGAGCTCTGTGTGACTTGAAAGCTTCTCTCTCTCAACAACAGAATTTGGTCCAATAAAAGATATTACCTCCCCCATCTTGTCTCATTACAACACTAACAGAAGACACTTTATATAGCAAATAAGAGTACTGATCGAAACATCTTTTGAGTAGCAGCTGGCCTTAGTGATTTTAAAAATAAAACAAAATATAAAATCCGTATGTCATATGTCAATGACATATCATGTCATATTATGAAATGTCAGCAGTTGTGATTAGAGAGACAAGGTGGGTGAGGTAATGTCTTTTATTTGGCCAACAACCTACCCACCTTGTCTCTCTAATATCCTGGGACCAACATGGCTACAACAATACTGCATACAGTGGTTGATATATCAGCTATGACATGTCACGTTATGCATTACTACTATAGATGTACCAAGAAATAATGTCAGTATAATAAAAATGTAAAAAACTAAGTACATTTTAAATGAAATTTTCATTTTGAAATTAAATTTTCCAAAATGAACAATTTTCAGAATTGCCATTTCAAGTGCAATTTCAAAAATATTTATTTTTGTTCAGATAAAGAACAAAAATATTTCAATATGTCAGTTTCCAAGTGCATGACAATGTTGAGTTTCAACAAGTTGAATGTACTCCAGGATGAGGATCTGATCTCCTCATCCTGGTAGTTTCCACATACCAAATTCCACTTTCCATCTTAACCCCATTTCATGGGGTTGGATTCTGCTGATTCAACTGCCTTCATGCTCCCTGTGGGACATATCCAAAGCCCATTCAAGTAAAATGTTAATATTTTCATTGACTTTAATTGGTTTTGAATCAGGCCTTTTGTTTCTTTCCTCCATAAGGGACCAAAGCTTTTTTGATGACATGACATCAAATATCTGCCCTGAGAAGGTTAGGCCATGTCTTCCTTCTCTTAAAGCCCCCTTAAAACTCCCTTCTCCAGAACCAAACTCTGCCACAGTCTGTGCTGCAAATTTTAATGTAAACAAATTAAATAAGTTACTAAGTCAGACACAAATACAAGATAAGCATGATCCATGAACTCACCTTGTAAAATTGATTCTCAAATTCCTTCTCCAAACATTTTGTCAGCTCTTGACGTGTTAATTTGGGATGAAATAGTAGCTGACTCCTGTACTGAAGGCAGGAGAATTTGTAACAGCAAACACTTGGATCAGAGGATACCAACTGTAGCTGGCTGAAAAATGCTTGATGTAGGGCTGTCAAGCGATTAAAAAAATTAATTGTGATTAATTTCACGATTAAAAGATTAATCACGATTAATCACTCTGTTAAACAATAGAATACTTTAAAAAAATATATTTTTGGATGTTTTCAACATGTTCAAATATATTGATTTCAATTACAACACAGAATATAAAGTGTACAGTGCTCACTTTACATTTATTTTTATCACAAATATTTGCACTGTAAAAAAAAAAACAAAAGAAATAGTATTTTTCAACTCAGCTAATACAGATACTGTAGTGCAATCTCTTTCTCATGAAAGTTGAATTTACAAATGTAGAATTATGTACAAAAAAACCTGCACTCAAAAATAAAACAATGTAAAACTTTAGAGCCTACAAGTCTACTCAGTACTACTTCTTGTTCAGCCAATCACTCAGACAAACAAGTTTGTTTACATTTGCAGGAGATAATGCTGCCTGCTTTTTGTTTACAATGTCAAATGTTACATTTTGTCAAATCTGCAGCAAAAGTCTTCTTAAAACGAACATGTGCTGAGTTGTCATCCGAGATTGCCATAACACGAACATATGGAAGAATGCAGATAAAATAGAGCAGGAGATGTACAATTTCCCCCAAGGAGTTCAGTCACAAATTTAATTAATGCATTATTTTTTTAACGAGCATCATCGTCATGGAAGCATGTCCTCTGGAATGGTGGCCAAAGTATGAAGGGGCTTATGAATGTTAAGCATATCTGGCACATAAATACCTAGCAATGCCAGCTACAACAGTGCCATGCAAACACCTATTCTCATTTTCAGGTGACATTGTAAATAAGAAACGGGCGGCATTATCTCCCATAAATGTAAACAAACTTGTTTGTCCTAGCAATTGGTTGAACAAGAAGTAGGACTGAGAGGACTTGTAGGCTCTAAAGTTTTACATTGTTTTGTTTTTAAGTGCAGTTATGTAACAAAAAAAATCTATATTTGTAAGTTGCACTTTCACAATAAAGAGATAGCACTACAGTACTTGTATGATGTGAATTGAAAAATACTATTTCTTTTGTTTATCATTTTTAAAGTGCAAATGTTTGTAATAAAAATATAAAGTGAGCACTATACACTTTGAATTCTGTATTGTAAATCAAAATCAAATATTTGAAAATACAGAAAAACATCCAAAATATTTATTAAATTTCAATTGGTATTCTATAGTTTAACAATGCGATTAAAAGTGTGATTAATTATGACTATTTTTAACCAGATTAATTCAGGTTACTAGTCATTTATTTCTTTAATAGAAATCATATGCACACAACTTGCCACCCCAAATGGAGTTTCAATTTAAACACACTGGATTTTGATAAAACAATGAAACAAGGTTATTAACTGCAAAGAAATAGATTTTAAATGAGTACAAGTAATGAGGCATAAAAATCAGAAATGATTATCAGAAAAACAAAGCTTGATTGCAACTTGTGCCTAATCTAACAAACTATGTTAAGTTCAAAGTAAAGTTTTCTCACCACATGCTTTCAACATTCTTAGTGACCAAATTTCTTAATTCAGGACTCCTTTTCCCAGAGTCCAGCGACGGCTTCCTATGTTGCTTTAGATGCACAGAGTGAGATGGGCATGAAGAGATAGAGGGGTGCCTTGGGATGTTTGCCCCTCTCTTTTATAGTTTCAGTTCCCCTTTTGATAAATATTTCCAGCTGGGTACAAGGAGACAAAATGTCTATGGGGAAGGACGTTCCCTGCTGTTTTTTCCTCACCTATTTGATTTCCTTTGTTTCCCTTGCTGCTTTATTACTCTGTTTGCTGCTAAAATGCAAATTATGCAGAGCACACATTCCTTTGTTTGAGACAGACCTGATTGCCAACCTCAGTTTGGAACATATGTTAATAACACCATACAATGGAATCTTATAACTTCAGATACAGTGTTGCCACACATATTTTATCAGGACAATACTGATCAGCAAATTATGAGTTTTCAAGTGATACCTCACATGGCATATTTTGTACAAGATTATTACAATAGTGCATAGGGTGTGAATATAAGGGTATATTCTGTCATACTCTTAACCTTCTTTCTTTGTTAAGATACATAGATTTAATTCCTTGAGTTTATCAATGTATTCCAGCAGTGGTCGCACCAGTGCCAAATACAGAGGTAAAACAACATCTCTACTTCTATTTGAGATTCCCTTATTTATGCATCCCATGATTGCATTAGCTCTTTTGGAGAAGGAGAGGAGGGGAGCCATCTGGAGCAGCTGTTCCCTTTCTGATTCCTCATTCCCCTGCTCCTCCCATGAGAATGATGTCCGCTATTGAGGGGACGGGGGAGAGTCCTGCCTGCTTCCTGCAGAAGCCCTGATTGGCTACTCTTCCCCAGGAGGCAGTGCGATGGGAAAACCAACCTATCAGAGGAATTTTTCCCCCAGGCAGGGATGAAAGGTATGCCCCTCAGTGCTCACTTCTTTGAAATTCTATTTGGTACATCTGCCATTCCTTTCAAGCAAGCACATTGTAAGCACTGGTGACTGGGGCTAAGACATAAAGTTCAGTCTCTTACAGCACTCCTGTTCGTTACATCATCATGAAAGGTAGAGTGGGTTGACATTTTTTTAATAAAGTGCTTTGACTGAAAATCACTCTTAGTATTAGTCAAAATGTTTCAGTATTTCACTTAAACCCTAACTGTTTTCAGCTTTCCCCATCCCCCTTTTTCTTTCCACTTCAGTTTGGAAAAAAAAAAAAAACAGTGGTGTGTGTGTATGTGGTGGGGGGGAGGGGAGGGGACGGGAATGAAACCCAATTTTTTCCTCTAGTTTTTAAAAACACAACAAGGATCTGGTTTTTCCAAAATACTCAGCCCTTGGAAGCGTGGCACACACAGTGTCACTGCCATGAATGAGGATGGATTTTCCTCTAATGGCATGTCTTCTGCCATGCATGAAGACTGAGAGGGGAAAGGAAGCAAAGGGAGGGAGGAAGATAAAAGGCAGGGAAGAAAAGGAGGACAGAGCATGAGCAAAAGAGGGAGAAAGGATTGGAAACTGAACATTTAAAAGTCATGGGCAGAAAGGCTGGTGTAAACCAGTGGTTCCCAAACTGGGGTTCGTGAACAACTTGGGGGTTCACAAAATGTATCATGGAGTTCTCATAAAAAATTCTGGAATGGCGGACAGAGGGACTCCGGACATGGGGGGCAGTAACTAGGACCGAGGCATGCGGGGCTGCAGCCAGAGCCCTGTGGACCATGGGGCGGGCAGCCAGAGCCACGTGGAGTGCAGGGCCAGCGTCCTGAGCCCAATGGTGGGTGGGGCGGCAGCCCAGACTCTGTCCCTGGCGGACAGGGGAAGTTGGGTGGCATGAGGGGCAGAGTGGAGGTAGAGCCGCGCAGTACCCAGGGGAGCCACCAGGCTAATTTGTCCCTGGCCCCACACCCCCCTGATGGCGGAAGAAAAAGTGTTTGCGCACCAAATCAGCCGGAACCAAGGTCATTGTAGCCAATGTGATGGTAATGACCCTCAGTTAGTCCATACTCAGTCATTCTCTGTAGCTTAGTATCAGGGGGTAGCCGTGTTAGTCTGTATCTACAAAAACAACAAAGAGTCTGGTGGCACCTTAAAGACTAACAGATTTATTTGGGCATAAGCTTTCGTGAGTAAAAACCTCACTTCTTCGGATGCAACCGAAATCTGTTAGTCTTTAAGGTGCCACCAGACTCTTTGTTGTCTCTGTAGCTTGTCATTTTGCTCCAACGAGACATGAGTGAATCTTCTCATTTACTAGTTTGTTCATTTGTTACCATTCTCAGTGTGTTATTTTTATTTGAACTGTTGTACACCCAATATGGACAAGTGGCTGAAAATGGAAATTGTAAAGACATGAGAAAACAAACGTTCGACATCAGCTAGTGTTTTGTCAAGTCCAAAGTATGGAAAATCTAAGTCAAATGATCATGATGGTCCTGGAAAGTTGCTTATGAAGAAAAGAAAATATGACAATGATTATATAAAATATGGCTTTAAATGCATTGGTGATCAAGAGTGTGCAAAACCACAGTCTGTAAGTTGTGGTGATGTTCTAGCAAACAGCAGCCTCAAACCTTCTCTACTTCAGCACCACTTAGAAACTAGGCACCCCGCACAACTTGACAAGCCTGTTGATTTTTTTCAAGTAAAAATTAGCTGAGTGGAAAAGTGACATTACCAATTTTGTATCCAAAGCAAGAACCAATAATGAAAATGTACTTGAAGTGTTGTACCGAGTGAGCTACCAAGTAGCAAAAGCATCAGAAGCCCATACCATAGCAGAGAGCTTGATTAGTCCATGTATAAAAGACATAGTTCATTGCATGCTCAGAGAAAAGTCTGCAAAAAGGATTGACATAGTACCTTTGTCCAATAATACGTTGTCGCAAAGAATTAATGACATGTCAAGTAATGTAGAGACCACAATTGTACATAGAATGAAAAACAGTCCATATTATGCTACAGTTGGATGAATCAACTGATGTTGCTAATCTATCTATTTTTCTAGTGTTTGTATGTTATGTGAATGAAGGTATGGTTGAAGAAGACTTGTTGTTTTGCCAACCATGGAAAGAACGTCCAACTGGAGAAGATATCTTCAATCTGACTAATGTATATTTTCAAGAAAAGGAAATAGATTGGTCTCATTGCCTAGGCATTTGCACTGATGGGGCCACATCAATGACAGGGAAATATACCAGATTTGTAGCTCAAACAAAATAGGCTGCATCGAACATCTCTTGGAATCATTGCAGTATCCATAGACAAGCCCTCACAGCAAAATGCATGCCTGAGGGACTGAAGGAAGTGCTGGACAATCCAGTGAAAATGGTGAATTTCATAAAATCACAGCCAACAAATTCCAGAATATTTCACTTACTTTATGAAGAAATGGATAGCGTACACAATTGTCTGTTGTCCCATACCGAAGTTAGATGGCTCTTACAGGGCAAAATCCTTCTGCGCTTGTTTGAGCTTAGAACAGAAATCCTTGTTTTTTTCAACAGCCACCCTTTCTACCTTGCCAGCTGTATGGAAAATCATGTCTGGCTCCAGAGCCTAGCTTATTTAGTAGACATTTTCTCGATGGTTAATGACCTACAGCCCACAAGCTTACAGAAGTACTGAGGCACAGGATAGATTAACTGATATGCCCGAATCAGTGACTGAATCAGGAATTAAACCTTGAGTGTCCTGAGTGCCAGGCCAGTGGCCTATTCCACTACCTTTCTTCACTGGTCCCTACCATGGTCCATGACCACCCTCTCTTCTGTACTGCTGTGGTAAAAGACTCCATGAGGTAGAGTTCTGCAGCTTCCAGGCGATTCATTGTCCCTTGTGTGTCACCGTGTCTTGCCCTATCATGTCAAATATGTAGGACAACTTCCAGCACTTAGAACCTTCCTCATCCACTGAGATGCTGGAGGGGGTCGGGAGCATCTGATAACTAGACCAGGCCCTTATATCAATGGAAAAGATAAGAACATAAGAACAGCCATACTGGGTCAGACCAAAGGTCTATCAAGCCCAGTATCCTGTCCTCTGACAGTGGCCAATGGCAGTTGCCCCAAAGGCAATGATCAGACAGGTTATCATCAAGTGATCCATGCCCTGTCACCCAATCCCAGCTTCTGGCAAACAGAGGCTAGGGACACCATTCCTGCCCATCCTGGCTAATAGCCATTGATGGACCTATCCATGAATCTATCTAGCTCCCTTTTGAACCCCGTTATAGTATTGGCATTCACAACACCCTCTGGCAAGGAGTTCCAGAGGTTGACAGTGCGTTGAGTGAAAAAATACTTTCTTGTGTTTGTTTTAAACCTACTACCTATTAATTTAATTTGGTGGCCCCTTGTTCTTGTATTATGAGAAGAAGTAAATAACACTTCCTTATTTATTTTCTCTATACCACTCTATAGACCTCTATCATATCCCCCCTTAGTCGCCTCTTTTCCAAGCTGAAAAGTCCCAGTCTTATTAATCTCTCCTCATACGGAAGCCATTCTATACCCCTAATGATTTTTGTTGCCCTTTCTGAACTTTTTCCAATTCCAATATATCTTTTTTGAGATGGGGCGACTACATCTGCACACAGTATTCAAGGTGTGTTTTTTACTTTACTTTACCATCTTTACTCATGTTGAGTAGTAACTTAGTAGGCACCTGGTCCCATTGATTTTGATGGTGTTTCTTGAAGAGTGATATACATTGTAACTAAAGGCAGCCAAATCTGGTCTGCTGGAATAATTGTGGCCTGAAGGCCTACCTCAGCTATGTGTCTAACTGTGGGAAAGGGATGGAAATTTGTAGAATGGTTTAAACACTGGGAATAACAAATGTTAGCGAATGTTGATTGGTGTGGGGGAGGAGGCATGTGGGAATTTAGGCCTAAATGGTGAACAAAATAATGAAAGGATTGTCTGTTCTGCCTATAACCCCTCTTTCAGGGGCCTTAAAAAGAGATGTTTTGGGACTGGGATTTGGGAATGGACTGGAGGAAATCCTGAAGGAGCAGGAAAGCCATCAATCCTCCATCCTCTTCCACTCCAAAGATTTCATCCTTTGCCTGGGGATCCCGAAGGTCACCACATCATTGTGAAGTCTAGACCTTAAAACACAAACGGGGACACCTGGTCATCATTACTGCAGCAGAGGAGACTCCAGCCGGGCATACGTGAGATTCTGTTTTGTCTCCCCTTCCCTTTGTGTACTCCTTTCCTCACCACTATTTTCTTTTCTGTTCTCTCTCTGCTTTCCATCTGATTTGATCCTGAGGTGAACAGTACCATGTGGCACCAGCACCATGAAACAAAGCAGCCCGGCCAGCTCTGCCCAGCCTAAGAAAGAAGGAAGAGGGAGCAGGCCAGCCAGATGACATCCGAGAACCGAGACCAGAAAATGAACAAAAGCCCACAGCACTGCTTCATGGCTGACCTGCCAGGCCATCTGTGTCTGACCTGCCACCTGGAATCCTGAGAACACCAGCAAAAGTCATATTTCTACCACCTTTACTGTCCTGTCTCTCCTCCAACTTGCAGCTGTCTGTTTGTTAAAAAGCAGGAAATGTAACCACCCTTCACATCTCTGAACTGAGCAACAAAACTAACCGCTTCCTCCCTACTAAAATCAGTTGTCCATAATAAGATAATAAAATAAGCAGCTTTGATTATGACGGGTTGGATCACAGAAATAAAATTGGAGCCTTTCAAGTGTCATTGAAAAGAGGAGGGATAGTTCAGGGGTTTGAGCATTAACCTCCTAAATCCAGGGCTGTGAGCTCAATCCTTGAGGGGACTATTTAGGGATCTGGGGCAAAAATCTGTCTGGGGATTGGTCCTGCTTTAAGCAGGGGGTTGGACTAGATGACTGCCTGAGGTCCCTTCCAACCCTGATATTTTATGATTCATTGTCTGTTAAGTGTTTCTTGATTGGGCACTTAACTCGCAAATTCCTTTCTAAAGAAGCTGCCTAAATGCCTTACTAAGGCTACTTAAAATCAAACAAGTACACAGCCAATATTCATAACGTCAAATACAAAAATGATACATGCATACAAATAGGATGAATATATTGAGTAGATCATAACCTTTGCAGAGATATGTTACATGGCATATGTAGCATAAAACATATTCCAGTTATGTTATATATACATTCATAAGAATATTTCCATAAAGAATTATGTCATGCACCTGATATTCTCTCTTTAAAAGGAACTTCAGTGGGTTTTGTTAAGTTTGTTTTGCATAAACTGTATTTTAACTTCTGTTCTTTCATGTATCTTAGTTAATAAATTTCTAAACTTTGGCTTGGGTTTTAGTGTGTTGACCATAAAACTAACAAACTGAGGTCTCTGTATATCAAATCTTGTTTAAAACTGTTTAATGTAAGACACTGTCACAGTCATGTTAACACTTTTGAATCTTTTGTCCAATATATGCCATCTACATTAATACAACTTTTTTTGCATCACTCGGTGGGCCTAAAGGCTTAACACATTCTAAGAAGTTGGCACCTTGGCAAACAATAAATTGTTTTTAAAGTTGGTTTAAAACAAAAAATTGTTTTTAAATCCTTAAAATGAGTTAAGCTTGTTTAGAATAAGCATGCAAAGCACACTGTAAATTATCTTGCTTTTAAAAAGATAGGATTAATAATTGTTCTAGAGAAATTAATATTTTTGTAACTTTTTAACAAATGTTTTATGTTTTCTTTTTCCTTTTAAGGTTTGTCATTTCTGTAATTGGTAATACTTTTTGTTAAACCATTTAAATTATTTTGAAGAAAAAAGCAAAAGTGGTAACAAAAATGAAGTGTTTTAAATAGTTAAAAGTTAAGTTGCTAAAGCCGAGTTTTATTAAAATAACATCTTGAGTAATGCTCTTGTTAGCCAAATGCCAGTTTTATTCAGGGCTGCTACTGCATTGACTGTAGGTTAGCAAATAATTGACCTATCCAAGGATCATTGCTTAAAATGGCTTTGGTCTTTGATTCTTACTCTGAATCATTATCCTCCTATTTTTGACTTAGACGTATTTAGCAGCTAATAGTCACACATGGCATGAAATGTTACAGCTCAGGCTCCCTGTTGTGGCATTTTATAAACATGGCTAAAAACATGTTGTAATGTGATTCCCACTGGCTTGTACAATACAAGTAGCTTGGCAGAATTCAATTAACATTTATTTATAATTTTGACATATCAATGTTTATTTTAAGCATTTTTTCAATTTATCAATTTAAATATTCACAGTTGAGCAAAACTATGGGTTTTAATATTTTTGAAATATATTTAAACTTTCACCATTGTGAGAAATTATAGGGAGGGGTGTCAGACAATTATTAATGCCAGATATTTAGATTCAAAAATGTAATGTTAATGCCATGGAAACATAATAGTTAACATCATAAATCAAAGCATACAATGTAAATATCCTTAAATCAAATTCTCATAATTTCTCAAACAGCATTTTTGTTTCTTTGCCTACCTGTACATTTCAATTATTTTGGATACAAATATTTTTGTCGGTGTGTGAATGTACTTTGAAATCGACATTTACCAATACATACCAATTAAAAATCGAATCCTTCCAAGCCTGAGTACAAATCATTGATAGATTACAATACTCCAGATTAAATGGCTGATTTTTAAAAACAAACAAAAACCCTATTTTGATGTTTTCTTTTCTTTTCTTTCTTTCTTTTCTTTTCTTTTCTTTTTTGCCCTTTGGAATACATATATGTCTAAGGCCCCAATCCTACAGTTTCTTGTGCAGAGGTAGATTACTGTGGTGTAGCACAAAAGCAGAAGTGTGCCCACATGCAAGAAATTGCAAAATCAGGGCCTAAACTGATTCCTGATATTCTGGTATTTCTAAACAAAAGGATAGTTCTTCCATAAAAACAAAAAATGAACAAACAAAATTATTAGGCTTTCCAACCCAAATCTTAATATTAATATGGCAAACAAAATTACTAGCACTGGTTGAAAATTATAATAATAAAATAAAATAAATACATAATAATAATTATTAATAATAAATAATTGATTATATGGTTCCTGACATTTTCAAATATGGTTTCACCCTGGCTAGCTTTCCAGATAGACTGGTATTTCATTTTTTTCCAAATTTTCTGTTAATTTCTATTTTCTGAAGTTCTAAATTCCAATTCTGGAATCTGTAGAATAAATGTGCCAGTTGGACCAAGACTTTAGTACTTGTGGAAGGCATCCACTTAAAAGAGCTGGAAATGGAAGTCCTCACTATCTACAGAACTAATGGAAGTTTCTCTGCTTCCCTCTTTGATTGTTTTAAATCATGTTTGTGTGACAACTGCCCTCGTGACCAACACACTGGGATCGAACCAAGGAACTCTAGAGCTAAAAAGCACATCTTGAGCTAAAGAGCCAACGCTTGACAAAAGGGTCTGTAAAAGCCTCATTCGCTGTGTATCAGGCACAGAGAGGGACATATCACACACACTCACCAGTGGGTTACAGTAGCTTCTAAAGAATTGAAGAATAATTCAGACCCAGGCAGTCTTTGGACCTGTTTTACAGTTGCAAAGAAGGGATTCAACAGGGGACACCAATTCATTCTATATTGGTTGCTGGTCATCAGCTGGCAATGACTTTTGGCTGCCTAACTAACCGGGGTATTATTCAAATCACTGACCTGGGGGGAAATATTCTAGGTTGAGATTTCAAAATGGGCTAAAGAGGGTTGAGTGCCTAACTCCTTTGAAAACCCCAGTGCTAATTACCATTCCGGAACTGGATGAAACCACTGAACTAATATATCTGGTTTAGAAAACAATCCACCTGTAAGAAGTGCATGAATATGTGTCTATCCAATAGAACATAATTGTTCCAAGAAACATATATATATTCATACACACACAACAAAAGCACAGTGAAAGTGTATCAATGAAGATGTCAACATATATACGTACAGGGCTAGCTTGATATAAATTTAGACATAAAATGTAATTATTTCCCTGAGGTTGCAGTCTGCCAGAGCCTTCACTGTCTGTCATGTGTAGCTGAGATGTGGAATATATTTACAAGAGCAAGAAAGCAATTCAGCAAAGACAGCAAGAGAGACTAAGCCAACTGTCAGCCAGAAAGGATGCCTTAGCTACAGGTCATGAAAGGACCTATCAATATAATGAAAACAATCATCAGAGAACAGCAACCATTTTAAATGTGAGATAAAAGAAGCTTTGCATAAATGCATAGTGAGGAATTCCTGAGAAACAGAGTGAGTTACATGTACCCACCAGCATAGTGAAATATAGAACAAATCTACAATGACAAGAAGAGGAGAATCCATAAGGAAGGGGTGGTTGAGATGGTACATGGGAAAACATTCCATTTGGGGGGAAAATCTCACTGTGAAGTAAACCACTGGGAAAATTCAAAGTGTCTTTAATAGTCATGACTAACCAATGTGGAGCAGCAGCAGTGTGAACTGCTGGGAATTGGGACTTCCTTGTTCTAGCAACATGAACTAGAGCAAGTCACTAGCCCTGTATGCCTCAAACAAACCCTCTGTAAAATGGGTGGAGAGCAAAGCTTCTCACGTAGGTAAAGAAAACAGAGTGACACGCCCTTATCAGAATAGGCAGCAAGGTCTGTTGTACTGGGCACTAAATTGGGAATTGGTAGGCTTTGATTTCTCCACTGGCCTTGGGCAAACGTCTTCTCCTCTCTTGCCCTTAGTCTGTCTTGTTCAGTTAGTAGAGCTAGAGGAAGTGGGGACCAGGGTTTCCGTTTTGCCAGAAATTCTGCAATTTTAAATTATTCTCCATTCAGAAATGGAATGAAAACAATCAAAACAAAAAATTGAAATTTCCCACCAAAGGATATATATATGTATATATATATAAAACATAAAAATTGAAATGAAAACTCATTTCAAAACAGAAATTAAAACATTCCATTCTGAAAGGTCATAATGGAACATTTCAACCTTATCAGAATGCGCTGTGTGATTGGGTTTGCTCCTGCGGCATGCATCTGTGTGGCTCATCCAGGCACGACTCACCCAGCCATGGGTCTCTGCAGATAGGTTCGCTGCCTCTTCCGAGGTCCAGTGTAGCAGTTCTTTAGCCCTCTGGCCAAGGCACACTTCAGTCCTACCCCTTCTGGGGTGTTATGGTGGAAAAGAAGTCAGGAAAAAACACTACTCAAATCCAGAGTCATCCAGTGAACCTTGGGCAGGATGCTGCCATTATATTCAGGTCTTGGTTCAGTCAGTGTTTTGTTGGTTTGCAGGGATTGGATCATCCCTGCCACTAGGCAGCTCATCCGACCAGTAAGGTTACCTCAGTCTGTGGAAATGAAGAGGCTTCTCTCATATTCAGAGAAACAGGCTGCTCTTCTTCCTCATCAGCCCTGAACTGGCTAGTTTCCCTCCCTTTTAACTCCCAGCTCCATGCCTAATATCTGCTGTAATTGTAGCAGGCTGGGGCCTTTTGTGTCTATGGGCTCTCATTAACTCTCTCCTCGATGCGGACTGGCCTGTCTGGCCCATCACACTCTGTTACAATTTTTTCTAAACAAAATTTTGTCAAAATCAAGAGGATTCCACAAAACATTTCACTTTTGACAAATCTGTATTTTGCAGCAGAAAAAAAAAATGTTTCATCAGAAAATCTGTGACCAGCTCTGCTATTTAGATTGTAATTTGTCTGGGGAAAGGACTGTCTCTAACGATGCATTTGTACAGTTCCTATGACACAGGCTGTTACATGGTCTAGGTCAGGGGTCGGCAACCTTTCAGAAGTGGTGTGCCGAGTCTTCATTTATTCACTCTAATTTAAGGTTTCGCGTGCCAGTAATACATTTTAACATTTTTAGAAGGTCTCTTTCTAGAAGTCAAATATATAACTAAACTATTGTTGTATGTAAAATAAATAAGGTTTTAAAAATGTTTAAGAAGCTTCATTTAAAATTAAATTAAAATGCAGAGCCCTCCGGACAGGTGGCCAGGACCCAGGCAGTGTGAGTGCCACTGAAAATCAGCTCACGTGCGGCATTTGGCACGTGTGCCATAGGTTGCCTACCCCTGGTCTAGGTAGAGGCTGGAAACCACTAATACTGTCTTTCAGCCAGGTTCTCACCTACCTCACCAACAGAAGCTGGTCCAATACAAAATATTAGCTCACCCACCTTGTCTCTCTAATATCCTGGAACCAACGTGGCTATAACAACACTGCATACAACATATGTAGATTAGAGATGGATACAGAATGACAGGAAGCAAGCAGCATGACAAATGTCAAGCAGAATCCTGGGAGGGTTCTTTTCTAGGAAGTTGTCTAATATTGCACAACTAGATTTCTAACAGGGTGCACCTCTGCAACACAAACATCTTAAATAAATACTGTAGGTGATGCTGACTAGTATGATTTTTGCTCTAGCGTTTGTAGCTGAATTATATTACTTGAAAAACTATCATATCGTGTCTGCTGGGTTTCTATAAATCACCTACTGCTGTTGACATGGGCAATTAAATTATACATTTAAAATTCTTACTAGGAATAATTTATCACAACGTCTATGTTTAACTATTTGATTGCTGAACATTTTTGAAAGGAAAGGGATGTCTTTTTCTTCGGATATCAACATTATTTTAAAGGCTTATATTTTAGGCAGAGTTGGTTGTGCCACCTACAGTTAAGGTGGCCTGGCACTTCTCATCATAGGACCCTTGTAGTGGGTTTGCCATTCACCAGGCTCCTCCTCCCCCCCCCCCTCCCCGTGACTACAGATATTTCCTCGTGGCCCTCCCTCTGCTCGCTTTCTCTTCATGGACCCCGGGGAGCAACATATAGTATCTTTCTGGCTATCACCAGCTGTCTCCTGAAACTGGGTCAGTAGCCCAAAGCAATTCAAAATAGTCCTCAGTGTCCCAAATGCAAGGTCCATCAGAGTAACCCTGTAGTTCATACCCATCTACCATACTAGTATCATCCACAGCAACCTTATTCTGCTCAGTAGAAGCCTAGCCTTCTGGCTCAGGCTTCCGTTCTCTGTCCGTACACCCCTTGATCTGTTCATACATACTATCCTAGTTCTGAAAACTTCTCCTGGTTGGCCTGAAGAGAGGGGAGCCCTGCCCCATACTACGGCACAGTATGACAGTACAGTACTCCTGATGCAAGGCCCATAAGTGACAGTGTCCTGGGATCTTCCCATCCCACTGTTAACTCCCTGAGACCACCTCCTCTCCTCTGGTTTTGGCCAGTTTCTGAGACTGTGCTGAAAGCAACATCACTGGAATGGGGTCTTCTGGCAGCCGGTTGGTTTAATGGGACAGTACACCCTGTTACAGCCCTGTTTTCAGGATGTTTTTGTTTTATTTTTAAGTTTCAGCAAATGTGGTTCACACATTTCGGAACATGAGATTAGGATAAAAATACATTTGTTTTGCTCATATTAAACAAATTCTGATAATACTTTCATTGAGAGTGCTAGTGCCGCCACACTTTGGAGCAAGGGCTTGAACATTGGCTGGGAATGGATGCCCTATGTACCAAGGAGGTGCCTTTTGGTATTCCTGTAGAAAACTTCCCACATTTGGCCAAGTTCTACGTCTGTGAAATATCTCACTTCACACATGCTCAGTAGAAACATGTTAGAGTTTGGCAGCTAAAATCTCTGCATGAGGGGTTAGACAGGACTGGCACAAGGGAAGGCTGCTGCAGAAACAGGCAGAAATGGCCAGGCTTTGGGGCAATGGGGAGGAAAGACCTGTGCCCGCTAGTGCACAGTCCCTTCCAGAGCCTGGAATGGAACTCGAGTGACTGGGATGTGGGCGGTCTTGCCCAGTGCTCAGAGCAGGAGACAAACCTAGTGGTCAGAGCAGGAGTCATTAGTGCAGAACTGGCACCCAGGATCAGGGCCAGTGTCGGAGCCAAGGGTCACAGCTGAAGTCAGAAATTGTAGCCGAGGGTCAGGACCAGGTTCCTTGGCGTGAGGCAGGGGCCAAGCCAGGAGGAGGGCTAGAACAAAGTGGGAACAAGCCAGGAGCAGGGCTGGGAACAAGCAGGAACTATTGCAGCTGTGGGAAAATGCTTTGGGCATCCACTGAACTGCTGCTGCTGCTGGGTTTAAGAGTTGATCTGCTGACTCTTCCCACAAATCAGGCAGTGTAGCCAATCAGGCAGCCTACTACAGACCAACTGCGCTCGTTAGGTTGCTAGGAGACTGACTCTGCTGCAGGCCCTGATTCCTGACACCATGATTCCTGAGTCACAACATTCCTCTGCTGTCAGCAAATGTCTGTGAAACCCACAGGCAGGATGTGAGCCTCATTCCACTCTACTGGCTGTCCCACATAGAGGAGGACAATGTGCTAGTGCTATCAGTTATTCCATTAGCTCAACCCAGAGAGGTTGTGCTGTGGATCTAAAGGTTCCAACACTGTTAATGAACCAAATAGGGGTCAATATGATTTCACATGATGGAAATTCTGCTTTTTCAGCTTGCTTTTTAAATAACCTAGGGAATTTCTCACACACACACACACACACACACACACACACACACACACAATATTAAAAGAACATTAAGGTTGCAAAGTCAAACACTAAAAAGTTAGGAAATGCCAGAATTAAGGTTGCCCACTCAACCTTCATTTGCCCCCACCCACCACCTTATGCATATTAAATTAGATATCCCATCTCCTAGAACTGGAAGGAACCTTGAAAGGTCATCAAATCCAGCCCCCTGCCTTCACTAGCAGGACCAAGTACTGATTTTGTTCCAAATCCCTAAGTGGCCCCCTCAAGGACTGAACTCACAATCTTGGGTTTAGCAGGCCAATGTTCAAACCATTGAGCTCGCCCTCACCCTCCCCCCTGCAGGCTAGTCATCTCTGGTTACCTGATCACATACAATTATTTCTAAAAGACATCTGCCTCATTCAGTGCACCGGCTGGACCATGCTCTGGAGATGAATCAGAGTTATATAGTGCAGGAGGCTGTTGTCTGTAGAACCTAGGGTGACCAGACAGCAAATGTGAAAAATCGGGACGGGAGTGTAGGGTAATAGAAGCCTATATAAGAAAAAGACCCAAAAACCGGGACTGTCCCTATAAAATTGGGACATCTGGTCATCCTACTAGGACCCCAGCCTTATTTGTTGCTGAAGCTGGAATGTGTGTTGTAAATAAATGTGTAAAGTTCCAACAGACTGCTGGAAGAGAAACAACAGTTTCATGGTTAAAGCAGTCGAATAGTGTACTGGAGAATTGGATTCTATCCCTGCCACCATGCTGCCCTAACCCAGAAGCAGACATGAGAGGGAACTCTGACTCTCGAGTCACAATTCCCTGTCTGGTTGTCCCCTTGCTCCAGGGAAGATATAATCTGCTATTGGTATAGTTCAGTAGCAGAGTCCTCACATCTCTCTGCTGGCTTAACTCTGAAACAGCTCTACTTCACCATTCCCACTCTCTTGCATGGAGGCTGTCTCCCTATGCAGTTCCCTATGATGCATATGGCCTACACAGGGGCTTAAGCGAATGCTTTGTGCTCCCACTACTCCAATATATGACATTATATGGGCAGGTAGCTAGTGATTAAATGGGTCAGCTTTGTTCTTTTTAAAGGACATTCATCTAATACGGTAACTCCTCACTTAACATCCTCCCGCTTAAAGTTGTTTCAAAGTTATGTCACTGCTGAATTAGGGAACATGCTCGTTTAAAGTTGTGCAATGCTCCCCTATAACGTTGTTTGGCTGCCTGCTTTGTCCACTGCTTATAAGATTCTGTGGAAGAGCAGCGACTTTACAAGGGAGCATTGCACAAGTTCCTCTTCTCCGCCTCCTCCTCCGCCCTCCCAGTGCTTTCCCCACCGCCAAACAGCTATTTGGCAGCACTTAGGACTTTCTGGGAGGAAGGGGGAGGAGTGAGAAAGTGCTGCGTCTCCACTCCTCCCCCTCCCTCCCATAAAGTCCTAAGCATGAAGTGCTGGGAGGGAGGGGGAGGAGTGGGGAAGCGCTGCATCTCCGTTCCTGCCCCTCCCTCCCAGAAAGTCCTAAGCGCTGCCAAACAGCTGTTTGGTGGCACTTAGGACTTTCTGGGTGGGGGGAAGGAGCGGGGATGCGGTGTGCTCCGGAGAGGAGGTGGAGTAGGGGTGGGAAGAGGTGGGCCTAGAGTGGAGAGGGGACAGGAAAAGGAGGGCCTGGAGCATCCCCCGGCAAAGTCAGCGCCTGCTGCTTCTGCTGCGAAGGTGCTTCCTAGCGTCCCTGCCTGCAGCGGGCTGTGCCGGTGTGAGGTAAGCCGGGGCCCTTCCCAACCACAGTACAGTATATAATGCCTTTTGCCTGCCCCCCCAAAAAAAATTTCCTTGGAACCTAACCCCTCGCATTTACATGGAAAAATTGGATTTGTTTAACATTGTTTCACTTAAAGTTGCGTTTTTCAGGAACAGAACTACAACGTTAAGTGAGGAGTTACTGTACTATAAACCATGCAACAGAGAGAAACTTCTACAGGAAATACACTAAAGAACATGATCTACATTGTGTTTCTAGCTCAATATATTATGGGTAGATGTAGCTACATAGATCTCAATACGTTTTTAAAGCTTTGTTCATGCTTCTTAAATAAAAGCTTTTGATTCCATTAGCCCCGGGTTTGAATGATTTGAAGAACTCTTTGCTGATCTGTGAAAATGTGAAATCTCTAGTTGGTGATAACGTACTTTAAATATCCATGCATCTCTCATTTTATTCTGATGGCAGGTAAACACCTTCAGGATATTCAAGGGGCCTAATGGGGAAATACAGATATTTTGCCTGTTTTATTACTTGTGAGTGGATGTAGTTCAATCAGGCTTTGTGGGAACACTGAAATTGTCAACCACATTTCAGCTGTAATTGTATCCCTTCTTTCCCTTATACAAACACTACAGCGTTCTGCGGTTGTTGTCCAGAAAACAATGGCACTGTGTTGTTTTTGGCCATTGATGTAACATACAATTGCAATTTTAAGAAAGTTCAATTCATATTTTGATGAAAGACAGACTGAATGCATTGGGCCACTTAGCCTCCATCCCATTAATTTTAATGCCCTTTTAAAGCTTCTCAACCAACTCATTTTTGGTGTTAAAATCCCGTATGGGCTAATCCTGTTCAACAGAACCATTGATCTTACAGTCATACATTGCTAATCTAACACAAAGGGGTTTCTCATTAGATTAAATTCTTCACTCATTTACATCAGTGTAAAATTGGAATAACTTCATTAAAGTCAATGGAATTACAAGAGTGAAAAGCTGATGTAAAATCAGAAGCCAGGTTGCTGGCCTCAGCAGAGTTACTCTGGATTTATACCATTACAATAGAGAGCAGAGTCTGCTGAAGTGCATCTACTCTTCTCCCTTCTTTTATGAAATTCCATCAAAGTTGGTGACTTCCTACTCATCTGATTCCCTGGAGCCACTCACTCTCTTCCCCCAAACAGTGTGAAATTTCTCTTCTTTGTGCACAATTGCCACCTTTATAAACGTATTTCATCCACTTGGCTTTCAAAATGGAACTGCTAAATTTTCCACCAAGGAAGTGCCCTGGGGGGGAGTTTTGCTCACACCTAACAATGGATGTCAGTTAATATTTGGACATGATTAATTAACAGTAAACCCTAAGGCAAACTTTGCTATTATGAAAATAAAACAATATTCCAGATTACATGATAGGCTGCCTATATGACAAAATTGCCCAGATGCTCTGTAGTCAGTAAATATTTGTCACACACTTATACACAGTTATTATTTTATGAATTGCATGTTCAGATAAATTATCTCTGTCTCTCAGACATTATAACAAACAGTCAGGTGTGCCACTACTCAGCTTATTATTGGGATATTTAAAACCCATGTGTTGTAAGGCTATGAGTATTCAAAAGGCTATTCAGTACTCTATACTCTTTCCTTACTCAAGGCAATGCTTCACTGACTTCCTATTAAAGTGCTGAGTTAATTTTACTATATATAGAAATCATGTTGGACCACTGATGTGAAGCCACCTCTGAGGGGGAACACAACAACTGTTTAAGTAAGGCCATGCTACACAACACTTCAGGACAAAAAATGAAGAATATTTTTTCCCCAGTAGAAATCACAAGAGGAAGTTATGTAGGCAGACTAGAGTTACCCAAGTTGTAATTCAGTAAGGACATTGAGGTAACAGAATGAACTCTGATGCTACTGTGATAGATAGATAGATAGATAGATAGATAGATAGATAGATAGATAGATAGATAGATAGATAGATAGATTAAAAAGTGCTANGATAGATAGATAGATAGATAGATAGATAGATAGATAGATAGATAGATTAAAAAGTGCTATTGGATTTTTAACAGCTAGATGTGATCAGAACATCAATTTTATGTCTTATCTGAAAGATGCAGAAAGCTTACTAGCCCTTCCTTATAAGAAGAAATTGCAAAATTGTCTGGCTTTATGAATCAGGACTGTCAAGTTTTCTGAACTATGGAACATTGAAGATTATCAACTTGGGCAGTAAATCAATATATAAGCCCTGCTCTGCCACTATTTTCCAAATAGACTTTTCCCCCACAAGGAGTCAAAGTTGGGGCAATTGGACACATCATCTCTCCCTGAAGCAACAGGACGAACTTTGTTATTTGATGCTGTCCACAGTCCTCCCCAGCTGTGATCAACTAAAACTTGCATTTTCTTTGCTAGGGATTTTTTTTTTTTAACAAAAGGATTTGAGAGAATAAAAAAATTAACCCTCTATGCAACAAAGAAACCAGAAGCTCAAAATACATTTTAAGCCTTAGGAAATTGAGAAGCCAGAAAAACACAGCTAATTGGCAGAACACAACCTGTAGACTTTTAAATTTGACTTATTTTCTAAGTTCTGAAAGCCCTCCCCACAACCTGGTTTGCCTACTTTAAAAAGTCTTGACTAATGTTCAGAGATGAGTTTGAAACAAAATACCCTTTACATCTAAGAACCCCTGAACTTTTGGAGGAGATCGAGTTCAATCTAAACTGGATCCAAATATTGAACCAGATCCTCATCTAGTGTAAATCACCATAGCTTTGTTGTCTACCTTTGAGCTATGCCAATTGATACCAGAAGAGGATCTGGCCCTTTATATCTACAATGGGCCTAACTAAAACTCCAAAGGACAGATTCTGGCTTATGAGCTATCCCCTTGGCACCATCTGAGTGGTCCGAAGGGGCTGATTTTTGACCACAAATGGCCAGACATACATTTCCTTTGTTGAGGGTAACTCCATTGGCATACACCCAGCAGAGGTACCTCCTGCTCTCATTACCATGCCCCCCAACCTATTGTAGGAGTGTGCCAGAGCAGGAAGATGCATGACAGGGTACCATGAAGTGGTGCTCCACTGTGCCAATACTCCACTGGTGTAAAGTTCCTTAGGAACTTTATAGCAATGGCATAAATTATAGTTCCCCTAGGCTGCTCTAATGTATGCCAGGGATGGACTGGCACAGGACCAGGACTGATGGAAGCTCAGCCTCAGGAGATAGCAAAGATCAGAAGTCTGAGTACTTCCAGATTTTGTGGTGCTCAAAATCCACAACTGAATGCTGTAACTCAGGTGTGCCGCTATTCGTGTTCAAATATGCTGTCACCTTGACCACAATGTATTTTAAAAAGACCTGGGACTGGAAGGAAAATACACAAAGCAGCTGTGTTTGCATCAGCCGGAGTTAATGAGATCGTGGCCGCTGGTTTGACAGTACAACCACAGTGGATAAAACATGCCTTGTCCTATTGATATGCTCTATCAGAGGAATTTCAGCTCTCAGTGCCCGTCCCTGGATCTCAGAAGGCAGAAGAAAGCTGATCACATAGAGTTACATTTTCTAGGGGGGTTCTGGAGCTCATTAATTCCTAGCATGTAGGCTGGAACAGCCAGTGAGATGGGGACACTTTGCATATCGTTACTACCTTTCATCCAGGGGTATGAAAGACATACAGAAACATTAAGGACCATATAATCCCCTCTGCTGCCCAGTGCTTAGAAGATGAAAGCAGTGGAAATCTAAGGATTGTGGCCCCAAAACAGTTGATGTGAGGGGAGTTAACCTGTCATTGTCGCTATTCCTTCCTCCAAAGTCTGTGGACATACTGCCCTTCAAACATTAGACCGGACAGGCAGAATATCACTTTGATGGCCAAAGAGCAGATGCCTCTCCCAAAGGGTTATGTTATGGTGATGAGATGACCCATGCCTGCCGATGGTGGGGGGCAGAGTGAGGGCAGCTGGCTTCAGCAGTGTTACTGAGCATGCTCAAACTGTGTGAGCACACTTAGTACAAGCCAAGCAGCAAATCTGCAGGGGTCACGTGAGCCCACATGGCCCCCTCCATGCGTCACTGCTGACGGTGGTGGTAAGTTCTTTGAGGCCTTTCCCCTGGCCCTCTGATATTACCTCCATGTTGTAGTCATTTAGCTTCAGCCAGCTGATCAGATTCAGGTTGCTGACCTTGCTAGACACTGGGATCCCTGGGAGAGGCTGCTTGTATAACCCGCTAGTCAATGGGTGTTACAGCCCCCTCTGTGCCCAATCCATGGAAAATATGAGCCAGTCCCCCCTTTCGCACCCACCCACACCCAACTAGACAGCTGTAGCTCATGCTATTGCAATTCATGCTTTTAGCTCTTGAGCTCCCTGGTTCAATTCCTGATTTGTTGGCCAAATTTAACAGCTGTCACACTTACATTTCCCGTGTAGAAGATGGAGAGCAGGATGCCATCTGTGTGGTACCAACATATGAGTCCATTATGTCTCATGAAGATCTCTCCCCCAATGGCTTCATGGAAATCTTGGAGAAGATGGAGAGTTGTGGAAAAATCTGGAGGCAAGAGGGGTAGTTGCTCATCAAGACTTTCTGGGACCAGTCTGAGAAGCATAAATATCCACAGCACACTTAAAAGACCATAAAGGGAGAAACATTTTAAAAGGCCTGTCATAAACAGACAGTTAAGAGTTAATTCCTCTTTTACCTGTAAAGGGTTAAGACGTTCACAATACCTAGCTGACACCTGACCAGAAGGACCGATAAGGGAACAAGATACTTTCAAAGTTGAGACGAGGGAGTCTTTGTCTGTTCTGTGTGCACTTTTTGCCGGATGGGGAGAAGGAACCATCCCACTCCTGACAGGGTAGTGAGTAATTAGAGAAGGAATGTATTAAATTACTTTTATTTCTATTTGTGATTTCTTTTTGCAAAATAGAGGGAGAATTAAATTGGGGTTTTGTGTAACTTTAATATTTTGCCCAGAGGGACATCCTCTGTGTTTTGAATCTGTTGTCTGTGAGATCATCTTGCTTTCTTATCTCACAGAGGTATTCCTTTCACCTTTTTTCTTTAATTAAAAGTCTTTTTTTAAGAACCTGATTGATTTTTCCTTGTTTTAAGATCCAAGGATTTTGGATCTGGGCTCACCAGGAATTGGTGGGGGGAATTTTCTTGAGTCTACCCAGGAAAAAGGGTATAGAGACTTGGGGGAGATAAATTAATCAAATCCTGCCTGGAAAGGGGGGATAAGGACTGGGGAAATAGTTGGGGGAAGGCAGAGTTCCCAAATGGCTCTCCCTCAAATGTTTTTTTTTTAAATTTGGTGGTGGCAGCGACTGTTTTGCCTAAGCTGGTAAAAATAAGCTTAAGGGTTATTCATTCAGGTCCCCACATCTGTACCCTAAAATTCAGAGTGGGGGGGACACCTTGACAAGGCCTATGAGATACCATTCAGAAGGAGAGGGACCTACTAACTCACCTGGTATAAGAAGCATCCTTGAATTCTGCAGCTATCTGAATCATAGAACCATAGTGTTAGAAGGGACCCTAAGGGTCATCTAGTCTATCCCCCAACAAGATGCAAGATTTGCTGTGTCTAAACTATCCAAGACAGATGGCTATACAGCCTTATTTTGAAAACGTCCCATGAAGGAACTTCCATGACCACCCTAGACCATCTGTTCCATTGTCCTACTGTTCTTACAGTTAGGAAGCTTTTCCTGAGATGTGATCTAAATCTGCTATGCTGTAGTTTGAACCCATTTCCTCTTGTCCTGCCCCCTGTGGCAAGAAATAACAAGTTTTCTCCATCTTTTTATGGCAGCCTTTCAAGTATTTGAAGACTGCTATCATGTCCCCGCCTTAATCTCCTCTTTTCCAAACTAAACATACCCAGTTCTTTGAATCTTTGCTCATATGGCTTGCATTCCATCCCTTTGATCATCTTTGTCACTCACCTCTGGATCATTTCTAGTTTCTCTACATCCTCTGTATACATTGGTGACCAAAACTGGACACAGTACTCCAGCTGAGACCTAACCAGTGCCAAATAGAGTGGTACTATCACCTCCTGTGACCTGCATGCTATGCTTCTGTTAATGCAATCTAAAATTGTGTTTGCTTTTTTGGGGACAGGTAAAGGGCAGTTGTGAGTGCCTTTGTCTTCCATAACACAGTTCAATACCCCAGCACACACCTCGCTCAGTATATCTTAGGCTCCTTACCTAGCTCTCAGGGATGGTGAGTATTCATGTTAGTTAATGCTTGTACAGCCCTTTGGACACATAAATGTTAAGTATTATTATAATTGAGTGCACAGTGCATGTCTGAAAACCAACAAAGACAACCCAAACTTTTAATAAGTAATAAATCTAAATTTGTTGTTTGTGTTCAAAATGATCACAGGGGAAAAAAGTCACCCTGGGAAGCAAGCTATGGAATTCAAAACTCTCCAAATACAAATAAAAACAAAAGAGGGACTTAAATGCCACCAAAGAATGTTAACCATCTGAAAAGTGTAAGATTTTAAGCTATTGCATAACATTGCCTACAGCAACAAACCTTACCTAATCATATCAACTTAAAGATTTGTGTCACAATTCCAAGCTGCTTCTGTGATAAACACAGTGTGTGTGAATGAGAGCGCTCCAGACAGACTTTAGACCAAATCAGCTGTATGTGTGCTGAAAAATAACAAAAAGAACAGGAGTACTTTTGGCACCTTAGAGACTAACAAATTTATTTCAGCATAAGCTTTTGTGGGCTACAGCCCACTTCTTCAGATGCATACAGAGAACATAAAAAGGTGGAAGTACCCATACCAATTGTAAGAGGCCAATAAATTGAGATGAGCTATCAGTAGCAGCAGAAGAAAAAAATTAGAACAACGCTTCCTTAGTTCTCGTTCCCTAACGCCCCTACTTTACTTGCGCTACATTGATGATATCTTCATCATCTGGACCCATGGAAAAGGAGCCCTCGATGAATTCCATCATGATTTTAACAATTTCCATCCCACCGTCAACCTCAGCCTGGACCAATCCAGACAAGAGGTCCATTTCCTAGACACTACTGTGCTAATAAGCGATGGTCACATAAACACCACCCTATACCGGAAACCCACTGACCGCTATACTTACCTACATGCCTCCAGCTTCCATCCAGGACACACCACACGATCCATTGTCTACAGCCAAACTCTAAGATACAACCGCATTTGCTCCAATCCCTCAGACAGAGATAAACACCTACAAGATCTCTATCAAGCATTCTTAAAACTACAATACCCACTTGCTGAAGTGAAAAAACAGATTGACAGAGCCAGAAGAGTACCCAGAAGCCACCTAATACTCACCAGCAACCACACAACATACAACAAAAACACTAACCCAGGAACCTATCCTTGCAACAAAGCCCGATGCCAGCTCTGTCCACATATCTATTCAAGTGACACCATCATAGGACCTAACCACATCAGCCACACCATCAGGGGCTCATTCACCTGCACATCTACCAACGTGATACATGCCATCATGTGCCAGCAATGCCCCTCTGCCATGTACATTGGCCAAACTGGCCAGTCTCTACACAAAAGAATAAATGGACACAAATCTGACATCAGGAATCATAACATTCAAAAACCAGTGGGAGAACACTTCAACCTCTCTAATCACTCAGTGACAGACTTGAAGGTGTCAGTTTTGCAACAAAAAAACTCCAAAAACAGACTCCAAAGAGAGACTGCTGAACTCAAATTAATATGCAAATTAGACACAATTAACTTAGGCCTAAACAGAGACTGGGAATGGTTGGGTCATTACACTAATTGAATTTTTTTCCCCCCATGTTAAGTTCTCCTCACACCTTCTATGGGTCATCTTGATTATCACTTCAAAGTTTTTTTTAAATTTGTTAGTCTCTAAGGTGCCACAAGTACTCCTGTTCTTTTTGCGGATACAGCCTAACACGTCTGCTACTTTGTAACCTGAAAAATAACAGTTAAATTCACCAGTGTAAACCACGAATGAGAGAAGAACCTTGTGTGAGAGCTCTGAAGCTTGCTGGGGTAAAAATTCAAAAGGAATAACTAATACAACGGGATTAAGAAGAGAGTTGCAGTTATAAATAGGTGTGTGAGAGCGACCAAATTTGGTAGATCCAACTCAGAGTTTGGGGTATGTTCAGGTCCAGGATTTGGGTACTGACCATCACAGAGTTAGGAGCTGTTCAATGAGATGGCATTCAGTAGCATAATGAGAAGCAGTCACAATGTACCAGCAGCCTAGTGATTGCAGATTGTTTTGTGGACATCATGACAGAGGTGAGTTTTACAAAGGGCTATGAAGTTCGTCTGACCATCAGGCTTAATACAGCTGCACTACAGCCTTTTTCATGGAAAAAATTAAATGCTATGGATCACCTACAACTGGCTATTTCATAAATGGTTTCTTGGCTGGAAACCACTTTAGGGGCACCAGGAGGTCACATATTCATCTGCTCTGCTACTGCAGTCACCTTTAAAAAAGTCTTCAGTTGTGCCTTTGGTAACAGTACTTCCTTACCTTCGGTGTTTGCTGTAAAAAGGGTATGTCTACACTGAGAACTAGGGGTGTGGTATGAGTAGACATACTCCTGCTAGCTCTCATCTGAGCTAGCATGCTAAAAATAACAGTGTAGTAGCACAGGAAGTGTCAACACGGGCTAACTGTCCCGAGTATGTATCTACAGGGTCCAGCAGGTTTGTATTCGAGGAAGCTGTCTGTGCTGACACTGCTGCTGCCCATTCTGCCATGGTTACACTACTATTTTTAGCATTTTACCTCAGTGAGAGCTCATGTGAGTATGTCTACCTGAACTGGGAATCACACCCCTACTTTCAAGCGTTGACATAGCCTCAGTGTAGTATAAAGACATAATGCATATTTGGAGGTAACATTATCTGGATATCCAAGGCAAAATTGAAAAGATGTAAGGGTGGCTACTTTGAATTTTTATTGCAACCTATGCGGATGAGGGATTCACAGGAGATTCACAGTTAGAGCTGGTTGGGAGTTTTCCAGCAAAATATCTTTTTTTAAATGTCGAGGCATCAAAACTGAACCTATTCACAGGAAAGTTCTGTTTCAACAAATCTCCCGATTCCAAAAAAAAGTTTGACGTTTTTTTTCTCTCACAAAATGTTGAAACATCCCATTTTGACCTTTTCAAAATGAAAAGTTTCGTTTTTCAGTCCAAACAATTTTGTGTTTTGACATTGTAGTTAATGTATAGCAAATAAATAATTTAAAGGGTCAACATCAAAATGAAATGTTCTGAAGTTATCAAAATAAAAAGATTCAACTCACCCAATCCAAAAAAAATCTGGATTATTAATTTATGAGAATTTTTGAGGTTTTGACTTTTTGTCCCAATTCAGAATGGGAAAATATTTTAAAATCCTGAAAACTCTCACAGGAGGGGAAAATCCAGTTCTGTTCACAGTAGATATCATGTCACATGTTTTAGAGGTGCTGCTCATGTTGAAAACCTACCACGGGCTCTGCTCCTTTTTCATTTTCAGGTGTGTGTGGAAAGTCCAGGAAGCACATGAAAAGAACTAAAAAAGATAAAGATAAGGAAGATGAATGCTAGCTTTGCCAGCTCCTTTCTCTCTGCTAATCTCAGTTTCTTGGGCTCTCGGCTTCTTTGTTTTCACGGCCCATTGCCATTCACTGCTTTCCCTTTACTGGGTGTTTTGACGTTGTCACCAGGTGTCCCCCCACCCTTCCATCAATGAACACTTAGGTAGCAGATGGTGTAAATGGCCTAGCAATAATTTGCTGGCTCAGTGCTGGATTACCTACTTGTCTGGTGTTTGCACCAATGACTGAACAGAGCTAGTGATAATGGCGGGGGGTGGGGAGGGGGAAGAGATATTGGACTTACAGATCTACATTTTCAAAGTAGCAGGTAACATTAACATTAACCTCTAACATTAGCACAAGTTTCTCAGCTATAATCATTGCTCATCTCTTGGAAAATTTAATCCAAAAGGGATTCTCAGGGTCCATTAGGAGGCTAAACTATTTCTGTAACCCCTGTGTTTTCTGTGGGCATAGAGGATTGTAAGGTACCTTCAGAATTAATAATATGAATAATGACAGTGTTTTACAATTAGAGATCATTCTTTACTTCCAACAACACCGGTAATGTTTCATAAATTATGACCATACACAACCGTTGAAATAGGTGAAATGCAATAACCAGACAGAACATAGTACAATACGGACATGTTTTATTTACTCCGTGGACCCAAGCTATAAAGTTTGACTCCAGATAGTTTGAGGTTGTTCACATGCAGGGTTTTGCTGTGAGTTCTTATAGAGTTAGAGACCAGTTGCAAAGTTTCAGTGCAAACTTCCCTAAAGTTTAGGGATGTTTGGATCCAGGGTTTTGGTGCCATTTCTAATAACTGAAAAAGAAGTGTGGACCAAGCACGGGGTTGGATGACAGTAGCTCCTGAATTTTAATCTTGGCTCTCATGCTGGATTTCTCCTGAATTTGGGGCAAATTACTTAATCTGACTGCCTCAATTTTCCCACCTCTAAATGAAAGCTAATATCTATATCCATGAGGTGTTGTAAAGATTAATTAACTAATCACTGTAAGTCAGTTTAGAGTTGAAAAGGTTTATATATAAATGTAGTGCTTGGCACTAAATACACACAAAAGGTATGTGACTATTTCCTTTTCTTTGCATGTTAAGGATAAATAGTGACTTTCTGGAATCGATGCTATGCTGCAATTTTGAAACAAGTGAAATTAAACCCCCTTGTCTAGGGAATGCCCACTACACCTCTCAGACGTCCCTCATTTCATTTCAGTTCCAAAATTATCTGCAGCTTTGATGTCCCCTCACTTTAATAGTTGAAAATTATTTACATCAAAAGACTCAGAAAACTAAAGTTATTGACATGAAAGGAATGAATCTAACACCAGGGTAAGTATCCAGAATGATTTTCCTGTCTTGTGTTGCTCATTTGGGATCTTAGTCAGACATCGCATTCTATGGCTGGGCCTTGGCAGGTTGAGAGGGATGATGGGCAGAGTTCTTTCACCACTATGAGCCTCATGGACACATCCAGGAACATAAAGGAAAGGATAAAGAAGAAGGTAGCAAACTGACTGCTCTTTGAGTTCTTGAACTGCATGAGTTGTTCTTCGGGTTCACGACCAATACTGCTACTACAGTGTTCTCCAGGAACTGATATTCTTGATGGATGGCAGAGTGACATTGGGCAGAGGAGAATGGTAGAAGAGCTTGGTAACATCTCTCTCTCTCTCTCTCTCTCTCTCTCTCTCTCTCTCTCTCTCTCTCTCCATTAGTTCTGAGTTGATGATCAATCATAGAATCATAGAATCATAGAATCATAGAATATCAGGGTTGGAAGGGACCTCAAGAGGTCATTTAGTCCAAACTCCTGCTCAAAGCAGGACCAATTCCCAACTAAATCATCCCAGCCAGGGCTTTGTCAAGCCGGGCCTTAAACACCTCCAAGGAAGGAGACTCCACCACCTCCCTAGGTAGCCCATTCCAGTTCTTCACCACCCTCCTAGTGAAATAGTGTTTCCTAATATCCAACCTAAACCTCCCCCACTGCAACTTGAGACCATTGCTCCTTGTTCTGTCATCTGCCACCACTGAGAACAGCCAAGCTCCATCCTCTTTGGAACCCCCCTTCAGGTAGTTGAAGGCTGCTATCAAATCCCCCCTCATTCTTCTCTTCTGGAGACTAAACAATCCCAGTTCCCTCAGCCTCTCCTCATAAGTCATGTGCTCCAGACCCCTAATCAATTTTGTTGCCCTCCGCTGGACTCTTTCCAATTTTTCCACATCCTTCTTGTAGTGTGGGGCCCAAAACTGGACACAGTATTCCAGATGAGGCCTCACCAATGTCGAATAAAGGGGAACGATCACATTCCTTGATCTGCTGGCAATGCCCCTACTTATACAGCCCAAAATGCCGCTAGCCTTCTTGGCAACAAGAGCACACTGTTGACTCATATCCAGCTTCTCATCCACTGTGACCCCTAGATCCTTTTCTGCAGAACTGCTACCTAGCCATTCGGTCCCTAGTCTGTAGCAGTGCATGGGATTCTTCCGTCCTAAGTGCAGGACTCTGCACTTGTCCTTGTTGAACCTCATCAGGTTTTTTTTGGCCCAATCCTCTAATTTGTCTAGGTCCCTCTGTATCCGATCCCTACCCTCTAGTGTATCTACCACGCCTCCTAGTTTAGTGTCATTTGCAAACTTGCTGAGAGTGCAGTCCACACCATCCTCCAGATCATTAATAAAGATATTAAACAAAACCGGCCCCAGGACCGACCCTTGGGGCACTCCACTTGAAACCGGCTGCCAACTAGACATGGAGCCATTGATCACTACCTGTTGAGCCCGACGATCTAGCCAGCTTTCTATCCACCTTACAGTCCATTCATCCAGCCCATACTTCTTTAACTTGGCGGCAAGAATACTGTGGGATGAGAGCTTGCACAGCCCAAAGGTGTGGGAGCTCTGAGACAGTGACTACAACTAAATTCCCTTTAACAGTGGCTGCAGCCCCATCACGATGCACCCTGTAATGCAGTTGAAGATGCACACTCTAGTGTAGCTCACTAGGGTGAGCACAACTAGGAAACCCGTACTAAAACATAGGTTTTAGAGATGGAAAAGACCCCTTAAGAATTTTAGCTCATGCAACACTACATGATCTTCTTTTAGCATATTTTGTCATGACAAGGCACTTCAGGGGCTGAAAAATATGGACCAGATTATTTTAACAGTTTATGAACATAATTGCATATGCAATTACTGCACTCACAACTGCAGTGATTACATGGATAAATGACTACTAAAGAATCTAGCCAGCTGTTGGAGTTTTCCCAGATTGTACATGCAATCCTGAGAACAGCATAGAGAAATGATGTAATTCTGAAAATCTAGCCCTGGAATTCTTCTTTGAGTTAATCCTTCCTTCTAATTAAACTTCAAAGGAAATGCTGTAACGGTATTTTCTCCTTGTAATAACTGCCAACCTTCCTCCTTGGTTCATTGAATTTTAACCACTCAAAAGATCTTGAAAGGCTTCCTCTGTAAATAATATCTGAAGAGGACTGATTTGCACACAGTCTAATTCTTATGTTTAGTTGCTGCTTTTAACCCTGCACTGCAGCAATTTCCCTTTTAGAGAGGGAGGATGACCTTGTGGTTTGGAGAGTTCTGGCCTCCATTCCCCAGCTCTGCCTCAGACTTTCTGTGTGACATCTGTAAAATGGGGATACTAAAATGTTCCTTTCTCCCACCATTTGCATTGTTTAGAGCTGGTCAAAAATCTAAATATTCATTGGAGCAGGGACTTGTACCCGACCTCCTAGATGAGCGCCCTAACTATCAACCTACAAGTTATTTGCATGCTCTCTCTGGCCCAATATGTTATACAATGTGTGGAACAGCTTCAACAAGATTGCTCATCCCAGAACACCATATAGCCCAGTGGTTAAGCTATTCACCATGGAGGTGAGAGACCTAGATTTAAGTCCCTCTTCTGAATCAGGCAGAATAGGGATGTAAACCTGGTTTGGCCACATCCTACTTGAGTGCCCTAAGAGCTGAGCTATTGTGTATAGGGTGCAGTGGCTACTGATATATCTCCAGAATACAGGACATCCCCTCAGTTGTCCCTGTCCCCGGTAGTGTGACTCGCATGCACGGTGTTCACACCGCATGGAGAATGCCATTTTGCAGAACATCCTGCCCCCATGGCGTGAGCTCACACACATTGTGCAGACGAGTTCACGCTGCCAGGGGAGGGGAGCTGCAAAATGGCATCCTCTGTGCATGATACTGGACAAAACCTAGTCGTTTTTGTCTCAGTACTGGATAGGGGACAAACCATACAAAAACAGGACTGTCCAGCATAAAACCCGATGAATGACCTGCTTAGTATGGGGGGGAGGATTTCCACCACCATCTCAACTGCCCTTTGTGCAGGGTAGGTGCAGCTCTGAGAAGGTCTATGGGATTGGGCCCCATGGGCAAAATAGTCAGGGGAATCCTAGTCTGAGGATCCCATCTGGGCTTATGTACCGAGAGGCTTTGTGGTGTTAAGACTGAGGCAGCTTTGCACATACCCATTGGTAGAAATGTGAGTGTTTAGGGGACGTACTGGTGGAAACTCACATGCCTAGGAAATTTAGGTGCCTACCAGGTTAGATGGCAGTTGAGCAAGAGTTTTGAGGATCTTAAGTTTGGACTTAAGTACCTAAAGTGGCAGTTAGGGGCCCCAATCCCTTTGTGGATCTAGCCCTAAGTGACTTTGCTAAATTCACACAGAGAGTGTGTTGAAAAGTAGGGGATTGAACTGCAGCTTCCCAAATCCTAGGCTAGTGTTCAACTCACAGGGCACTCCTTCCCCTCCAACACAGGGCCTGATCATGGGTGGGGCCTCTAGATGGGACTGCAGTACAAATAATAAAGAACTATAATTTCCCCTTTTGTTATTTCTTGCTAATTAACATACATCAAGTAGACCCTGGGTTTTTCCATACTGTGAGAATTTTCAAGATTTTGACAAATTTTCCCATCCCATCTTGGCTGACAAGTTGAAATCTCAAATAATTCCGTGAAACAAAAATCCAAAAAAAAAAATATTTAATTTAAAAACATTTCATCTCAGTTTTGCCCTTTAAAAAAATAAATAAATAAATTTTACTATAAATTAACTGAGCTTTCTAACAGAAATATCATTTTGAACCAAAACACAGACTTTTTTCTTTTTTGAGAATACCAAAACAGGATTTTTTTTTTTTATTTTTTTTTGGACAGGCTGTTGTCAAAATTTGTTTGAAACAGGAAATTCATCAAATCCAACCCTTTCCCACAGAGAAGTTTTGGCTTTGAGGAAGCGGTGTTTTTCAAAGAAAAAACGGCTTGTTGAAAAATTCCTGGCCAGCTCTAATAGTGAATCAAGTGCTACTCTCAGTGACACTGGTATATGTGTGGAGTGATATACGAATGTGGGGGAGGGGGTGGCTGCAAAGACCAAAGCACACTAGCAGATAGCGATGCCTGTGCATCTCACCAGGTCTCCTTGCACTCTGCCTACCCCAACAGACAATAGTGAACTGTATATTTCTTTATATGTCTCATGAGAAATACAACAGGACGCTTGAGGCTCTGTAGATGATTTGGGCTGGTGAATATGTTCAGTGGTACGTATCTTATTATATTGTGTCCTTCTTTTAAGAATATAAATATAATTCTCCTAAGAATATTCTACCAGATGAATGTCCAGGAAATGCTGCTGTTTCTTCTGTAAAATATATAAACCTTTTAATCTGAAGTGTTTAATATCCAGGAAATTGCAACTAGCATATCGAAGTATTACAAGAGAAGGGACTGCCATGCTCTGTGGTTGTTTTTTTATTATTATTTTCTTTCCGCACATCTCCTCATTTTGTGTTTGGTTGATTATATGTGTGTGTGTGCGCGCGTTTATGTATGTAAGGGTGCATATTTTGCAACAGTGTGACTAATAAGTTGATGGATGTATATACATACCACTGCCCTCAACGATGTGGAATCAGAACTGCTTAGCTGTGTGTCATAGCAGGTACAGATGCCAATGAATAGAGACCCTCTTCTAGCTCAAATGGAAAGGATAGTGCTGCTAAAACACAGATCTGATTTCTATGCCCAGTGAAGAGCTAAAAGGCTGTGGTGTGTAACATACGGACATCCATTAGATTCTATGTCAGGGGTAGGCAACCTATGGCACGCCTGCCAAAGGCAGCATGCAAGCTGATTTTCAGTGGCACTCACACTGTCCGGGTCCTGGCCACCGGTCCGGGGGGCTCTGCATTTTAATTAAATTTTAAATGAAGCTTCTTAAACATTTTAAAAACCTTATTTACTTTACATACAACAATAGTTTAGTTATATATTATAGATTTATAGAAGGAGGCATTCTAAAAACGTTAAAATGTATCACTGGCAGGCGAAACCTTAAATTTGAGTGAATAAATGAAGACTTGGCACACCTCTTCTGAAAAAAACAACAAAGAGTCTGGTGGCACCTTAAAGACTAACAGATTTATTTGGGCATAAGCTTTCGTGAGTAAAAACCTCACTTCTTCGGATGCAAACTGATACTCTTCTGAAAGGTTGCCGACCCCTGTTCTATGTGGTCATTAATACATTACAGTATTGGCAACAAGCTGGGGGGGAGGACTGTATTTTTCTTATTATGAGCATACTGTGCTTAGCACAATAAGACCTAGAACCTTAATAGGTGCCTCTAAGAGCCATCACAATAATAAATAATAATAATAATAATAAGAAGAAGAATAAAATAACAACAATATTCAAATACATTTTCTGGTATCCAAGGGAAATAGGATGACATGGTGACATTTATATTAATTTAGTACTTACAAAGTTTTTTTGCAAGCTGAAAGTTCTATACAAATACAATCCTTATAATCTCGCCTCATTTAGTAGGTATTTTTACCTGCTAATTATTGTTGTTTTGTTGTTAACTCTGAAATAATTATTTAATATAAGAGAGTTCCCACCAAGAACAATGATGAGATGAAATCTGCTCTGGGAAAAACATCTACATTGTAATTTTTCCTTTTTCTGGAGAAGTCAGGTATTCTGCACGCTGTTTTCACAACTGCAGAATATTGGTATTTGCAAAACAAAAAGCACATAGTGAGAACATTGAATTTCCCCTCCCCCCGTCAGACTAAACCACACAAAACAGCCAGTCGTTTCCTCTCTGCCAACTGATTATGCAGCCATGTTGTTTGAAAGCTTGCATAATTTACATTAGCATGCCTAAGATCTCAGGTGACTATGCCTTTGAGGCCAGCATGGTAGCCCCAGTGGACCTGGATTTGATATTCCTCCCAATATCTGACCCTTTTTTCCTTGTTAATTACAGGCAGAGTTTCCTGGCCTGGGCCCGGATCTGCACCTGTTTCCCATCTCTGAGCAGCTGCTAATTAGGCTGCAAATGGTGGGGCTAGGCAGAGCAGGCCTCACATGCTTCAGCAGTCTATTGATCAGATTGGCATGCCATGCATACAATAATTATTATCTGCTGGGCCCACTTTCCAAAATAAAAGCCACTCATTAAGCAACATGGTACTGAATTAAAAATTGCATTCCATGTAATACCAACTACACGTATCATACTCATGGACTATGAAAGGGCAGAGGATGGATTCTTGTTTCATAACATACAGAACCACACTTTGGTAGTTGTGTGTCAGTGCGGGATTTTTCATGAAACAGCACGGATGCAAACAGTCACTCTTAAAATCTAGCACCCAATCATACGGTGCTGGGTGTTTTTTATTTGCTCTCTTTTGCAATGTGTTTCTCTCTCTGTTTGAGGCAAGGGGCGTCTTCTGAATAGTTTCTATAAAGCCTTACCTTTGAACGATCCAGAAAGTTGCTTTCTGAGGAGCGGCACCTTTTCTTATCGAAAAGCAGAAAGCTGCACAAATCCTGAGGAAATTCACATGTAGAATCAGAATATTGAACTCCACACCAGTGGGCCAGATATTCAGTGGGTGTGATTCAGTGTAGTACCATTGAAATAAATGGAGCTACTCTGATTTCTGCCAAATGAGGATATGGCTTCTGTTTACCTGCCTGAAGTGAATGCAGAGTGGAAAAAAGAATTCTGCAAATATATGTTGAATTCAGAAGCAAATTTCAATTTGACAGTAGCATTTATGCATAATAATAATAATTAATTATACCAAGTTAAGATCAGAAGCCCAATGAGGCAATAAGCAGAGAGGAGGCAGGTCCAGGGATTAGTGTGCTCATGTGGAACTTGGAAGACCCAGGTGCATTTCCCTGTTTTGCCACAGACTTTGTGTGTAACCGTGGGCAAGTCACTTAGCCTCTCTGCCCCAGATGGTCTAAGTTATTTAGGCACTAAACTCCTAGTGAAATCAATGGGAGTTAGGTATCTAAATACCTCTGCGAATCTGGGCCTTAGTCTTTCTGTGTTTCAGTTCCTTATCTGTAAAATGGGAATAATAGGGCTTCCCTACCTCACAAGGGTGTTGTCAGGGTAAATATACTAAATTCTGGAAGGCGTTCAGATACTCTGGCAATGGAGGCCATAAAAGAACTCACATGCAATGGATTTTTAGCTTGATTTTTGAATAGTCACCAAATAGAAATTTTGAATGCATGTTCAATAGTAAAATTTGCAGCTGGCCCTGAGTCAGTTATTAGACACATCATGTAGCCTTGCTTCTGTTCCCTGCTCTGATGACTGGCCTAACTATGAAACACAGTGTGATTTGCAAATATGATCAATTACAATGTAATTTGAAATGTGTGCTGCATTAGTTAGTTAGAAAAGTAATCTCATCAGGGAACAGAGGCAACACCACATGACATAGGACTGACCAGTGCAGCACAAATTGTATATTAACTCCATACAAAAAAACCCTACATTAAAATAGTAAGGTTGCAACGTCAAGCACTGGACACATTGTTTTCAACTCTCATGATTTTACTGTGCGCGTCACATTATTTGGTGTTGTTCTTACAGCCCCAGTTCCTGGAGTTCTGCAATTATGTGAGAATCTCAGTTGCTAGCTCTCACGGCTAGGGATAAAAGCTTAAAAAGGTGAACCCTTAAGGCTCAAAAACCAGAAGGCAAATAAAAAGACCCCCACATTTATTATTTAAAATCTCATGATTTTTAAATCAATCTCAGGAATTTCTGGGGGCCTAACAGAGTGTTTGGGGTTGGCAACATGGATAGAAAATGTCAGAATGAAGGCTGTCCATGCAATTTCATTTGGACTCTTTCATGCATATGGATGATGATAGTGTTGCCCAGCATCACCTAGGAAATCCATGGCAGAGCCAGGAAAAGAATTTAGCTCTCCTGGGTCCTAGTCCAGTGCCTTTACTACAAGGAACATGCTGTCACTTCTTAGAACCCTTTCCCTCGTTCATGGCCCATCTGTGCACCGAAGGTGTCAGGAATCCGGCAGATCTCTATCACAATGTGTACACACCAGGAGGCTAATTTAAAGTTCCAAAGCCAACCTTAATTCTGTCCTTGGCAACTTAATGTTCATTTCATGTCATTTTTATACGTCATTTCAAAAGTCTTAAAAATAGACACAACCCCAGAATTTCTGTCATGTCAAACTACATTGACAAATGTGGGAATTTTCTGTGGTATTTTTATCTATCCGTATGACTGTACCTATCACCTTGGTATCACTACCCATATGGGGAAAAGAATTTATTTAAGATATGGGAGATCAGGCTAGGTATTTGAGACAGCCACTAGGACTGTCTGGACTGGGTCTGGGAGGACAAAGACAAGAGGTGCCCAGTGGTTGTGTTAAAAGCTGAGTTCTCAGACATACGGTGGCTGACTTGGAAGTAAGATAAAAGAAAGAGAGGCAGAGAGAGGAAGATAAGTTTTACAGCAGCTTCACTAGGCAGGCCACTCATCCACTCAGACAGTTCTGCTTTTCTAGGGTTTGTTCCCCATCCAGACATGGTTTTGTCAGGTATCGGACAGGGGGCGCCATTTTGAAGAGCTGTTCTGCCTCTGCCGGTATGTCCTCACATACAATGTCACGTTGGCAGGGGCAGAGCAATGTGCTCTTAAAACCACTGTCCCCCCATGCGGTATGACCTTGCATGCACTGCAAGGTCACACCACATGTGGGAGCGCCATTTTTAAGAATGCACCACCCCCCAACACACACAGCGTGACCGCACATGCACTGTGTGTCCGAGGTCACACTGGCAGGGGTGGAGCCGAGTGTTCTTAAAAATGGCGTCCCGGTGCAGTGTAACCTTGCACCCATCATGCAGCTGAGGTCAAGCTGGCGGGGGTGGGGTCACATCGTCAGGGGCAGGCCCACACCATTCCCAGAAGTACCGGGATATCCAGGGTTCCAGGAATGCATGAATGGCAACACTAAGTATGGCTGGAGGAAGTCCTGGTTTTAGCCAATCTGAGCTCTGCCTCAGGTTACCTTGTTTTGAAAAGGCTGCCTGATCTCACTGTAAATAACTTGCTGAGAGCATTGCACCCTGAGGGGGTACAGTACAAGCCTCCTGTAGGAGTTTGGCTTGGCTAGATTCACTGCAGGGAGCCATGGAGGCAGATGGGGATGGCTGATGCCAGAAGGCCCAGTTTTGGAGTTGCGGAGGCTATGGGCCTACCTCTGTGGAACTATGTGGACCCTTGGGTCCAGCAAACTAAAGGGGTCACTCCCAAGGGTCTGATTTCAGGCTTGGGCATAAAACAGACCCTGTGACATCCCTGTACATGGGTTATCAGTGGGGTGAAAGCAGGACCTTGAGAGTCCCAGCACAGACCTTTGCCACTCGCTAAAGGAGCAGCTGCTGCAGTAGTAGTAGCCTGCGATCTTTTATCCAGACACTAAAGAAATATGTGAGAGACACACTTTGCTAGCAGCTTATAGAACTGGTGCAACAGAGCAGGGGAATGTTGGGAATCAGGATTGTAGGCTTGGCTTTTGAAGGGAATGTGGTCTAGTGGACACCTACAGCACACCCAAGCACATAGATTTGGCACCTTCATTCCAAGAGGCGCTGTCGCTAGTCACCGCTCTGCCTGAAGTGACCCTGTGTCAACTCTTGGCTAACATATCTGGGAGAAATGATATGGACCTGCCTCCTAAGGTTACAAAATGGGGCTTTGCTCAGTAAGAAGGGTCATGAAGGGTACAGAATTAGCTCTTCTGCTGGCTGAGGTTACTATGGTCAGACGTCATGGATGACTCAGATCAGCACAACTTTTCCCAGGCCAAGGGGTGTTGTGCTGATGCTCTTTTGACTATGTCCCTTCCAGAGCACTCTCTCTCCCTCCTTGCATGGTGTCAAGTGTCAGCGGGGTAGCCATCTTAGTCTGTATCCACAAAAACAACGAGAAGTCCGGTGGCACCTTAAAGACTAACAGATTTTTTGGGGCATAAGCTTTTGTGGGTAAAAAACCCACTTCTTCAGATGCAGGTTGATGGATTTCCACTTCATACAGCTAAATTCAGTGCCTTTCATGGTGTCAAGTATCAGAGGGGTAGCCGTGTTAGTCTGTATCCACAAAAACAACGAAGCATCTGAAAAAGTGGGGTTTTTACCTATGAAAGCTTATGCCCAAATAAATCTTTAGTCTTTAAGGTGCCACCAGACTCCTCATTGTCTCTCCCTCCCTCATACATAGGAAAGTCTGTGGGGCTTTGGCACATACTCAATGCAGTTGGCATGTAGGAAGGTCCATGGGGCCTGAAAACATGCTCAGTAGAGTTGGAATATGCAGATATTTTAGCAGCAAGTCACTACTAAGCAGGTGCACAATTATGCTTTTCAGAGACTTATAATTAGGTCAAATCTGGGTGGATTTTCACTGAGACAAAAACAGGCATCATCTCTAAACATAGGGCTGTCCCATGCCAAATTTCAACTCTCTGACCTGCACATGGAAAAGCTCCTCAAATAAATGGAAAGGAATAAAACTAACACTTGCAAAACTACTTATTTTCTCCTAACCTTGTTAGAAGCATTTTTGTTTAAACTTAAAAATTAAACTGCAGGCAAAGACCCAGCAGGGAAGATTTCAGCCCAAACAATTAAAGTTTGACAAAATTATTGAGCAACTGAAAACTGGGGCTTATAATGGAAAAACTTTAACTAAAATGGAATCATGACTAGTTTGGCCTCTACTAATTCATAACTCTTACATTGTGCTTTTAATCTGTATATCTCAACGCATTTTACAGATACAGAAACTCAGGTACAGGGAAGAGAGTGAGTTGCCAATAATCACTCAACAGGTGAGAGGAAAGTTCTGGGATAGAATGCATATCTCCCCAGTGTCCTATCTACTAGACCATGCTGTCAAATGACCAGGACATGGGTAGTCATGCCTAATGGTTGGAGCAGGAGTCAGGACTAGTGGTTAGAACAGGAGTTGGTAGCCAGAAATTGGAGCCCAGGGTCAGAGGTCAAGTGCCATGGCCAACAATCACAGCCAGAGTCGGGAGCCTAGCATCAGAGGCCAGAAGCTAGAGCCAAGGGTCATTGCCAGAGTCAGAGGTCAGAAATCAGAGCCAAGGATCAGAACCAGATTATCTGGAGCGAGGCCAGGCAGGAGCAAGGCAGGGGCCAAGGTAGGTAACAAGCAGGAGCTATCACAACTGTAGGCAAAGGCTTTGAACGGCCACTGAACTGCTGCTGGGCTAAAGAGCTGGTCTGCTGATTCTTCCAACCAATCAGGTGGTGAAGCCAATCAGACAGCCTACTCTACTCCAGGCCAGCTGTGCTCATTAGGTTACCCAGAGACTGGCTCTGCTGCAGCCCTGATTACTGACACATGTGGTCATTATTAGATTGCCATGCATAGTTCAATTCGATTGCAATTGTATATTGCAGTGGTTCTCAAATTGTGGTCCATGGGTCACTTGTTGCTGACCGATTGCATGGTCTTGGATCCTCCTCCTTGTTTCTAGAGGTTAAAAGCACATTCAAAGACTGCTATGGATACACTAACTAGTTTTTGATGCAAGTAATTGCTGTTGTTGCCACAAGTTACGTCATACAATCAAGATGGTGGAGGTAGGTGTTCCATACTATTGAAAAGTTTGAATATTCAGATCAACACAATGTGAACTGTCTGTCCAACTGTAATATTAACAGATTGAATGATCTGTAGTCCAAGAATTGTTCACTGTAGAAAATGTTGCAAATCATTTTAAATAAAAAAAATAATTAGAGACACTCATAAACAGAAAAAGAAAGTGAAATTCATGTAATAAATTAGTCACTGTGAATTATACGCTTGGCTCTAACATCTATGGACTGGATTCTCAACTAGTGTAAATTGGCATAGTTCCATTGACCTCAACAATTTGAGGAGTAGCTGACCCGATGTGTTGACAAAGAAAACTGTATTAGTAGAATGTGAAAATTATATGCCTAGAAAAAGGAATGACACAGAGTGAAAAAAAAATAATAATAACAACAGTGCACTAGCTGTTCCTAATGTTAATACGTTTGTAGATAGTGCAATCTGGATAGAAACTCCTTTGAGGAAGGTTATAGAAAGTGTGATAAGCTACATCAGGTGATAACACAACAATCATCTTCCCATTTTTCAGGAAATAATTATCTCAAACAATTGTTGGCAGCTTAATTCTTGTCAGGCTGTTGTTTTACAAAATCCAGCATTTCCTCTACTTTGAATTTGTATTAGCAGAGGATGAATCATTGATGCTTCCAGATTCTCCTGTTCTTCATATACAGCTGAATGAATTATTTTCATATAGCATGTCGTGAGCTTTCTCTATTTTTACATTTTCCCATTGCAGCTGAATCAAAGTGAATATTTCATAGGGATTCCTTTTTGGTAAGGTCTGGCCATAAATCAGATTTGCTGCAATCTATCTGCAGAGGTGACCTGTTTTCTCAAAGCTAACATGGTAAGAGAAAAAAAATCCACCCCAAAATATTATTTTAATTAAAGAAGCAAGCTACTGAATATTTTAAGAACTGAAATGACTTACTTTTTATCAGATGTTTAAACCCATAAAAATGTTGCATAAAGTTAGGTTTCATATTTTGGGCTGACTTGGGACGCAGCCTGTCTCAAGCCTGAAAAAAAATGTTGACTAGGTAGTGGATAAATTTACATAAACACATGACTGGATCTAAGTGGTTATGTTATAGTTAAGTGCATTATGAAAGATTTAAAAAAACTCTGGTCTTGGCTTTAGGCTGAAAGTAATTAGCAATTTGTGCATATATGAATCAGTGGAGATTCTGAGTCTACTCCAGTGGCACTAAAGTTCCTAATAGAATCCTAGCTTATGTTCAGGACCAGTGTGGTGAAGAACACCTAGGGATAAGTAAGTAGGTGGTACAATAATGCAGTACTTGTACCTCTGCACTTTAGTGATTTGGTTTATAAGCCTGACTAAGGTTTTAAAACCAAGGCATGATACTTTACTCAATTCTGTACTTATTATAAGAGCTGGGATAATGAACAGAAAAAAAAATGTCATGTATGTATTAGGCACTTCCACAGTCAGCAAATCCCTCCAACTCTTTTATTTCCACCAGACCTTTGTGGGAGAGATGACCTGTTTGAACAAATGTTTGTGGGTCAAAGTGTGGGACTGAACTCTGGACCTTTTGCATCTAAAACCACCCATAGCTACTTACTGAGCTGAAAGAGCAGGTTGCAGAATTTGTAGGCAATAGCAAAGTCAACAACCTGGTTTGTGTCCAGCTACCAGAGCGGGACAAAGACCCACACACTGCCAGTGTAATGCTGACAGACCTCAGTGGTCGGCAGGCGGGATCGACCACCGGGGACCGCTGGAGCTTAGTACATCAGCCTCTACCGCATGAGCCAAAAGCCAACTGGCTCTTAGCTAAGGCTATAGAACAGACTGATTTTATCTCTCTCTTTAAATGGTCTCAGTGGTACTAGATGGGCCAGAACACCACACCCAGAAGATGTGGGGTTACACCAGCATGGGTTACACAATCCCGTTGGCCATGGAAGCTTGTCCTGAACTTCTTTTGCGGAAAATGAATGTCAGATTTATTTAATCACAAAAAGAAATAGTTTGGAGTGAAGGCAAACTTAGTTTATAAACATTAGGCCATCCAATCAGGGACTATAAACAATACCACATGCCTTAGGTGACCAATCATCACAGCTGTTTGAATATGAAGCCACAGATATTTGTTAAAAATCTCAGTCTATCTAGGAAAAACTTGCAAGCTGGAAAATGGTGATTAGCCAAATAAATGGTTGTCAGGAACTGTTCACCCTACTCCATTTCTTATTATTTTATTGCTAGGTTTTGTTTTCATTATTATTATTATTATTCATTATTATTGTTAAGCACTGACAGAGAGCTTCATGGTGTATAAAACATGGAGGAATCTAGTCCCTGCAACAGGGTTTACATTTGAAGGGGAATGGAGTGTCATGGGGGCTGCAGAGTACATTAGATAGTGCAGTCTGTGTGTGAGGAGTCCTGAGGTTTATATTGATCTGACCCAGTATGGCCATTCCTACGTTCTTAACACAATCCTTTGTAATGGGTTGGTTTTGTTCCTTCCCCTGAAGCCTCTCTGAAAAATGGCCTGTTCTGTTCATTCCCTCTGAAACATCTGGCCCCAGCCACTGTCAGAAGACAGGATACTGGGCTAGATGGACCTTTAGTCTGACCCAATATGGCCGTTCTTATGTTCTTATGACTAGATTAATACATTTATTCACCTTGAATAGCATCTTTCCCCAGCCTTATTGGTTTCAATGGAACTACATGTACAGTAAGCGACTACTCAGCATGAGTAAAGCTATTCTAAAGGAACGGAGCCAGCACTCTGAATGTAAACTGACCTGGTTTTTACAGGGCTGTTGTTTTACTTCTAACAGCATTTCTGCATGCTGGAAGAAAGATGTGTGTTTTAAGAGCCATAAAACAGTTAAGTGTTTTTTATTACTAAGGAAGGATATTACAAAAGAGTTTGGTCACTCCATGTCAATGGGACGGAGTTCTAAACATGAAGGTCAGCAAAGCTCTTCAAGGCTGGGATTGTCTCTTTTCTATGTACGTACAGCACCTAGCACAATGAGGCCCCCGGTAGACAGTGGGGCCTTTGGGAGCTACCAAAGCATATAAATGTGTACGACTTATGGAAGGAGGCTCAAAGACAAGAAGGAGGGAAGAAGGGAACAAAGGGAGTGCTGGAGCGGCACCGTGAAGGTAAAGACTAGTTTGTTTCTGTATTTATTTATTATTATTATATGTATTACCATAGTGCCAAGGAGCCCTAGTCCTGAACCAGGACCCCACTGTTTTAGGTGCTGTGCAAACACAGAACAAAATGATTGTCCTTCCCCTGGAGAGCTTACAATCTCCGTATTTGACAAGGAAGCTCAATTACCATTGAATGATCAAATGAAACACAGAGGCATTTTGGCTAATGAGTGAAGAATGTCTAGCAGATGCATGGCTAGTATTAGAATGGAAAGAACGGACATTAACATTTTGACTCTGTCAAACATTTTTTTGTCAAACTTTTTTTTTTAAATTGAGCATTTTCCTTGATTCATCTCCTTTCTTCGAGGATTCCCCTTCCCTAAAATTTGTCCCTGTTCTATCTCCAAGGACTTAACCCTTCACAGCTACTATCCTTCCTGATGCAGAGTACTAGCGGGGATTATTTTCAAAAGGTGGGAATTCCCTTCCTCAGTTGGTACAAAAGCTTTTGAGCATAGACGATACTCTCTCGCCTCAGGGGCTGGGAGAACGCCCTGTGCTGCAGCTGGAAGCATGCTTCCCAGTGTGGGCAGACAGACATGCCCCAGCTCTGTTCAAGCTAGTGCACAAAAAACAGTAGTGTGGCTATGGTGGCTTGGGCTAGCCACCTGAGTATGAACCCATGTCGGGTGGGTTTGAACGCAGGCAGCTAGAATTAGCCAACAACCCTGCTGCTGTAGGCACACTGCTATTTTTAGCACACTATCTCAGCAGTGCATGTCTGTCTATTTGCGCTGGGAAGCACCCTCCCAGATGTAGTGTATACATACCCTAGATTTCTCCTACACACTGCTAGTCTAAAGAGTCAAAACTAAGACTATATCTCTCATAGGCTTTAAACTACAGTAATATGCTGCCACTAGATCACGCCACAACACAAACTAAGGACTGTGGGAAGTTTGAAACACTGCAGGCTCACAATGGTATTTAGCACAAGTTTCTGAAATTATGAAATCTTGCATCCATACTGTGACACTGGCAGACCAGGTGCCAGTTCTTACCAAGGCTGTAGGTGTCAGCTGAGCACTGATAAATTCATAGCTGGAAACCAGACCATCTTGCCTGTATGTTAGTATTATTTGAGACAGGTATTAGACTTATAAGAATGTGATTAGTGATTAGACTCTATTGAATGCTTGTAGGTTGCTGCATGCATTAATTTCACTTGTAATGTCTGTTTCCCATGCTATAAGAAAATATGTAAGTTTTGCTTTATAACTGTAAGAATACTTGCTCTGAACGTGTGCACCCAGTCAGGAGGAATGGTCCACCAGCCATCAAAAACAATCAAAACTAAATGGGCCACTGTGGATCATCACTATACAAAGACTTGGTTAATTGTTTTCACACCCATGAAGGTGCTAAGTGCAAGAAAGCCCATCCCATGAATGCTAAAAGTAGGGGATAAGAGAAGGACATAAGAAAAAAAAATCTTTCTCTTTTGCTGTTTGGACTCTCACAGGGCTGGAGCTAAGGCCTTGGCTACACTTGGGGACTCACAGCGCTGCCGCGGCAGCGCTATGAAGCGTGAGTGTAGTCGCGCCGCCAGCTCTCCGAGGGGAATAGCTTGCAGTGCTGCGAGCGAGCGTGCAGCACTGCAGGTGCTGATTACACTGGCGCTTTACAGCGCTGCACTTGGGGGGGTGCGTTTTCACACCCCTGAGCACAGCAAGTTGCAGTGCTGTACAGCGCCAGTGTAGCCAAGGCCTTAGAAACAGAAGCAGAGATTTCCGGGGTCAACTTGGGTTAGCCCTCAAAGACATTCGGTGCTGACAAATTACTACACCTCTGTCACCATTTGGAACCACAGACTGTAATTTATTTGTGTAATGATGGTAGCCTGCTTTAACCTGTACATAACTCTCTCATTTATTTTTCCTAGTTAATAAATCCTTAGTTCATTCACGATAGGATTGGCTACATACTTTGTCTTCGGTGTAAGATCTGAGGTATTAATTGACCTCAGGTAAGTGACTGGTCTCTTGGGATGGGAAACAACCTGAATCTTTTGTAATCTTGGCTGTATGGCAACCAACTATCAAGTCCAGCTTGCCTAGGTGGCAAGATAGACTGGGGTTCCCAAAGGGAGTGTGTGTGACTCCATGGTGAGACTGTTACAGTGCTTCAGAAGTTCACATTTGTTACTTGCTTGGTGAAACTTAATTATAGAACACACCAGCAGTTTGAGGTGTCTGTCCTGCTTTTTGACAGTCTGCCCTGAGGTTGGCACTTATGGTTGTGAGCCACTCCAGACAGCATGACACATACCAACACCAGCTGTGACCTCTTAGATCTTGTAAGCTAAGCATGGATGAATCTAGTCAATATTTGGGTGGAAAACCTCCAAGGAAAACACAAGATGCAGAGTGTTTTATTCACTATGGCACTATTCCCTCCACGTCTGCCATGAATCACTGCTCTTGCATGGTTTTAGTGCTGAGCTGCTAATGATGGGCCTAATCCAAAGTCCATTCAAGGCTCCATGTTGCCTTTTGAAGGAGATTTTAAAAACCAAGGTCCTTCTGACCACTTCCAGTCATTAAAAATCTCATAGAATTTTCCTTAAAAGCTGAATTACATATTGAAATATTCCATTCTGCTCTCAGGAAATCTCCCCTATGGGATCAGTTGGCTACTGTATTCTTCTGTATCTTCTCTCCTGAACTATTGTGATTATATTGAATAAAGGGCAAGTTAGACTGGATACCTGGAAATAAACTCCTAAGAGTAACATCTATTAGATTATAGAAAAATTTCCTAGGGGAAGTCATCAGAACCCCAGCAGTAGTGATGTTTAAATCTAAAAGATAAAACATCAGAAACTCCCTTTTCTGGTAGAGTACCACATTGATCTCTCCAGTAGTATAAGTCATGAGAATACCTCATATATTGCTGCCTATGAAAAACTTTTAAATGAAAAATGGCCCCTAGCCAAAATCCATCATCTAAATGCCCCTGAAATTTGGAGACATTTAGCTCTAGATCCAAGAAGATCCAAACTCCCTCATCACAGTGTGGCTGACCCCAGTAAGAGAAGTAGGTCCAGTGCCTCTGTGCCAAAAATGATGCTTCCTATTTGGCCAATTAAGAGGGCAGGGCAGCACCTGAGGGCTATATAGAACCAAAGAAAATCTTAGGGGAGGTACCCTGTGAGAAAAACCTGGTGAATTAGAGCTGCCTTAGTGGGAGTCAGGGACAGGCGAGAGTTGCCAGGGACCAGGGGACTATGGAAACTCCAGGAACATAGTCAACTGGACTGTAGGCAGTCAGGCCTGGTGGGGGAAGCAAGAGTTTGCCATATAGTTAGATCTGGGTCCAGGGATGGGCAGAATCCAGGGAATGAGCCAAGGGCAGGTACCAGAGAGACAGAAGCCAAATGTCAGAGCCAGCAGGTAAACTGGAGTTGTAAGCCAGAGGCAGAGGCAGGGATTAGTACTGAAGCCTCAGAAGCTGAATGCCAGAACAAGAAGGTCAACCAGAGTCATCAGCCAGAGGCAGAGCTGGGGGTTGAACCCAGAAGGGAGCAAGGACTGGAACAAGAGCAAGCACAGCTCCAGGCATGGTAAGCATTGAGCATCTGCTGATCTGCTGTGAAAGCCAGGCTTATAAGCAGGGATGCTAACCAGCAGCCAATCCGGGACTGTGGCCATTTTGTCAGTTCTAAGGCAATGCAGCTTGGCCTCATTGGTTGTTTATGGTTACTCAGTGAGCAGGCCATCAGCTGGTCCTAGCTGTCTAGTCCCTGTTAGCACCCCCCTCCTTTCAGGGTCACCTACCAGGAGACCTTGTTCACAACCCGTGAAGGCAACAAATGTTGTCTTCAAACAGATGGACTTTTTCCAGGGTTGGGGGGAAGGCTGCGACATTGTATAAAATGTTCCATCTTTGCTAGGTGATCAACTATCACAAGAGTTGTGGTGTATGCTTGGGAGGGTGGTAGCTCCATGATGAAGTCCATCAACATGAGGGTCCAAGGGCAACGTGGTGTGGGCAAGGACTGAAGGAGGCTGAACAGTTTTGCACAGGGAGTTTTGGTCCAGGCACAGAGGTCAGAACACTGGATGTGGGGTGGCTATCAAAGTGCAGAGAGTCAGCCACCAGAAACTCCTCAACACCAGGGCCTGAGTTTTGAATCAACTGATGTGATCCACCAAAGCAGCATCGTGGCAGATTTGCAGGACTTGCAGCCTGCGTCAGTCATCGGGTACATAGATGTTCTCCTTCTGAGACAGGATTCCATCACGGAGCGTGAAGGTTGAGGAAGTCTGGGCATTGTCATTGTCTAGGGCTTGGTGGATCTGAACCGCAAAGGGATCATTGAGGAACATATGGACCGTAGGTTCAGTAGGACAGTAGTTCTTCAAATGAAATTTGATGTTTTGAGGACCTTGGATGGAGTCTCTTAGTTCACAATATTCCTCCTTTCAGGATAACACATCGGCCTTCCCATCCCTGGTCCTAGGGTAGTAGGTCACCATGAAGTCGAATCCTGTGAAGAAGAGGGATCAGTGGGGCTATCCCAGATTTAGGTGCCAAGCGATTTTCAGGAATTCCAGGTTTGGAATTGGATTGGGAACCTGGTGCCATCTAGGAGTACCAATAAGAAAATTCCAAAGAGTGTACGGGTAAGAACACATCCTTGCTTCACTCTGCTTTTCATCTCAAAGCTATCTGAAGTGGACCCATCAAACTGGACAGTTGCTCTCATGATGTCATAAATGAATATTTAAGACTTAACAAGGTTGGTGGGCATCCTATCTTTTCTAGTATTGCAAATAAACCTGCATTGTGTCGAATGCTTTGGTTAGGTCCACAAAGGCGATGTACAATGGTCGGTTTTGCTCTATGCACTTTTCTTGGAGTTGATGTAGAGAAAATATCATATCTATAATTGATCTTCCAGCCCTGAATCCACACTGTGATTCAGGTTAGACATGATTCACCAGCTGTTGTAGGTGCACTAAGATGACTTTTGCGAAAGCTTTTCCTGCTATGCTTAGTAGCGAGATACCCCTGTAGTTGTTGCAGTCGCCCTTTTTGCCTTTACTTTTATACAAAGTGATGATATTTGTGTCATGCATCTCTTGTGGTACCTCACCCTCTTTCCAGCATTTAAGTAGCAACTGATGAAGATATGGAATAGGCTGTCTTTCCCGCACTTGAGCTGGGATGCCATATTTTCCAGGAGCTTTGCCACTTGATAGTAAATCAGTGGCCTTGCGTAGCTCTTCTACAGTGGGGTCCACATCTAGCTTTGGCATGACCTCTAGCATTGATATTTGGTTCAGTGATTGGCAGGCAATGTTTCTTTCTTGTGCGTATAGCTCTGAATAGTGTTCAGCCCAACGAGACAACCGCTTGCTTTTACCTGTAATGATTTCAGCACTGTGCGATTTGAGAGGGGCAACCTTGTTCACAGTAGGACCTAGAGCTTTCTTCAGGCCATCATATCTGACTTTGAGGTTCCCTGTGTCTGAGGCTGTCTGAATCTCTTCACAGAGCTTGATCCAGTAATGATTTGCACAGCGCTTGCTTGCTCATTGTACCTCAGTTTTTGCATGTTGAAGTCTCATTTTGGTTCTCTCTGTTGGCTTCTTGTTTTGTTCCAGATAGGCAGTGTTCTTAATGTTGATAAGAGGTAATAATTCCACCTCATTTTCTTCAAACCAGTCCTTTTTTGATGGTCTCTTTCCTCCAAATGTTGGAAATAGGACATTGCACTAGATGGACCATGTGTCCAATACAGTATGGCCATTCCTATGTTCCTTTTCTGCACTATTCCACAATGGTTTCCTGTTCTGCTGTCTCACTCCCTTGCAAAGATGTTTTGATGGCTGCCACTTCCCCTTTCATTTTTGTCTCCCTTTCAAAGACTCCCCAACAGTTCCCCTTCTTCAGCATACTGCCTCACTTGCTTACATAAACTCTCTGATAGCTTCTCACCCCTTTTGTAGCCTCTTACCTTGTAAACCTTTTCAATGTCCTCCTTATTCCAACGTCTACTGTTTTCTGCCCTGGCCCAGTTACCCCATCAGTGTTCCTATCCCCAAGCGCAATGCCATGTCCCATCCTCTAGTGAAGAGAAAGAGGGAGTAATTATATGCTGTTGTCAGTTGTTGGCTGTTTGTGTGTTCGCTCTGTGTGCCATCCTGGCTCTGGCCAGGTAGCTGACCCAGCAGGCCTTGATCGAACTGCCTCCAAAGACCACAGACTCGGTTCAACGGCGAAGGCCCTTGGCCAGGTTGATTGCCAGCAAAGCACTTTTAAAAGTTAGAGCAGAGCCCTTCAGCTCTATTGTCTTTATTAAGAAAACATTAACAGATAAAACCCAGAGTTTTATCTGGTAAAATATGCTTGAAGTATGATAATGGTTACTTGGAATCTTTCAATGTAGATACCTTCTACAGCATGAGTTAAATACGTCAACATCGTGAAAAACTATCACCAAGGAAAGTGCTGAAGTCTGTGCTTTAAACAGAGAGGGCCAAATTCTTTCTCTGGGAGTTGTGCTTGTTCAACTGAGAGGAGAATTTGGATTGTTATGCGTTAACATTAATGATTAATTTTAGAATTTCTAATTTGAAAGGACCTGTATTCTAGTAAGAAATAAAATACTTTGTATTTAGATAGCACTTTGCATCCAAGGATCTCAGGGCTTTTCATAATTGGTTTAGGAATCTCTTAACACACCTCTCAGATAGGTATTATTATTCTTACTTTCCAAATAAGGAAGTTGAGGCATGAAGATATTGAATGCCTTTCCCAAAGTCACCCAGGAAGTCTGTTACAGAACTGGCAGTGAAAACCAGGTCTTCCGCTTTCTACCATTGTGTCTTAATAATAAAATAATTTTTCTCTTAGGGCCAGTTCCTTGTCCTTTAGAAGACATTGGTCAATGTCCAAATAAAGAATGACCCTGGGAGTTAGAGAATCTTGGTACTTTCCCTGTCTTCGGCAGACTTCCTGTGTAACCTGAGGCAAGTTGCTGTCAATCTCACCATCTCTCAGTCTTATTTGTTAGAGAAAGATAATGTGATATCTACCTATCTCACATGAATGTTGTGAAGCTTAATCAGTTAATGTAAAGAATCTCAAGTGGAAGGCACTGTGGAAGTACAAATTATTATTAATAATAACAAATTTCTGATTTCTAATTCTAGACCTTATAGCCTTTGCAACTTGAGATTGAGAGTGTCAATGCAATAAAACCTGCAGAATCTGTCTGAGGGGCATTTATATGAGACCTCCATCAGAGCTTCTTGACCTCCTAGATGAACTTCTGAAGGTGTGGCTTACATTGCCGATGGGCTGATCTGTTTGGAAAAAGAAAGAACAAATACAACAAACATCCAACAAATTTGTTCATGCTTGAAGAACTTTTCCTATTCCTCATCCCCATTATTTTTTTATTTTTGTACATCTTGACACTTCCTCATTCCAGCCAGGAATAGGAGCAAAGATGCCAAAATGTTATCTATTATTTTGCCAAGCACTGACTCTGTACAAGACATAAAGGTAGCTATGGTTGCCTCCTTTCTAATTATATTTCTGACTCAGTTGGAAGCAGTAGTTACTGGAAATTCAACATGAATACCAATACTAATGACATTGTAGGCCAGTTTTTCCCTAGTGATTTGAATAGATTTTTAACTTCTGGAAGTATTCTAAAGCAAACCTGAACTGCACATAGTTTGACGTTTACCCAGCACTATTCTGTATTCTAACAGTAAAGGACATATTTCTTCTCAGACTTGGTGTCTAATATAAAACACTTTCTCCAGGTCTTCCAACTGGTATTCCAAGAAATATTATTTCCTCTAACACTTTCTTCAATTTTTCTCACTCTTCTTACCACAGGCAACATTCTCTCCATTCTGATTGTCATAACTAGGGATTTGGGCTTTATCTCTGCTAATGTGGTTTGTTTACTTTTTCTGTGACTTTTATTATTATTTATTATTATTGTGGTAGCTAGAGCTGGTTGGAAATTAGAATTCCATTCTTCAGAAAATTCCCAACATTTTCGAAAAAATTGTTCTGAATTGCAACAAAAAGCTGAAATTTTGAATTTCTCACTAAATGAAAATTCCAAAGAGTTTCAGTTCATGACCACGAAAACATTTCATTTTGTCAAGAGCTTTGGTTTCAACTTTATTGTTTTGATTCATTTTATTTTATATTTAAATATTAACATTGAATATAATAGATGATAAAATTAAGATGTAAGATATTATAGATGTTGAAATGAAATTAATCAAAACGACAGTTGAAACTAAAAGTTTCAACTTTTTCCCAGTGGAAATCTTGTTGAAATAGACATGTTCCTGTGAAACATTTGCATTTCAACAACATTGCATTTTTCAATGGAAACGTGTTCCAGTAAAAAATTTCAACCAGCTCTAGTGGTAGCACCTAGTGGTACATCTACATAGCACGCAGAAACCTGCTGCAGCAGGTCCTAGAACCTGGGTCTACAGGCTTGGGCTCATGGGGCTCATGCTATGGCTCTAAAAATAGCTGTGTAGATAGTCAGGCTTGGCTTGGAAGTCCCACCCTAGGCTTCAGCACCCGAGCTCCAGCCCAAGTTCACATGTCTATTTAGCACTGTAGCACAAGCATGAGTCTGTAGACCCAGGCTCCGAAACTCACTGCTGTGAGTTTCTGCTGGCCATGTAGACATATCATATGAGCCCTGTTATGAGCCAGGACCCCGTTGTGTTAGATGCTGTACAAATACCAAAAAAATTAAAATGTTCCTTCTCCCAAAAAGCTTCACTGAGTGGCTGAATTCAAGACGGGTCAGTTGGAAGGCTGTTGAAGTTATGTCTGAAGTTGTGTCTAAGAGTAGATGGGATGGCAGCTGTAACAAGATGCTACCCATTGTGCTCACTTTGAGAAAGGGAAAAAGTGAAGAGAGAAATTAGGAGAGAAAGAAGGACAAAAAAGGTTCAGAGTTTGGATGCTTCTCCAAACCTTTGAAGGATCTCACTTAGCCACACAGCAATTTGTACCTACACAATCACTCTTCAACCAACAGCCCTTGTGATAGACCCTCACTGGACAATCCTCTCATTACCCCCAACACCTAGTCTCGATTTGTTACAGGGAAGGACTGGTGACCTGCTACCCCAGTCCAGAAACATTCATGAATCTCTTTGTCCTCCAGCATCTTTAAGAGTCCACCAGAAGGGCACAACTGCTTCCCTGCAATCTGAGATGGTTTTCAGATGGGGTGGGTATAGTGGGGGAGTAATAAATGACCCTTCACAAATGCACACAGATAGAGATGGATGGAAATTTTCAGTTGAAATATTTTGAAAAAACACTCTTATTTCGTGTTTTGAGACCAGTCTACTGAGTGACAGAAAAAAATCAAAAATTCAAAATTTTAATGAAAAGAACATTTCAAAAGGCTTCTGTGAAAAATGCTTCTGTAGTTTTTGACCAGTTCCATGGGCCCATACAGTGAAGCAAGAAGCAACTTAGAGCTTCTCCTTGTCACTGTAATTTATTTATTTTACTGGCTTGGACAGTACACACAAAATGCTACCATCCCCACTGTGAAACAGAGCCAAATGGGTTTCTGCCAATCAATTGCTGGGAGCTTAAGATAGAAAAATGCATGCTAGACATAAGATACAACATATTAAGAGTGAGCATAATTTACCATTGGAACATCTCATCTAGTGATGTGGTTGATTCTCCATTACTTACAGTCTTTTAAACAAGACTGGCTATCCTTCTAAAAGCTATGCCACAGTTCATACAAAAGTTATAGGTTTAATGCAGAAATTACTGGTTGGGTTCTTTAGTCTGTGTTATAAATGAGGTCAGATTAGATCAGGGGTTGGCAACGTTTGGCACGCTGCTTGCCAGGGTAAGCACCCTGGCGGGCCGGGCCAGTTTTATTTACCTGCTGACGCAGCAGGTTCGGCTGATCGTGGCCCCCACTGGCCACGGTTCACTGTCCTGGGCCAATGGGGGTGGCTAGAAGCCGCGGCCAGCACATCGCTCGCCTGCGCCGCTTCTCACCACCCCCATTGGTCCAGGACAGCAAACTGCGGCGAGTGGGGGCCGCGATCGGCCGAACCTGCCGCGTCACCAGGTAAATAAAACTGGACCGGTCTGCCAGGGTGCTTACCCTGGCGAACCGCATGCCAAACGTTGCCGACCCCGGATTAGATGATCATAATGGTCCCTTCTGGCCTTAAAATCTATTAACTCTCCTGATCACATGGGATAGGCTCAACCCATCAGGGAACAAGAACCAATATCATGTGACCCCTCAGAACCAACCAACTCAACTGGCAATTCAGAAAATACTGGGAAAATTACCTGTAAAAATATTTGCAGTTATCTAAATTCCTTTATATATATTTGCCCAAAATTGTATCAAAACATTTCAGAGTAACATAACATTGCTCCAATTTCATGAACACAAATGCTGTGTGAATGCATAACTAGGTAAAAGTTGATGACAAAAATAAATGTAATCGGGAATGTTTTGCTCAGCACTATTAATAATAATTCTTATTAATATATTATTATCATTAATCATTAATATTACATCATTTATGTGACTGTTATGCTTAGCTCTATTATTAATCATAATTCCATTGTGTTATTAATATTGCTATCATAATATATTAACAACAAAACATTAATAATGTCTGAGTTTACATTCACATTTAACTCATGGTCTCTCAACTCCTAAAGTGTTGCTGTTATAAGATGCTCAGATACTTCTTCAGTGGAAATTGAGAATACTCAGAACTTTGATACTGCCTCAACATGCCAACCTATTCTGACACTAAAAGGATAACCATAATTATGTACCAACGTGATAATCAGATCCAGACAGGTCAAGGTCCACACAGATAAAGCCCCACTGACCTGTGCAGATCGGAAAGATGCAACATGAGGACTTATTGTCCAATGCTACGTCATTTCATACATAAATATACCAGATACAGCTGACTACAAATTTTCAGTTTACATTTTTTTTAATAAAAATTGCTTTTCTTTTGGCAAATGAAAATTTTCATTTCTTTCACTATCCCAGGTTTTTGATGAAAAATCAAAACAAAAAACAACCAGAAAAAAAAGTCGTTTTTTGGTATTGAAATTTGAAAATCTTTCAGGTTTTGAAAAACTAAAGATGTTTGGGTTTCAACTGGTTTTTGTTATTGAAAATCAACAATTTTCACTTTTCAAAACCAAACATTTTCAATTTTTCATGTGTTATGGAAAAAATTGGGAAATTTTATTTGCAATTTCTTTCACGTTCTTTTAGGGTCATGTTTGGTTTTGAGCCATTAAACTGACAGCCTAACTGATTCTGATGACTTTTTTTCCTTTCACTGAATTCTTCATTCAACTTTCTGCTACGTGCTAGACCCCCCCACGATTTAAACAGTAAGGATGATCTGCTTTGAGATTAAAGCACTCGACTGAGGTTTGAGAGATCTGGGTTTCATATCTCACTCTGTCACAGGTTTTCTGTTTGATCCCGGGCAAGTTATTTAATCTCTCTTTGTACCACAGTTCCCCATCTGTAAAATGGGGATAATAATGCTTCCTTTGTCTCTCTTCTCTATTTAGGGAATAGGCATTTTGGGACACAGACTGTCTCTCAGCAGAGCCCCAGTCTCTACTGGGTCATCCAGATGCTACTGCAGTAGAAATAATAAATAATGGCCAATAAGGAGTGCACCTCCTGTAGATAATCCAATCCCACCCATCTAGCTCCCTTTGTCTTTAATTTGTAATTTTATGTCTAAATGTAAAGCATAATCTTTCAAATGCTTATGCACATATCAGTAAAATTACTCAGGTAATTGTTCATAGGATCCGGACCTTTAGATTATAAATTTGTGAGGCCAGGAACTTGTTTTTTTATGTTCTATAAAGTGCCTACAACACAACATGGGCCATGCCATACCATCAGTTGCTTAAGAACCAGGAGACTCTCTTAAACCAGCAAGAAAATCTGTCTAAAAATTTGGGCCCTCCATAAATAATAATGCTTCAATCGCATTTTTGTTCGCCTCTAAAAATAATGGGCCAAACTGGGGTATTTTCACTGGGGGATTAATTTGTCCCATCAACCATTGTAATGAATGTCAGTGATGCTAATGAAGCTGGGCTGATTTACACTAGTTGAGGATGTGGCCCTCAGAATTGACTGTTTATCAGCGGACACCTGTCACTGACCTATTCATAAAGCCATAGAGTTTAACGCCCAGAAGGGACCACCAGATCATCTAATTTGACCTCCTGTATATCACAGGCCACCAACCCCACCCAGCACCCACAGACTGAACCCAACAACCAAAATGAGATCAACATATTGCAGCTCTTGGGAGACTAAACTATTACAAATGCTCCCTGACTTACGCAAGCATTCCATTCTGGAACGCCGTGCATAACTCGAATTTTGCGTATACCCGACCATTACGCGCAAAAAAAAAAAAAAACCCTCCTACTTCTAGCTTATGAAACTTTTTCCGTAAGTGCGGATTTGCGTAAGTCGGGTTTGCATAACCCGGGGGTGGGGGGCGTCTGTATGTGCCAGAGACTGAGAATCGGAGAGAACTAGAGGCAACAGTTCCTGAAGCCCCTGCAAAGGCAGGGAATTGTTCTAGTGAGATATACGCAAATGATCCCAGCAACTGATCCATCCCCCACACTGCAAAGGAAGGCAAAAAACACCCCAGGTCACTGCCAATCTGACCTGGGGGAAAATTCCTTCCCAACCCCGCATGTGCTGATCAGTTAGACATTGAGCATCTGAGCAAGAACCAGCCAGCTAAGCACCTGAGAGAGAGAATGCTCACTGCTACATCAGAGCACCAGCCCACCCCGTCGAGCGTCCCATCGCCAGCCAGGACCCTGTCAGATGCACGAGAGGAAGGAGACAAAACTAACCCCAGAGATTTTAGGAATATTAGGCATAATCCATAAGGGACCGCCAGGACTGCCAAGCCTTAACCCCCACCATCACAGGCAACCCCATCATGCAATCACATGTATACATTTGTTCATCGCTCTTTTAAAACTAATTACATTGTTTTACCCCACAACTCCTATTGGGATGCTGTTCCAGAGCCTCACTCTTCTGATGGTTAGAAACCTTCTAATTTCTAGCCTGAATTTGTTCATAGAGAGTTTATACCCATTTGTCCTTGTGCCAACATATTCCTTTAGCTTAGATAGCTTTCCACCCTCCCTGGTGTTTAGCCCCTTGATGTATTTATCAAGAGCATTCATATACCCTCTCAGCCTTCTTTTTGAAGCCAAGCTCTTCCCATCTCCTTTCATAAGACAGTGCCCTGATCATCCTAATAGCTCTTCTCTGCACCTGTGCCAGTTTTGAATTCATCTCTCTTAAACATGGGTGACCAGAACTGCAGACAGTATTCCAGATGAGGTCTTACAGTCCTTGTGGTATTAAAAGTTCTCTATCTCTACTGGAAATGCCACACCTAATACATCCTAGAATCACATTTCCCTTTTTCACAGCCACATCATATTTGTGACTCATAGTCATCCTGTGACTGGTCAATACACCCAGGTCTTTCTCTTCCTCTGTTGCTTCCAGTTGATGAGCACCCAGTTTATAGCAGACATTCTTAATATTAGACCCTAACTGCTTGACCTTGCACTTTGTACTGTTGACTATCGTCCCATTTCTGTTACTCCATTCTTCAAGGTTATCCAGATCTTCCTCTGTATTGAGGATGCCGCCCCAATTTGTATCATTAGCAAATTTCATTAGCACACTCCCACCTTTTGTGCCAAGGTCCTTAATAAAGACATTGAATAAGATTGGTCCCAAGATCAGCCCCTGAGGAACTCCACTAGTAACCACCCTCCAATCCAATCGATCACCTTTCAACACAACCCATCACCGTTTCCCCTTTAGTAATTCCTTATCCATACAATTTTTGTATGAACGTCCAGCTTCTCTAATTTAATAATTTCCTGTGTGGTGCTGTAAAATGGTTTAGTGAAGTTCAAGTATATTTCCCTCATCTTAAATATAAATTATCTTCTCAAAGAAGGAAATCAGGTTTAGTCTGGCATGATCTACCTTTAGTACACCCATGTTACATTACTTCCCCTTTTCTGTTTATCTCCATGCATTTAATTATTCTTTCCTTTACAATTTGTTCTCAAGGCTTGCAGACTACTGAGGTCAGACGAATGGGTCTGTAATTTCCCAGAGCACTTTTTTCCCTTTTCTTAAATATAGGTATGATCTTAACTATTCTCCAGTGTGATGGGGTATGCAAACCCCACACCAGACAACAAGGAGTTAAGGAGCTGCTCCGGGCCCAGCCACCCCACCACACCTGCAAGAGATGCACAGACTGGAGGAGGAGTTAAAAGGGAGCAGAACAGCTCACTTGTGGGCAGATCAGGAAAGAGAACAGTTTTACAACCCTCAGCTCCTGAGGAAAGGGCCAAGGGAAGGCAGGAATTGCCTGAAGGGCTCTTCCTGAGGGAAGGAAGGGCCTAATCTTGATACACCCTGAGAGGGAGGCATTCCCCTCTCTCTACTACTAACTCAGTCTGTTTGGGTTAATTTCCCTTGCTTTTTGTTTATGGACTACCTGACCGGAGGGCCACGTCACAGGCAGAGGCAGGCCACCGCAGAGACAGAGTAGCCAGCAGCCACAGACCCCAGGGGAGAGAGATCTGCCATACCACACCCAGCCGCAAGAAGATGCAGGCAGTGAGCTGACCTCTTCACATCCAGTCATATAGCAGTACCCTTGCAGAGACAGATTTATTACAAGTCCTGCTACTGATCTAGCAAGCTCATGTGCAGATTCTTTCAGTGTTCTGGGATGGAAACTATTCTCTCCTCCTGACTTGAGCACATTAAGCTCTATACGTTTTTCTTCCACTTCTGATGTGGTCATTTCCGTTTCTATACACTCATTTCCATCAGCCTCCTGCCTTCATGTCCATGTTACATATCATCATCCCCATTGAAAACCAAGGCAAAATATTCCTTTAGTTTCTGGGCCATGCCTAGATTATCTTTAATGTCCTCCTCATCCACACTGCACAGAGGCCCAATCTCATCTTTCCTTATTCTCTTTTTATTTATAAAACTAAAAAACCCTTATTTTATTTTGTTGGCAAGAGTAAGTTCAGCTTGACCAGAAGTGTCTGAAAGGACAAAAAATGAATATAGGCTTAAAAACAGAAATAGGTCCAGCTACAGAATTCAGATCTGGTTCTTGGTTTTGAATAACCCGGTGTTTGGTGGTGTTTGAAGAAGGGGTGCTTTATAGAGAGAAGGGCCAGATGCACAATTCTCATCTGGGTTCAGATTTTGAACAGCTAAGGCTTGTTGGTGCCTTGCCCTACTCTTATGCTAATGGGTGGCATGGCATAATTTATAATCTGTTCTTTTTATAACCTTCTGCTTATTATCATGCAGTTAAACATACTGATGGTTCCAACTTGGTTATTATTTAAATGTTAGTTTTTAATGTTCATCTGCTTACTTTTTTAAAAAATTATTTAATGTTAAGGAGGCTTAGACTGAATGGCTGGGCTTCAGCAGGAGTGAGTGAAATCTTTTTTAAAAAAAACAAACAATAACAATGGAACAGAACGTGGAGAATACAAAAGTGGCAAAGTTGAAAGTTCAGCCAATCACTTTATTTATAGCTTTCCTAGGCTGTGGACCAGTCTCCTATTTTGATTCTTGCATAGCTGTTCCCTCTAAAGTCTGCCAACATAAAGGTCAATTTAAGGTCAAGTCGGAGGGCTTGCCCATTTGAGGTTAGCAAGTGTGGTTTGCCCATGACCAGAATATGTGGTGCTCAGTTATGTGATATTCATGAATCTTCTGATCTTATGGGACAGATAAAAGCAGAGCATAGGAAAGGAACAGAGCCCACAAGTTCAGTAAGTGGTCAGGCTGTAGAGGCAGATTTGGGTGTTTTTTAGAATCTGGAGCGTAACTTGTCCGTTTCAAGAGGATGCCTCTGTGAAAATCTAGGACGGAGTGTTTGCTCCTAAATGTTACAGATTGATTGTGGCGTTATATAGGTTGTGATGTAAAGTTCCAGTGGTTATATGTTTGCAGCTGCTAAGATGTAGATGAAAAAGAAACCTCACAATATTGATGGCTTAGATGTCACTGCCCTTCCCCCATGTACCTGTGACCTGGCCTTGGTCAGCATGAGGATTACTGGCACAGTTGTGGGTTTGCAATGGCTGTTGAATCTAATTACACTTGATGAGCTACCCATAGAACCCGAATGTGCAAAGCCTCCTAACTTATGCCAGAAGTCCTGCTGAAGTCAGTGGAGCTATTCACATGAGAAAGTGCTCCGGCATGAGCCGGGGTTGCACAATCCGACCTGTTACATAGCAAATCTCCTTCAATTGGAACAGCCAACACTTCCAGTCTGACTCTCATAGCTGTACTCACACTGAGGACTTGAGTTCCTGCTTAGTCCCTGATTTCAGTGAGTTACATTATGCCAGTTAAGCCTAGCCCACAGTAAAGGGCAGTACAGGGATGCACCACCCCAGGGGAGAACTAGGAAGCAGACTGTCTCCCAGTTATGCACAGATTGTGCACCCATTGCTATCTTCCTATATGGAGGTACAGCTTCCTCCGAACCTCCCTCCATCCCTGCATGGCTACTGGCTCCATTGGCCACTGCATCCCGGAAGCACAATCCCACCTGCTTACCACCCGTCCATATGACAAGGGAAGAGAGATGGTTCTTTCCACTTCAGCCCCCATGCTGAGCAGCCCCATAAAAGCCAAGGAAAATCTGTCCCAGTGGAACTACTCTCATGGCAAGGGTCACAGTACTGGGCCCTTTATTGTGGAAGAGAGTGACTGCGTAATACCCTTTACACAGATAGTTAGTCTCATAGACTTCAGTGGGCCTACTTGTGCGATTAAGTATTCACTAACATGAATAAAGGTCTCACCAACAGGCCCTACATGCATCTAGAGAATGCAATACAGTTGTGTGTCAACTTTTAATTTTGTTCTACATACGTTCTTGTACCTCCTTAGCTCTCAGAGAGAGAGAAAAAATAGCTCCTACAGAGGGCTTTTCATCCAGGGATCTCAAAGCACTTTATAAAGGTGGTCGATATCATTAGCCTCATTTTACAGATTGGGAAGCTGAGGTACAGAACAGTCACCCAGCAGGTCAGTGATAGAGCCAGGCCTAGAACCCACATCTGTTGGGGCCCCTTCCAGCACATTCTTCATTAGGCAACACTGAAGACCTTGTTGTGGTAGGATCAGAGCCCTTTCCAATAGTGCATTAATCAACGTGACTGCACATTTTTTGTTCTTTCTCTCATCCTCTCCCCAGGGGCACAATTGTATGTGCTGTGGAGTGTTTTGTTTTGGTAGGGTTTTATGGGAGGGGTTGAGTTTGTTAGCGATCACAAACTACTTTGTGATTCACCCACTTTCACAGCCGCCAAATATTTCATGAGGTGCACTGTGGGCTTGTGGGCTACACGACAGGTTTCGCTCGCCACGGTCTGTAATTATTCAGCATTGTGGCCTTAAATTGCTCGGTTTAAAAAACTCTGCATGTATTATTTATAGTACAGCGCTGCCGAGAGGCCTCATTCTGCTGAGTTCTGTGCTGAGTGCAAAGAGACAGTCTCTGTCCCCCAAAGAGTTTACAGTCTGATAAGACAAGGAAAACAAAGGGAGTATTATTATCCCCATTTACAGATGGGGAACTGTGAGGCCCAGAAGGTGAAATCTTCAAAAGCACCTAAGTGATTTAGAAACCTAAGTCCCATTTCCAAGTCACTTAAGAATCCCAAACTCACTGAGAGTCACTTAGGCAGGATTGACCCCGACATATTAAGTAACTGGCCTAAGGTCACACAAAGTCTGTGGTAAAGTCAAGAATTGAACCCAAATCTCTTAAGTCTCGAGCCAACATCTCAACCACCACAAAACCGCTACCCATCTTCTGACCTAACAAAATGTCATTGTCCTTTTTCTGATTAGAGAAAATTGTGCAGATCTCTGAAGTTAAGGAACTTTCTCTTGCTTTAGACATTTAAATTAAAGTCTATTTAAGAAAAAAAACCCTACAAGACATAGTGCAATTTTAAAGTCATTTGGCAAACTGATTCTGTCAAGAAAGCTTAGTTTCATTCTGTTTGCTTGCAACAGCTTTTTTTCCCCATAACTCTGCTGTTCTTGTTCTTTTAATACATTTGGGAGGCCTGTCAAGGCCTATCCACTCTCTAAATAGCTTTGCAGATTAAATTTTTAACTCTACTCTCTTCATGCAGATGTATATTTCTGACAAAGAATTGCACTGACATGTCAGCTTCCATCTTTCTCACAAGAGAGGAAACAGCTACGTGCCAGCACTGCTCGAAACACTGAACCTCCTCAGCCACAACAACAAAAAAGACCCTGCACAGAGAAAACCCACCTCTTGTTTATTTGAGCCTCGGTTAAGCTAATTTCACTCGTCATCACCGTTCCCACTTTTTCTTTCAGCTTCAGCAACACTTGAAACCAACTAATGAGGGATCACAAAATATGGGGCAGAATTTTTGTTTTATTGCAGCTACTGAGACACCTGAGCTCCTAACTAAAGATACTACATCACAACCAGCCTTGCCGCTTTAACTCTTGTTTTAGCTGGGAGTTATTTTTCATATGCCTTTTTTACACACCCATGCCAATAGAATTTAAGTCCACTTTAGGCACTCTGCCTGGGTTGAGCAGCCATTGGAATGAGAGCTCTTTAGACTATTTTAGTGCCGAGATAAATGTTGTTCAATATCTGTTATTTTTTCTGGAGGATGGGGCTAGGGGGTGAGGAAGACTTTGGTAAATCAGGGCCAGATTCTGCAGATTTACGCACACACAGAAGTACGTTACTTGTTGAGTAGTCCTTCTGATTTCAATGGGATTACTTAGTGAGTATATGGGTGGCAAAATCTGCATCCTAAATTAGTTGTTTACATGCAATGAGACTGAAATTTAGCTTGTTCATTGTCATCCGAGGTGCAATTTTTTCTTCACAGAATCAAACTCACGTAAATAGGTCGTAGCTTATGCATATATTGTTGCTTATGAATTCCTACTGCCAATCACTTCTTGGGGCATTCAGGGGGTTTTCTGATATAAACTCTTAGCACAAATGGTTGAACATGGAGCAAAAAGATTGGTACAGATACTGGGTCAAATTCATCCCTTTGGGAGAGATACCCAGGAAAGAATTTGGTCATTTAAACATGAATCTGCCAGTCCTTACTCAAGTGAGCAGTTGTATAGCAATCACTGGGACTACTTGCGTGACTAAAGAGTACTTACCAGAGAAAAGGGTTTGCCAGATTATATTTTCAGGGACAGATCTGCTGATTTTGCTGGTGCAAATTGGTATAGCTCCATTGCAAACAATGGAGAGGTGCCAATTTACATGAGCTGAGAATCTGGCCCTTGATTTTTAAAATAGATACTACATAAGCACAGTTTGGTGTGAGTGTGTGTTTTAAATAGGGATAGGATTTCATATTTCAATTCAGACATTTTAATGGAAGTGTTTCCTTTTTAAGGTCAGAATATTGTATTGTGTTCACCATGGCTGTGCACATTTTAGACACACGTAGCAATCCGAGATGAAAAAGACCTACTCGGTCATCTAGTCTTACTGCTGCAGGTCAATCTTTACCACCAGTGACACAGCCACATTTGTCCTCCATAATCCACATCCCAGAATCCTTTGAGCCCTTTCAGACTATGAAATCAAAAAGTCTGCAAAGCATAATGAGTTGAATTCTCATCTACAGCAAAGTCTCTTAGTGCAAACAAGTAGCAGGCCCAATATTTATTTAATCTGAATAGTTCACAGTGCAGTTAGTGGGGAAAATAAGCAATTATAAATGATGCATAGCAACTTTGTAACTTCACAATTCCAATTCACAATACGTACAATATGATGGGGGCTAATTTAGCTACAACGAATCAGGAAGAAGATCTTGGAGTCATCGTGGATAGTTCTCTGAAGAAGTCCAAACAGTGTGCAGCGGCAGTCAAAAAAGCAAACAGGATGTTAGGAATCATTAAAAAGGGGATAGAGAATAAGATGGAGAGTATCTTAGTGCCCTTATATAAATCGATGGTACGCCCACATCTTGAATACTGAATACAGATGTGGTCTCCTCATCTCAAAAAAGATATACTGGCATTAGAAAAGGTTCAGAGAAGGGCAACTAAAATGATTAGGGGTTTGGAACGGACCCATATGAGGCGAGATTAAAGAGGCTAGGACTTTTCAGGGGGGGATATGATAGAGGTATATAAAATCATGAGTGATTTGGAGAAAGTAAATAAGGAAAAGTTATTTACTTGTTCCCATAATACAAGAACGAGGGGCCACCAAATGAAATTAATGGGCAGCAGGTTTAAAACAAATAAAAGGAAGTTCTTTCTTCACCTGGCATTGACCACTGTCGGTAGACAGGATACTGGGCTAGATGGACCTTTGGTCTGACCCAGTACAGCCATTCTTATGTTCTTATGTTAAATATATTTAAGTCTCATTGATATTTTCTTATTAAAAATGTAATGTGGATCTAATCACATACGTTGCATCTTGTCAAATATGCCACCAGAACTATTATAAAATTCATAGCAGATATGCATATATATATGTGTATGCATATATATATATATGTATATAAATAGTTGATATACATATGCACATATATTAAGTAGATATAATTAGATATAGCATTATATTATATACTAGATATTATATTATATATAATTAATCATCTTTGGTTCTCTTGCTTAGTGTTTGTGTCTTAAGTTTTTAATCATTTAAAAATCCCAAACATTTTATGTAATATTGCATTTTTCATATAGTCTCAATGTTAACTTCATCTAACATAATTTTTTGTCTGGGAATTTCTGTTTTTTTTTTATTATTATTATTATTAAAAACTTAAGACAAACACTAAGCAAGAAAAACAAAGATTAATTATATACAATTAGATATATTATTATATACTATATATTAGTTATATTCTATATCTAATAATAAGGCACTACAAAAGGCACATGGTAGCTGTTGGGTCTCTGTTCCACTAAGGGACAGGCTAAAGTGCCTTCACTTATTGAGCAGGCCGTGGCCAGCCTAGTGTGCACCTACTGGTAGAATCAGAGGGCACCTGACATGTCCCACTTCTAGGGGAAGCTGACTGTGAGGGGGAGTGGCTGAGCCAGGACTGAGGCAACTGGCCTATCAGCTACCATGCTGATGTTGAATGAGATTGTATGTCTCTGATTCCTGCTGTTCCCACCTTGACCTGTACCAACTGTAGTCACTTATGGTGAAGCAGTTGTCTGCTGTTCCAGTGCTGGAGGAAAATCAGTGAAGAGGCAGAAGCGCCTGGTTCCTGGCCATTCCCCAACACAGCACAAGGTACAGGACTACAGCTATGGGCCTGATATGATAAGGCATTTCCCTTGTTTCTCCCCCATGGTCCCCACCTTCTTATTGCCAAACCCTGGCTCCTGTCTCTGCCCTGGTTAGGATTGGTCTTGCTCAAAGCTGAAGCAGCCAAGGAATAGTCTTACCACCTTTAAAATGCACCAGCCTAAACAGTAACCACGGGAGCTGAAAGAAGATAAGCTATTAAAATGGCATTTCTGGCTAAGCCTGGAACCAGAAGTTGTAAAATACCACAGGTGTGGTCATTCAGATAGCTGTATTCTATTTCTTAGGTGACCAAGTGGCACTTGTGCTTCACTTTCTCTATTTATAAAACAGGGAGAATAATACCTGGCTTAGCATGGGGGGGATGGGGGGTAACGTTGGCTGGGGGAGGCTGAGCCTCCCCAAAAAGCCAGGCATGGCCCTGCCCATGCTCCACCCCCAGACCTCCTCCTGCTTCCTGCTCTGCAGCTGTTCCCCTGTGCGGTGGCCTGGCTTGGGTTGGGGCAGGCGCTGGGGCCACCTGGCCGCCCGCCCAGTGCAGAGGCTGCGCCACCTGCCCGTCACTCCGGGGCTGGGGGCACTGCCTGCCTGCCTGATGCTCCAGGGCTGAGGGCGGGGGGCTGGAGCCAGGCTACTCTCCCAGCGCTCCAGGGCTGAGGAGGGAACCTGGGGCCACACCACCCTCCTGGCATTCCCAGGTTGGGGGGGACTGGGGACGTGCTGCCCACCGTCCCAGCGCTCTGGGGCTGGGGGGCCTGAGGCCATGCCACCCGCCTGGTGCTTCAGGGCTGGGGTGGCCTGGGGTGGCCAGGGCGCTCCGGGGATGAGGGCGCTAACCGGGGGTGGGGCCAGCAGCCGCGGTGGTGGGGCTCTGAGCTGTGGTGGTGGGGAGGGGCGTGGAAGGGGCAGTGCCTCGGCTAGCCACCCATGTGTTTTAGGTAGGTTTATGTCCCACATTACTGTAGTATCCGGGCACCTCATAATCTTTCATGCATTTATCCTCACGACACCCATGTGTTGTGCTATTATCCCTATTTCACCAGTGAGGAACTGAGACACATGGACACTTGCCTGAAGTCACACAGAATGTCTGAGGCAGGGCAGGGACTTGAAGCCAGGTGTAATAAGTGTGTCGGTTCTCAGATTACCCAGCTCTCAAGGAGCTGACACCCAGTTACACTCAAACAAGTCTTCCTCTCACTGGAGGCAGTGGGGCAACAAGGTGACCCATAGTCCTGGCTACCCCAAGAACCATCATAACCAATACTAGCTTGTACCCTCATCACCAGAACACCCTTATTCTACCCTGCTTTACCTGACATGGAGCAATAGGTTCTGAAATTCAGAGGTTTCATACTATCATCCATCACTATATATTTACATTAATTAATTAATTTTAATATTTTTTTTCAACTGTAGCCTCTGAGCACCTCCCAAGTAAAATTAAGGCCCTCATATGTCCCTTTCTGGATATAGGGGTTATTGAGTAAATACTCAAATCTGCCCCCTCCCCCTGCCCCATTTATCACAGTGGAACAGCTGTCAGGGGCTCACCAATAATAAAGCAGGGATATGTCTGAGGGTGACCTTTCCTCCCCTTTCAGAATTTTGGGGAAGTTCAGAGCTGATTTAATCAAGTCTTGAGTTCTAACCCAGGTTCTGATACTGATTCTGTCAGAAACCTGGGGCAAGCCTCATAGGGCTGGCTTCTAAAAGTGGCTAAAGTACCTTTGAGGATCTGGACCTCCCATCTTTTTGTGTCATTTTCTCTATGTGCAAAATGGTGATAATCATATTTACCTACCTACTTTACAGGTTATGAGAACAGCTGATCAAAATATTTTGTACTAAACTTAATTTTGACAAAAAACTAGCCTTTTTAATGCAAAATTTTGCTAAATACTGTTTCCCGTTTACATTTTTTTTTTAATTCTTGTGATAGTTTTGTAATTTTTTTCTGAAATTTGGATTTAAACATTTTTTTAAAAAATTGTTTACTCAAACCCACGTTTTTCAGTAAGCAAAAAGTGTCAACAATGGTTGAGATTAGAGTTTATAACAAACTTTCATACCAAAGTGTCATAAAATGTTTCAGAAGAACAAGAAACATTGCGAACCCTGTGAACTAGTCAAAATCACAACATTTGGGATTTTTGATTATTTGACCAGCTGTATAGTTGTGCAGATTAGAGAGTTAACAGCTGGATAGAGCTTTAAAGATGTTAAGTGTCTGATACTATTACTGACGCAGTGAGAAAGAGCATACACAAAAACCCCACAGTCTGAATCGTAGAGCAGAAAAGTAGTTATTTTGGGCACCATGCATCCATCCCTAGTGATCAATGCAGAGCTGTTCCCTACTGCATATTTCCCAGTTCTTTGTCCAGGCTATTTTTAAAGTTTTTATTTAAAGTTTGTGAATATATAGAGAGTGGGAGACTAGTGTCCGAGAAGGGTGGGAGGCAGTTGTAGGGGAAGAAGACAGAGAAGTTAAGGACTTCATTTAAAGTTTCTTATTTCTTTTAGTAACTGAGACCTTGATCTGTCTTTTTTTTTTTTTTCTTCCAAACTCAGCTGATGCTGCTGTAAAGGAGATGAAAGCTTGAATCTGCAGCCCAAAAGTTGTATTGACAGTTCACCTAACAAGTGTTTACATTTGAAAAAGCATCCAAACTGGTTTCTCCTTTATTCCTGCCTTCTTGAAGGGGCTAGAGCAGAGAATACATTTATGTCACAGTGAGATTTCAGAGTAAACTAAAAACCATTAACCACAAAACCAAAAAGCTTGTAATTCCAAAATGATAACAAAACTATATATGCAGAACAATGCAATCACATTTGAAAACAAAATGTTTGGATACCTGTTCCTCCTTTCATTGTCCACCAAGACTTCTGTTCAAGAGACTGCTTTTTCATTCAAGAACTGACAGCACTTGAAACATCGGAAGCAGATTGATTGATTTATTTTTGGTTACCCCATGCACTGCTTTAAGTGTTAGCCTTATTGTTTGCATTATAGTAATCCTTACAGGCTCCAATTAAGGTTAGAGCCCCATTGTGCTAGGTACAACACAAACTCACAGTAAGAAACAGTCCCAGCCTGAAACATCTTTTAGTCTAAATAAACAAGACAGAGACAGGGTGGGAGAAAGGAGGTATTATACATATGGGAAACAGAGAGAATCAGGATGAAATCTGTGGTAAAATTCTCATTGACTTCAGTGGGGCTTTGATGTTGCCAAAAATTACGTAGATCACGCAGGAAGTCTGAGAACTGAGCCCAGATTTCTCAACTCACAACTATTGCAAAAGCCCATTTTCCTCTTGTAAAGCCATCAACTCCTATAGAAAAAAACACTGAATGCTAAACACAGGTTTCTGCAGGTAAGTAAAAAAAGAATTGATTTGCACCTCCATATATGTTCTAATCCATGAACTGGTATTGAAAACAATATTTTACATTTCTTTTTTAGCATAGCTGTTGGGTTCACCTTTGAGATTGCTGAGATAGTTCTTATGCCACCTCTTGTGAAAGGTTTAAGCCTGATAATTGATGGCAAAACAGATCTGCACAAACAGATGTACACTCAGCTTTGCCTATGTTAGTTATACACTTTATGGCACTTGTAAATTAAGGAGCAAAATGATTTGTTCAAAGTCAGAACAATAATAAACAAAAATGCAGTTACGTTTGACATGTTCCCTGTATCTATTTGTTCTTGCTTTGATCTATTTCTTTTTGAATCTGGACCATGTCAGAACTCCTTGTTCTACAAAATTTCTCATCTTGCAAATATTGATCTTCATTGATCTTGACCCAGAGTAATTAAATATTTTCTCAAAGAAACAAATATCTCTATTTCCTCTGTAACCTTCCACTGAAGCATGAAATGATTAGGCATTAACAGGAAATCTTCTACTCCTTTTTGGTGCAAACTTGATCTCTTTTGTCTTAGTCGGAAAATGCACTTGATTCCTAACAAGAGCTTTTCCAAATGTAACACTGCTGATTTGTTGGATAATGAAATCCAAATTGTTCCACAAAAAAAGGTGCAATTATACAGCGTGTAATACACAAATAAATTGACTTAATGTTACATTATAATGAAAACTGTGCAAAATCCTCTACACAAGCACAATAAAATAATAAAAAGTAATAGAACAGGTAATAGATGTAAAATAAATGCTAAAAAAGTAGTTCAAATCATTTTCATACCAGTCAAAAGATACCGAGAAGGGCGCATCCAATCACAATAAAACACCAGAATGAAACACTTCTAAATAGTAATATAAATTTTTGTGGACACTTCATGTCCCATGATGTGGAATTGACATATAGTTTGATTTTCTTTTTCCTAATGTAAGCCACAGTTTTACAGTCCTAGTGAAAACATTTTATTGCTGGGGATGTATTAGACATGGTTCATTTCCTTTCTCAGTATGGCTTTAATTTTCCACATCCATGGCTTGACACAGACCCAAACACCAGAAGATGGTTGTCTGCTATAAACTGTTTGGTTTTCTTTGATTGCTTTACAATTTAATCTATAGTTCATTCCATTAACCCTTTCCATTTTAATGCCGCAAAAGTCTTCTCCGTCTCTTTAATATAAAGATAAACTTCCTCCCAAACATTTATGTTCTAATGTCCAGAGGATTATGATGGCAGGTGGAGGGAGATGGATAGTTTCTTTCCTAGTTAACTTCTCCATGGCCATATGGACTGGGCGAAATAATGGAATGCATCACAGCAGTGAGATTTTTCCCTTCTGTTTTCATAATACAGTCCTGATTATTCATTCATTTGGTTTGGTCATAGTCATACTGATTTGCAGAGCCAAGAAAGTGCCACTGTCATTCTAACTTTCTCCTCAATCCCTGATCTTGGGGAGGGGGGGAATCTTTCCCGTCTGCAGTGTTGTCACATCCGATATCCAGTTCCTTCCGGCAGAGAAAGTGTATCTGGGAGGGTCACCAGATCAGCCTATGCCTCAGGGCTCCTCGCCTAAAGTACAAAAGACTCGACTCAACTCACGTTAGTCATCTAGGTGGCCTATCGGTGGTGACGGACTGCCAGCTCGGGCTGTGGGCTAGCCGTGATAACTGCCTTGAAATGCTAAGTGCTTAATTAAGGACCTTTCATATCAGTTATTGAGGGCTCCATCTCCCATAGCCCAGGGCATTGTGCTTTACAGAGGACTCCCTAGAGCCACTGCCAACTTCATTGCAGTGACAAGTCAAAAAAGAGAGAGAGAGAGAAATAAAAAAAAGAAACAAGTAGTTTGAATCCTCTTGCAAGCTCCCAAAATCTAAATACAACCAGACAGCTGAGTAGTCAGCATGGTCCCCTACTAAAAATATACTTTTTAATCTTTATGAAAATATCACTTGCTTTTGTTTTGGGCCAGCTGTGAAGTGGTTTCCTGACAAGGTTCAGGATGCTTGCCTTAACCTGCAATGGTACAATAAAATGTGGATTCTTTCCCTGGAACATTTGGTCCAAGTTAAGGGAGTATGTTTATTTAAAAACATCAAAACCAGATGTTTTCAGTAAACTGTGTATAATTTATATTTGTGTTTTTATATTCAGCAGAACCACTACAGCTGGGGGGGGGGAGGGATCTACATATAACTATATGAGAGAGGCTTGGGAAAAACATGTTTTATTGCTGTATGCAATTGAAAAGGAAGGTATTTAACAGGCATGGTCATAAACAGTACAAATTCAGGGCCTGATTCTTCTCTAAGTTATACACCAGCAACTAACCAGAATAATTCCACTGCAATGAGTGCAGTTATATTGGTGTAAAACCTACCTAGATCAGAATTGGGCCCACAACATTTTGTAAAGAAGTTCATAGTTGGAAATGTACACAAGTGATCCAATTCTGATCTCACGCCAATGGAACACATTCGACTTCCGTAGAAGTACTCCTACTTTACAACAGAGTGAGCAAGATCAGAATCTGGACAAAGGACAAAATTTGACTCTCAGGCCTGGTCCACACTAACCCCCCACTTCGAACTAAGATACGCAACTTCAGCTATGTGAATAATGTAGCTGAAGTCGAAGTACCTTAGTTCGAACTTACCGCGGGTCCAGACACAGCAGGCAGGCTCCCCCGTCGACTCCGCGTACTCCTCTCGCGGAGCAGGAGTACCGGCGTCGATGGCGAGCACTTCCGGGATTGATTTATCACGTCTAGACAAGACGCGATAAATCGATCCCAGAAGATCGATTGCTTACCGCCGGACCCAGAGGTAAATATAGACATACCCTCAGTTCTAACAATGTAAATCCGGAGTAGCGTCAATGAAGTCAGTGCAATTTCCATGGATTTAAGATGATGTAACTGAGAGCATAATTTGGCTCTACAAGCCAGATTTTCAGCTGGTACAAAGGAGCGCAGTTCCCTTGAAGTAGATGGAGCCGCAGCCATTTATACTAGCTGAGGATCTGACTGGGCAAGCAAAATACAGACAGTTAGGATGTAGCAGAAGTTCAGAAGATAAATTGTGTAACTGGGAAAAAATTGCAGGAGTCAGTTTGAAAGGAAAAAAACCCACAAATGTCTAGTAACTGTGGTCTCAGTTACACTATTTTAACTCGGGTCAATGGTTTTAGGCTCGTATAAAAACAATATACTTGAAAGCTGAACTAGGCCCAGTAAAGTACTAATAATGCTAGATGAGAAATATGTGCCTACGGCTGCTTCTTTCACTCTTTATAAAGAGAATTAAAGAGGGGAATACACCCTGCCCAACATCGACCTGTACATAAGAAAATGAAGACACCCCATTATCATCAGTCAAATAACCTGCTAGTAAGCCAGTCAGATAAGAATAATGAAAACACCTGAATCTAAAACTTCAGCAGACCGAGGCTAACAATACTTCTTCTTATCTTGAAAATCAGACATTTTTTCTTAGAAATATATTTTCTTTTTTAATCAACACACTTTGTGCTCTTTGATGTACATGCAGCTTCGCACCTGTCTGGTTGGTGATTAATGTGGGAGCTACTGATGTCTACAAGCTATTGATATCACCGTATGGTTTTTTATGTATATTTTAATGCAAACGGTGGATATTAAAAGGAATGTGTTGCTATTTAAACTGTGGATTCAGTTGCTAATATACTTACCTATCATGATAAGGCTGTGATCTTAACTGTAGTTGTGTATCAATATTACCTGAAAAAAATGTATAATAATTTGACAGTTACAGGATTCTTTTCCAACTCTTTCATATATTATCATATAGACACACAGAACAAACACATACTTGAATTTTAGAAATGACATGGGAATCCTGCTTTTGTAAATCAAGATATTTTTATAAATACCAGTATCACTGGAAACTAAAACAGGCTACATTGGGGCTCACGCTGGTTTAAATAAGGATTTGAGCTAGATTATAATTGACCATATGGGTATTCTATATATACAATGTGTACGGCTTGCAGGGCCTATATTGCACCCCACCATGTGAGGAGTTCTTACTCATACACTGTCTACTCATGTGAGTAAGAACTCCTAAATCAGAGTGACCGGATCAAGCCTATTGCTTGTATAGCACAGGGGATACTTTGGAATGAACAAAAGCTGTGCAAATGCAAAATGGGATTCTTTCTTCATCTGGATTTGTAATTAATGTGACTTCTTTTTAAGGCAGAAAGCTATCTCCTTGTGTACAGTTCTTCATGCCCAATTTAGCAGATTATTTTTCTGCATCACCATGTGACAATTAAACACATACAGCCGAATATCTTCAAAATCATTTAAGGCTCCGAATAAAAACAGGCTGGCGGAGGGGGGGGGGGAACATATTGAAATGTACAAAATACGCATGGATATGTGGGATATTAAAGCTTTAATGCCAGAGATGAGATCACGGGAAAGATTATTGATAATGCAGAGGCCAAGCATCTGTGCTCACTCAACAGTATGATACTGCCAATTATTAACTACAAAACTGTTGTAGCGGAGTAAGGGTAAATAAGCTGTCACCATGGCGCTGCATGCTAGAATGGCATTCCTCTGGAATGTATTTTACTGCAGCATGCTCTACCTGATGACAGCTACAATCAAGAGTGGCTCCGGGCAGCTGCTTTGCTGCAGGCCACATTCAATTATGTCGGACTGCATTAGTCCCTGGCGAAGCTGTCACCTTCCAGCCTGTGAAGCGATAGCATGAAGAGGCTCCTGAAGTCTCTGCAGTTCTTGCTTCAGTTAGGGGAGCAAGGGAAACAATGTGAAAAAAAGACCATTAGCACTAGGACTGCTTGCAGCATTCATTTTGCTCGTGGAGGGGGAAGAAAATAGCTTAGGTGAGCTGGATTCGGAAAGTTGTCTGGGGTTGGATAATTGCAGATTATTTTTTTTTTCAACCAGCTCATATATTTTGGAGGGGGAAGGGAGCTTAAGGGTGGAAGCAGAAGCTGTTCACTTTCCAGGATTTTCACAGAGTTCCTCACTAGCCTTCTCAAGAGATGCTTTTACTGTACATACAGTAGCAGGAAATTGTACTTTTTATGATCTTTTCCCAAGCAATCCCAGGGCATTTCTAGGGGTATAAAGCCCTGGAGGGGTCTGTGGTTCTGGTTGTTCAGAGTCTTGTATTACCCACCCAGAGCCTTAAAAGAGTTTCTTTTCGGCAGATGGGGAATAGATGACTCAAGAGACTGGTAAATGGAATAGAGAACCTGTCTCTGCTAAGTGAGTCATAGCTACCCCAGTGGTTATATTTGGATGGCTGCTAGTGGCCAGTTTGAAGTAAGTCTGGCAGTCTCACTTCAGCTCCAGGAGATGGGAATACACATCACAGAAGCACCACCAGAATTGGTAGCATCAATAGAAAAGGCCAAGGCCTGTATGGGCCACAATACCTGAGCAACCCTTTTTCTCTTAAAGGTGGGCCCTCCACAGCAGTTCGGGAGTGGGTCAGCACAGGTGAATGGGCAAGTTCTCATTGCAGCTGGTCACTCTGTACCCGCTCTGTGAAGATCAGTCTTCAGAACTCAGATTGCAAGTTCCTTGTGGCACAGACTGTCTGTTTTTATCGCAAGTTTGTACAGCACCTAGCACAATGGGGATCTGGTCACTGATTGCAACTTCTATGGAAATGCAAATTAAATAATAATAATTAATAAATAATAAATGGCTGTCCACATAGCACCAAATCCCATGCACTTTAAAAAAAAAAAAACAGGTTTCTCTCCTATAAGGTAGACAGTGTACGGAATATAAAATAATTTCCATAGCTAAGTAGTCATCTTACAGGTGGGCTATGCCACCGACTTGATATACTTGAGCAAGGTCATAAATATTCTCCCCTGAAATAGTGTTTAGCCTCCATGTATATCTTCCTCTCCAAAACAGGTCTCACTTTATATTACAGTTCAATTTTGAATAGTTTATAAAGGGTTAATAAATGATTCATAGAGGTTTTAATAAACTGTTAATCAGTTGTGAAAGACTATAATGGCAGTAAGTTGCTTAAAACCATTTCTAACACCATGTACTGATGTGCTTATGATCCATCTATCAGACATACTACTTACGTCTGTAACATGCTTATAACATCTTATAATCTTAAGGTAAAGTATGACCAGAAGCGAAGTTCACCTGAACTGCAACGGAAGGCATGCTTATGGGACTGACGCTCTTGTGGCTAAAGCACAGGACAGGGGGTGGGTCAACAGATCTGGGTTATAGACCTAGCTCTGCTGTATACTTCCTGTGCGACCTTGAGCATGTGACTTTAACTATTCTGTGCCTCAGTTTCCCCTATGTAAAATAAGGATGATGACACTAACCTACCTCACGCAGCTTTTGCAAGTTTCAAATCTGCCACACCCTTGGAGATCATTGATTTGGATGTGTGCCAAAATATTATATTGCTCATTGCTGAGAATCCCTTTCCCTGCAATTCCCATAAGATCTCATGGAGCTCTCTTCACTTTCTCCTTTTGCAGAGGTTTCGGGAAAGAACAAGGCTTTAAAACAAAACAAAGCAGACAACTCTAAAACTATTTCAAAGGCTGCAAAGCTGCAGAGAGAACAGATTGCACAAGTGCACCTACAGATAAATGCATTAGGGACTTAGATCCATTATCATCACACCTCTCCTCCTCACAGCGACAATCAGAATCCCAGGGGAACTCATTCACCAAGAAGCATGTCATTTTAGTAGTAACATTTTAATTTCCCAGCTGCTGGATAAAGGTATGTTGTCCTCGTCATCACTAAAAAATACAACTACAATTGATATCTCTGTTCATGGATTTATATTATATTAAGGGCCAGAGTATCTGGGGACATAAATTAAAATAGCCCGTTGAAGCCAGGGGAGTTACATCAGCTGAGAATCTGGTCCTCAGATTTCATTGTCTCTCGGAAGCCATGAATTGCATGCCACAATAAATCGGGGAGGGGGAGGAGGAGGGTGAAGGGAGGTTCCGAGTGAAGAATTCTGCTTTAACTTGATTACGTGATTCTGACCCCTGGAGGGAATTTTTTTCCTTTCAAAGCCCAGCAGGAGGTGGTCATGGTAAAACTCAGCCTATGCATGAACGTTGCTGTTGGTGCTTATTTACTTTTCCTTTTTATTGTCAATGTGAAAATCAGATTAAATGCATTTTACATCACATAAACCCATTTTTTTTCTTTTTTGGAGCAGACTGAATCCTAAAAGGCTTTATAGACGTAATCACCACGGGGCCATGTGAAGTCCTCCTGTGGAAGGCAAAGCAAATCTCAGTAGCGTTGTCCCCTTGCTCCCTTTCTTCCAATTCTTCTGCCAGAGCAGTGGGATTTAATCCTCTGCATCACAAGGAGCAAATCTGGCCCCAAACACCACATGTCTCCTGGGAACCATGAGACCTGTAACTGAGTTCTGCCTCTCCCGCCTCCTGCCTGACAGCACAGTTCCATAAGATACCATTGCTAGGGCTTCTGCTTCTGGTAGCTTCCCTAAAAAAGCCATGTGGTCCAATGCAGAGGTTCTTGACCTTTTTCTTTCTGAGGTTCCCCCCCACCACCAACATGCTATAAAAACTCCCCAGCCCACCTGTGTCACAATAACTGGTTTTCTGCCTATAAAAGTCAGGGCCGTCATTAGGGGTAGCAAGCAAGGAAATTAACTGGGGCCCCACACCATAGGGGCCTCCACAAAGCTACATTGGTCAGGCTTCAGCTTCAGCCCCGGGTGGCAGGGCTCAGGGACGTGGGCTTCAGTCCCATGTGGTGGGGCTCTGGCTTTCTGCCCTGGGCCCCGGCAAGTCTAATGCTGGCCCTGCTTGGAGGCACCCCTGAAACCTGCTCAAGGCCCCCTAGGGGGCCCCGGACCTCTAGTTGAGAACTACTGGTCCAGTGGATGAGGAGTTGGAAAACCTGAGCTTTATCTTGGCTCTCCATTGACTTATTATGTGACTATGGGCACATTGTTTCACCTATCTGTTTCCTCTCCCATTCGCTGTCAGGCTTGTGTCATTAGAATGTAAACTCATTGAGGTATTTCTCTTGCTATAAGTTTGTACGGTGCCTAGCACACTGGTGCCCTGATCTTGGTTGGCGCCTCTAGGTGGGACTGTAATACAAATGAACCCTCCAGGAAAGGGCGCACATTTTGGAAGCTCTTTCTTATGCCTCTCTTCAAATGGGTCATCATTTTTCCTGACCAACATTCATTCTCAGGTCCATGTACCGGGTTTCATAATGGGAGCCAGTGTACACTGCATAGAGTCTTTTGAAAGTCCAGACATGGAGGCGCGGCCGGCAGACACTGAAGGACCTAAGTGACTAGCAGGGCCGGCTCCAGGGTTTTGGCCGCCCCAAGCAGCCAAAAAAAAAAAAAAAAGCCGCGATCGCGATCTGCGGCGGCAATTTGGCGGGAGGTCCTTCGCTCCGAGCGGGAGTGAGGGACCGTCCGCCGAATTGCTGCCGAATAGCTGGATCTGCCGCCCCTCTCCGGAGTGGCCACCCCAGGCACCTGCTTGCCAGGCTGATGCCTGGAGCCGGCCCTGGTGACTAGATGTCCCAATTTTATAGGGACAGTCCTGATTTTGGAGGCTTTTTTTTATATAGGCACCTATTACCCTCCACCCCGTCCTGATTTTTTACACTTGTTATTTGGTCACCATAGAAGGACCCGTAATCCAATGTTGCAACAGGATCTACTTGAAAGAGGCCACTTGTCTGCCCAGAAGGTCAGGGTGGCTGCAGTGTGTTCTATTCAATGCACTGTGACCCTTAGACTCCTCTCAAGTTGCCTGCAGTGATGTCTCACTGTAGCAAGTGGGCACTGTGCATGCATATCCAACTGCAGATTTAGCTCAAAATACATACAAATCACACATCTGTTCAATGTGGCGTCTAAAGCATGAAGTATGTTTCCTTAAGTAAAAAGCAGCACATTTTACAAAGGTCCCAGTAAACAGGGCTGCATAGTTTGCTTGTGCTTGAATCAGGTCAGTCTTTGTATCCTAGGAATTCTGGACCTGATTGTTAGGACATAGATATTCAGGCCTGTCTGTAAAGGCCTATCCTTTAAGAATTTAGGTATATGTTTATCATGTAGCTAGTTATAGAGGTATAAAAGAAAGAATTAAAATTACTGAAAAGGTCTATAAGGTGCCACGGGACTCTTTGTCGCTTTTTACAGATCCAGACTAACACGGCTACCCCTCTGATATTTAAAATTACTGTTTGCCTGTATAGGGCCTTTTTTTACGGTGGCAGTTTGAGGCCCTGTTTTTAGGCTAAGGCCTTTGGCTAAGAGGCAGAGGCAGACATAAGCTGGAAAGTGTATGGTTACATCCTCACATTTTAAACAAGTTACACTGAAATAAGGCGGTCTGGGGCTGTTAAAAAGGTGATCCAATCTATCACCTCCAGAGAAAGGGAAGAGCCTAAAAGATTTAAAGAAAACTTAGTTTAATAGCAGCCTGTCTGGCAAAAACTCACTTATCAATAGCTGGGGTGTAAAATCCTCATTTCTGTGTTGTTCTATCACTGTAGTTTCCACTTCCCTATTGTTTGTCTGTATAATCTCTGTCTGGTTCTGTGACTGTTTCTGTTTGCTGCATAATTAATTTTGCCAAGTGTAAACCAATTAAGGTGGTGGAATATAATTGGTTACAATCTGTTAGAACTGGTTAGTTAAATTTTAGTAAAATGATTGGTTAAGGTATAGCTAAGCAGAACTCAAGTTTTACTATATAGTCTGCAGTCAATCAGAAAGGAAGGAGGGAATGGGAACAGGGAATGGGGGTGGGGGAATTGGAATCATGTTTTGCTAAGAGGGGGGGAATGGGAACAGGGACACAGGCAAGGCTCTGTGGCATCAGACCTGGGAAGGGGGACACTAAAAAAGGAAATTTGAGCTCAGACTGGAGTCCGGGCTCTGAAACCTGGTGTGGGGAGACATGTTGTGGTTCCAGGAGATGGCTGACCTAAGTCCGCCCATAGCTCAAAGGCCCTCTCCTGGAGAGACCAGTGAACTTGGGCAATTATTGAATACTGGGGACAAAAAATGAAAAAAAACAGGGATGGGAGTGAAGGTCATAGGGTCAAAATCAGGGAACCAGAAGAGGACACTGAGCAGAGAACTGGCAGAGCCCACTGCTCCTCAAAGGCATACAGGAAGTCTTTGCACACTTCCCGGAGGAACTCTGCTCGGAGACGTGACTGAACAAGGGAATGGAAATAGGCCAGGCCACAGTCACAGAGCAACCCTATCCTTCTCCAACTTCCTCCTTCTGGTTTGCCTGGCCAGCTCCAGGAGGAGGTTGACAAAGAGGTCTCACGACTTTGTGGGGCCCCAGATGGGGTGTGCCAAGATCAAGAGATGTGGGGAAAAGTGCCGCCAGAACCTCAGTAAGAGATTCTGGAGGAGCTGGAAGAGGGACTTCAACCTGACTCACTCTATGTAAACGTGAGCCAAAATCTCCCTCACTGCAGAAAGGACAGGAGTCAGGGGACTTTACGAACCACTCCAGATACACGCCAATGCTCATGGCTCCATGGATGAGCTGCCAACTAATATCCCAGGTGGGCCATGGAACGAGAGTAGAGTACAGACTGGCCCACTGGTGAGGGGAAAGGGTTTCAGACTCAGGGCTCCAGCCCAAGTCTGAATATCTACTCTGCTATTTTTAGCCCTTCAGCCCAAGCCCTGCAAGGCCGAGTCAATTGATATGGGCTCTGATACTTGGTGCCACGGGTTTTTCTTTGCAGTGTAGATGGAGTGGGAGATGGTCCCTGCCTTAAAGGCCTAGGCAGGCACACTGATCTACCCCAGCTGAGGATACCTTGCATATAAACAGATACTTTCTTCTTTCCAATCAGTCTGATCTCCCAGGCTCATTTGTTCACTGATGATGTAATCCGATGTGCGGTGTTGTTTCCTGGGTGTGCATTCACTGCTGCTGATGTTTCATTTCTGTAATTCGATTGACATCAGTGGTGGCAGTCACACCAGCGTGAGAGCAGAATGAGGCTTTACGAGTCTGCAGAATTGAATTGATAAATAGAAGACAGAACCCAAGATGTTTACACTATAGGCTAACTAGCCAAGAGGAGGATGGGAGGAAGGTTGGGCCAATCATTAGAGTGGGAGGTGGGGCTTTAGGAGACCTAGGCGCAATTCCCTGCTTTGCCACACACTCACTGTGTGGCTTTGGGCAAGTTAGTTAACCTCTGTCTCCATTTCTCCACCTGTAAAATGGGGACAATAGCACTTTCCCACCTCATGGAGTATTGAGGTGTGTGAGTGGCTAGATAAGATTGACTATATCATTACCTTAGTAAGGAATCTCTACAAAACACATTAAATTTTAATGTTTCCATATTTATACTATGCCACCATAACTAACCCATAGAAAACCAGTTAGTTCCCAGAAGGATGTAGCCTAAATGACCTGGGAAAACTATGAACACCAGAGGGCCAAATTCTCTTAGGTTGCTTTTTCACCTCTTTGGCAATGCAAAGAGGCCTTAATGTGAGTGTAACTGTAATGACATCCTCTTTAAGGATGCTTTACACTGCCAGCAAAGTGTGAATGAGAATCAGGCTCTAGGATCTTCAGCTACTCAGGTTTATTTACTCACAGTGGATGCTTGCTTGTTTTTTACATCATTTCCAGGTGTGCTGATGGGTAACTGGAAGCAGTGGCTTCTAATGCACTGGCATAGCCGTCCAAATCCACAAAGGGAATTAGGCACTGCATGCTGAACATCGCAACACCTTACTTTTAGGCACCTATAAAATCACAGGAACAACTCTGTGATTCACAAAGCCTGAGTTGGGTACTTAGGCTACTTATACAATGATGGGGGAGAGATGGGCACCTTAGAATGCAATCTACAAAAGCCAGCACACTAGACAGAGAACACCTAAACTAGCCAATGGGAGATGCTGGCCCCACCCCTCTCTCACGGGTCAGTGCCAAAGTCCAGGTTGCAGGTAGGCACCAATTTCTCCTAGTGATCCACAAACTGGAGGAAGGTGCTCTCTGCCTAAGTTGCATGAGGGGCCTAGGCTGGTAGGGGTGCTCAGAGGTCATCTAACTCAAGAAAATCATGGAAGAAGACTTACCTCCCTTATAACTTTTAGCCCAGTGGTTAGGATATTCACCTGGGATGTGAGAGCCTCCTGGTTCAAGTCCCCCTTGCCCCACCTAATGAAGAGAAGGGACTTGAATAGGGATCTGTTACCTCTCAGGTGAATGCTCTAACCACTGGTCTGTAGAGTCATTTTAACTCTTTCTCCGCCCCAACTGAATAATTAATTATTCAATTGTTTAGTTAAAGTGGAATAGCTTCAATAGGAGAGATTGGGGGAGAGGCTATCATGCTTCATAGCCCAATAGTTAGGACACTCAGCTGAGGTGGAGATCCCTGTTCAAATTCCTTTGCTCTTTAAGGTGGAGGGGAGGAGAGACTTATACTAGGGGTCTCCCACATTCTGGATAAGTACACTAACCACCAGGCTAGAGATTATAAGGAAGGGCTAGCTCCTCTTCCACATGCTTTGTGAAGTTAGATGCCCTCTGAACACACCTACTGGATTGTCCCCGAGAGCGACTTAGGTAGCTAAATACCTGTCTTTCCTCTTGTTTGTGGATCACCCGCTAGGATCATCTGGGCATATCTCTCTGAACTAATTCGCTCCTATGGACATTAGTGGCACCTTGTTTGCTGCCTCTGGCACACAACAATTTAGTCCTCTGAGAACTGGCATTCTTTAGTCTAATGCAGGTTTTGGACTCAGTATAGGGGTAGATGGGAAGCGGACGTACAGAAAACTCAGTGACTTGCTCAGGGTCACACAGGATATCTGTGGCGGAGCAGGAAATGGAGTCTAGGCCTCAGCCAACCATTGGCACATCTTTACTCCCATGCCAGCTCTTAGGCCTTGTCTGTACTAGAAAAGTTGCACCAGTTCACATTTTAAATTTCGTTAAACCAGAAAAAGAACGAGAATAGACATGCATAAATTCATTTAACTATTACTTACATCACTTTATCTTAATATGCAAATTGACTGATGCCAGCTAACTTGATTTAAGCCAGTGTTAAACTTGCTGAAGTGCATCTACATTATGAGTTTGCACTGGTATCATTAGATTGATTTTAAATTGATTTATTTAAACGGATGACATATTTCTCATATAGAAATGACCTTAAATCCCTCCCCATGCAGCATTTGGAATAACAGGGCCTGATTCTCCTTGCACTGTAAATCCGGAGTAGCTCCACTGAATACAAATCAGTAGGTTAGGAACATATAACCAGTGTAAGGTTGGGGGAGAATCAGGCACAGTGAAGCTTTATTGATATAAAAATGGTGCAAATAAGAACAGAAATAGGCTTTTAGGACCAGGACCTTAGCTTACAGGGAAAGTGATTATACAGCTCGCTTCGGCTTTGGGATGTGTGATTTCATCTCTTTGCTCCACTACTGACTTCCTGGGTTACCTGAGGCAAGTCACTTAGCTTCTTGGTTCCACATCTGTAAAAAGGGGGACCTAGCAGTGCCCTGCCTCCCAGAGATGTTTTGAGAATTCTTACATTAAAGATTGTGAAAGGCTCACCTGGTCTTCTAGTAATGGAGGCCACAGAGGTACCAAAGATAGCTGGTGTAAAGCAGCGTTGCTCATAAACTTGATTCTCTACAACCTTGAAGTCATTGGCACCTGTGCAAAATGAGTGTGAATACCCACCGAATCAGAGCAGTAGCATAGGGACATCCACTTTACATTCATTTTGTATAGAGGAAAAGGATTGTACAAGTTGTAAGGCAATTAACAGATCTTCTGTGCATACAGCCTTTCACATCGCAACACCCAGTGTTTTCTAATGTTGATTATAAATAGACCTAAAGACAATCAACGGAATATGAAATATTTTCTTTTTCTTCCCAGGTAAAGTATTTCTGAAAGAGGGACAGTAATTTTATGTAGTAAAAGCCCAGGCTTTTGGGTACTTTTCCTATTGCATCTTCACTACAGTCATACTTTAATTAGCCCAATAACAATAACTCCCCTCACGATAATAACATGATCTTCTATATCAGAGAGAAAAAAAAATCTGTTCTGTTTTCATAGGTGATGGGGGGGAGGTAAAAGTTACATTCTTGCCTCTTGTTTAACTAGTGCCCCCTCTAGTGGCATTTTGACAGCAATGCTGAACCCAAAAAATGCTAGCTGCATATCATGTTGACAAGCAAACTACTTCACTTAGTAGAATTTCTTTTCAAAAGCCTTTTGAACCAAAACGTGCAGTGAAATAAACAAATAGTATCCAGTATATAAACAAGTGATTGTAGTTTTAAAAAGAGTGACAATTAGAGTGACCAGATGTCCCGATTTTATAGGGACAGTCCCGATTTGTGGGTCTTTTTCTTATATAGGTTCCTATTACCCCCCACCAGCTGCCCCGATTTTTCAAACTTGCTGTCTCGTCACCCTAGTGACAATATAAAGGATGTGTTAACACGTCAGTCCTGGAAATATTGTGTGCCTAATTGCTAAAATTGGTATCCTTTATTTCTGAACTGGACTTTTTACTCTTGAAAAACTAATTGGTGTTTTGCTTAGAACTTTTCTGGAGGCATCCTTCTTTTTATAACCCTTCCTATCGTCTCCTTCCAGCCTACATTTCTCCTCCCCTCTCCTGACAATCTTTCTTTTTTTTCTATTTTTTTCATATGCAGCATTAGTTCTACAATTTCTCTGCTCTCCAAATTTGTTGTTTTCCTCTGCAAAGCAAACCCTAACTTCAGGTCCAAAGTATCTCTTCTTTGCCTTGTTTATCATTCCCAGCTTGTCTTTTTTTACCCACTTTTTTAAAGCTTCTCTACTGATGAAGCATTGATTTTCTTTTCAGATGAATTGTATTTGTGCTAGCAGAGATAGGAAAAAAACAAAACAAAAACCAAAATGACCAGTCTGAACAATGCGTCGCAGGATTCTTCATGGAGAAGTTTTAAGGCAGGAGATGCATCTTGTTCTACAGGGATCTCTGTCAACTTCTCTTTTTATGCATTTAATGTTCTTCCCTTGTGATAGCCTCAGGGTGCTTTCACTAAACAATTAATGTAAGGCATCTCCTGGGAACCTAATGGGTATTTAGCAATAAGTTCACTTCCAGTGAATTGTATAATGTGATATTTTGACAAGGGATATAGCGAGGTTCTTGAAAGGTGAAGTTTTCTCCAAAGAAGCAATAAAATATTTGACAGAACTTCTGGTACCATTTTGTGGAGTGGGTGGGGCTGGAATGCTATTTAATTTAGCACACCATTAGGTGATGTAGTACAATATGTTCTATAATTTTAGTGTCATCCGGTGATACTGTTCACTTTCACTAATACAATGTACAAGTCTTAATCTATTAGTGAAAATAAAATTTGCTGTGACATTTGATATGAAAGCCGCTAGCAATGAAAGATGTACTACTGCAAGAGATATTTGTATTATGTTAATAAAAAATGATATTAACATATGAAACTAATACTTGGCAGAGAAAACTGTTTAATATTAAGGCTTGAATTGTAGAAAGTAACATGAAATCTTGAATATGGTTTGATAATGTTGCATTCAGAATCACAGTCACCAAAAAGCTTTTACGTAGTGTAAAGGAACTTCATTTGGGGTCATTGTTCCAATAATAATTATTTAGTCCAGCCATTCAACAGTTTCTGGTGTCATTTTAAAGGGATTTAAATTTTTATAGATCATAAACTCAGAACTGAATATTTCCCTTCCTGAAATGTTTTCACAGCTTGTTTAAAGTAAAACAGAAAATCCAATTTGGAATTTCATGGAGTTTAGTTTACCTTTATTTTGGTATATTATATAATGCTATAAAATCATGCTGAGCATTTTAGAATTGTGGTATGTGATTTTTTTTATGTCTTCTTTTCTGTGTTCACAATAATGTGATTTTATAAAATTTGTGCATGATTATCTATCTATCTATCTATCTATCTATCTATCTATCTATGACAGACTTGAAAATTTCAGCGTACTTATTTGCTGTGGGAGAGTAATTGTTGGGGACAGGTAGGTAAAACACCTTTAGATTTTTGGCTTCTTTTAAGTATTACTATTGATTATTATTAATTATTAATTATTATTATTATTGTTGTAAATATAAGGGCAAATAGGTGTTGTATGTTTATGTTTGTATGTAAATTTCCATCGTATATATGCATCCATACTTACACACATGCACATAGATAAATATTGATATAAGGTTTAAAAGAAAAACTACCAATTTTTTTCTCCATTACTCATGAACACCATTCCAAAAACAAATTTAGATTTTTATCTTCATTTTCCAAATCCCATACACACAAAGTATTTAACATAATAAAAATAATGAAGCAGTACTGAACAAATAATAAAGTCCTCGATTACATCCTTTGTCTTCATTAATTATACCATTTATTTTAATAGTCAATTAATAAAAAGTGTCAAGCACCAATCTAGAAAAACTGTATTTGCTGATTCAATGCAGATTTTCAGTTATGACATACTATTGACTTTGCTTTTGTCCTAAAACAGTGTTTCCAAAGGAAATAATGTTCAGAGCACATTGTATGTAATATATCTAGCACTAACAGAAAACTACAAATGACTTTAGAACTACTTTAATTTACTAGATTTGATATGTTCATCTTACAGTTGATGATGAAATTAAGCTCATAATCATCCTTAAAAATTCCTAGTTTTCAGATACTGGAATCTGAAGGTAAAGGTCTAAATTTGTTGTAGCAATTGTGTTTATGAGTAATGTGGGGGGGGAAGGTTGGTAGTTTTCTTATTGTAGGAGCGAATCTGGTTGAAACTAATAACAAATTCAACCTTTAACATTGAATCAATCAATATAAAAGGAGTAAAGCATTGCTGGTTTTTTTTACCCTGCTTTTCCTCAGTTTTTTGACCAGCTATCATAGCACAGACACTTACAGAGAAGTCTTCACTCCAGCGTCTCAGCTTATTAAGTGGCAGAGCTCGTCTGAATCACTACTGAAATTGTACAGAAAACTAGCACGTTGCCAAAACAAAAAAACAAACAACAAAAAGTGGAATAAGCAACCTCAATCTGTTAAACACAAAGACTATATTATGAGGTCAGTACCAGGTTGTAAGGACGACATCTTGACAGCAATTTCTATTTAATAAAAATATGGTCTAGGAATTTCTGCATGAAGTTTATTTGGCAAGCAGCTATTACCTTTAACCTATAGTGGCAGATCCACCGCTGGTTTAAATTGTTGTAGCTCCATTAAAGTCAGCAGAGCTCTGCTGGTTACACTACCTAAGGATCTGGCCCTTTATGTTTAGAGGACACTTTTACCTATGCTACAGAATACAATGTAATATTAAATATGAACAATGGTGTGCAGTGGGCATTTATCAATATTAGCATTCCACAGGATACATTTGTAGTATTATTTTTAGTTGCAACAGAATAATGCTTTGTTTTTATCTGTTCTGAGATATGATTGTAGCTCAAGTCTAAATGCTAAATATGTATTAGAGATTATAATTTAGGCCCAGATCTGGCAAAGATTTGCACACGATTAATTACTATTGACATCAGTGGGTGTAGTCACATGCTTAAAGTTAGGCATAAACATAAGTGTTTGCAGGTCTAGAGTTTAAACTTTACACCCTAAATTACCCTTATTTATTTGTATATGTCCAGATCCTAATCTTGTGTAAATGTAAATCTGGACTAACTCCGCTAAAGTCAATGGCACTACTCAGGATTTACTCCAGTGTAATTAAGGTTACCATCTGGCCTTTAGGAGCAACAAATATATTACTGTGCATGTTGTATAATAATACAGGTCTTGATTCAGCAAGGTACTTAGGCATTTGAAGTCAATGGAGTTTCTCTATGCTTAAATTTAGGCATGTCCTTAGCTATCATCAAATCATTATTCTTTCTTTCTTTCTTTCTTTCTTTCTTTCTTTCTTTCTTTCTTTCTTTCTTTCTTTCTTTCTTTCTCATAATAACTCAAAGGAATGGACTAAATCCATTGTTAGTGTAGCTCAAAAACCAAAGGAATTACACCACAGATGAATATGGACCATTTTTGTTACATCTATGGTACAATACCGGTTTTTGGTTTGCTTAGTTAACATAGAGATAGCAGAATGTTCACTGTATCATAGAATCACAGAAATGTAGGGCATCCTCAGAATACTGTTCTGTATTGTGTCCTCCTCATCAACACTAATGTGAATCGGGAGAAACATGTCGATGGTTTATTTGTGTGAGTAATCACTACTTAGCAGGAGTAAGGGCTGTAGAATTAGGCCCTTTATTAGCAAATTGTATCACCCATCTAATTCTCACCAGTGTTTATGTCACTGCTTAATTTGGTCCAGAGTCCTTCATGGGAGTAGAGCATTCAGACTGCCGACTTATAATTATAAATTGGTCCCACTTCTGTTCTCTGTTACGCTAGTGTAAATTCAGGATAACTTCAGTGACTTCCATGGGAGTTTGGACTTCATTTATCCCAGTGGCCTGTACAGCACAATCACAGGCCAGCTCAGGGTAAAAGCCCTTACCACACAATGGGACGGGGTGTCTAGAAGTAAGTCTAGGCAAGGCAAATAAAGCAATCCTGTTCCCATGTAGGCCAACTGAACAGGAGACAGAGGGAGACATAAGAGGAATGGAATATATCATCCAACCACATAATCTCAAACCCCCTTCCTTGTAAGAACATCTAACTCCCAGTCCACACAGAGACTATCGTAAAGAATCAAGAGACCAGGGTTCTGTTCCCAGTTTTGCCATCGGCCTGCGGTGTTACCTTTGGCATGTTGCTACACTTCTTTGTGCTTCTGTTTCCCCTCCCAACCTTTGTCTGTTCAGACTGTAAACTCTTCAGGACTGGGGATCTCTCTTATTAATTATATTTGTAAGATGCCTAGCACAAGGTGGCCCCTGATTTTGGCTAGGATCTCTATGTGCCACTGCAATAGAAATTATTATTCAAAATAATGATGATGGTTATGTTACACCGTTAAATAGAATAAAGAATAGCTAACCAAGGGGTATCATTAAATCATGCAGAGCAAATGTTGCAGTCAGGAATTCAGAAAGGCAGTCAGGAAGAACAAGGACAGAAGCCACCCAGAGACATCTGTATGTGTTGGTAACTGTGTGTTAGCAATCAATGAGCACAGGGATAGGCAGTCAGACTGCCTCTCTAATCTCAGTTCTGTCACCGATTGTGTCACTTTGGCCAAATCACTTGACCTCTTCACTCCAGTTCAGTTTCCCCCTCTGTACAACATGGACAATGCTCAACGTTTTCCTGCCAAACATATTTTGATGGAAAATGTTTTGGGGGTTTTGTTTTGTTTTGTTGACTGACTGAAAATTTTCGCAAAAAGTGTCTGCTTTGATTATTCATTGGAAAACCAGCCATTTTTGGTGGGAAACTTTTTGGTTTTCAGATGACTATTTGTTGATTTTCATCCCAATTTTTGGTTTATTGAAATAAAATATTGAATTTTTCAGCAGATCACCCAGAACACACTCCTACCAGATCTAGCAAAACCCCACACAAGCCTGGAAAGGGTTAAAGTGGCTCAGAAGATGTTAAGTAACCTGACAGGCCACACCTGAGGGAGAGTTAAGCTTGATAGGCAAGCGCTGATTGAAGTTGGGCAGGAGCAGGTGAGACTACTATAAGATCAGGAAATGAGGGCAGAAGGAGGCTGCTGTGTGGATGCCACCAGTCACCCTCTCGGCTTAGCGAGGAAAAAGGAGGAAACCCCGAGAGGGTGTATAAGTCCTGGGATACTGGCCCTGAAGGCAGGGCTTACCCAGAGGGGTGGTGGCGAAAGAAGCCTGATAGAGGTGGAATAGGAAGCAGCCCAGGGAAATGGCAGCAGTGTTTTGAGGATAGAGCAGACCTTGGCTGCTGAATGAATCATAGAATCATAGAATCACAGAATATCAGGGTTTGAAGGGACCTCAGGAGGTCATCTAGTCCAACCCCCTGCTCAAAGCAGGACTAATCCCCAACTAAATCATCCCAGCCATGGCTTTGTCAAGCCTGACCTTAAAAACCTCTAAGGAAGGAGATTCCACCACCTCTCTAGGTAACCCATTCCAGTGCTTTACCACTCTCCTAGTGAAAAAGTTTTTCCTAATATCCAACCTAACCCTCCCCCACTGCAACTTGAGACCATTACTCCTTGTTCTGTCATCTGCTACCACTGAGAACAGTCTAGATCCACTTTGGAACTCCCTTTCAGGTAGTTGAAAGCAGCTATCAAATTCCCCTTCATTCTTCTCTTCTGCAGACTAAACAATCCCAGTTCCCTCAGCCTCTCCTCATAAGTCCTGTAGGGTCCCTGAGCTGGAACCTGGGGTAGAGATGGCGTGGGTTCCCCTATCCACCACTGGGGAAGTGGCATAGCCTGGAATTGGAGGACTACCAAGAATGATACCCAGTCAGTCCAATGAGACTTTGATACCCCTGAAGGGGAAAACTATAATGACCTGGCTGGAGGGCCAAGACGTGAAGAGGGAGCAGCCTGAATCACAAAGAGGAACCACTGTAACTCTTAGATTGTGAGAGCATTTGCAGCACAAATGCGGGACAGAAGGGGGTGTCAGACCGGGCAAAGGTAGTCCCCAGACACAGCCGCACAAGGAGGCATCCCAGCAGTGAGTGAAGAGACCCATCACATAATAATACTCATTTAACTCCCAGTGGTGGTGTGAGGCAACACTGAACCATATTTGTGCCAGGCTTGGAACATGTTGAGCCTTGCTTGTATGCTAAATGTCCTGTTTAATTTTAGAGCTTATTAGAAAACAAATTTATGATTTTTTAAATTTCCCTGTCCCTCCTATTATTTTGTAGAAATTCAAAATCTGAAATTCCATTGAAATTCCGGAAACCTCAACCAACTCTGCAATTGGTAGAGAAACAGGGGGAAATTACAGATACATTGACAATTTTTTTCCATAAAGTTCAAAATGTTGACAATCATTCTTGTTGAAATGTCGAAGTATGAAGGACTTCAACCACCTGTGTTGGCCATAGTTGTTCCCATTAGCAAGGAGACACAGCTTTATCCATGGTGCTTGCATATAGATTTGGCTGCTCTTTGCTTCTCATTATTCTGATGTGTCAGTGATTGGTGTTTGTCCCAGTGTTGTTCTGCCACTTTGCTGCTCACTATAATTTACCAGCTTCACTTTCTTTACTTGAATTTCTTCAAAAATGCCTTTCTTTATATTGCCACCATGGCTGACTCTTCCTCCTGGCAAATGGACTCCTGTCTTTAATAGGGGCTGGGATGCCATCTGCATCTATGAGACCACTGGTGGATCTGCTGGGCTCACATGGCGTCACATGAATAGTTGTCTATGTTGGAAGCTCTTTGCCAAGGTTTCATTGAGGAATATCTTGTGTGTGAGTTTGAGCTCATGGAAAAGCAATGATACCGTTTCCGCAATGTTTCAGAATAGCTTTGTGTATGCTTGCCCTGGGCACTAACAAAGTCCAAGCTCTAATACTTATTATTTCCTTTGTGGTCTTGAGCAGCTTACATAAGAACATAAGACAGGCCATACTGGGTCAGACCAAAGGTCTATCTAGCCCAGGATCCTGTCTTCCAACAGTGACCAATGCCAGGTGCCCCCGAGGGAATGAACAGAACAGGTAATCGCTCATTCCCAGCTTCTGGAAAACAAAGGCTAGGGACACCATCCCTGCCCATCCTGCTAATAGCCATCGATGGACCTATTCTCCATGAATATATCTAGTTCTTTTTTTAACCCTTTTATAGTCTTGGCCTTCATCTTCTGGCAAAGAGTTCCACAGGTTGACTGTGCATTGTGTGAAGAAACACTCTCCTTTGTGGACCAGATTCCAATCCCACTGAAATCCATGGGGATTCTGCTGTAGAAATAAATGGAGAGATGGGCCCAATTCAGAAAATCACTTAGGTACATGCATAACTTTAAGCAGAGGAAGAGACTTCTATAGGACTAATCACCTGCTTAAAGTTAAACATGTTTGCATGCTTTGTAGAATCAAGGGCAATAATACTTCACCACCTCCCAAGTGTGATATAATATATTTTTTGTATATCACTTTGAAGATGTAAGTGCTAGATATTGTTATTAGTCCATGAAGTCCACTCAAAGCTTTATGTGGAACGCACTCAGATACTATGCTGGTGGGTGGTAGTATAAAACACCAAATAAATGTTGCTGCTATTGTATTTCTCTTGCAATCTGGAACTGAGAGCTCAGCGCAGATATTCTGCCTTCAAAAGATGAAATAATTTATATTCCATCTCTTAACTTGTCACTGTGGCAGCAGATTGCCAAGGCTTTACCTTAATTTGTATCTTTCCTTTCATCAACGAAATGGATACTGGAAACAGAGAGTGATGATAAGAAACTGCACAGTACCAACAATCAACATGAACTGATTATTTGTGTGAGGTTCCCTGAATCCTAATTGCTTTCAATGCTCTCAAAACACAGTTAGTTGGAGGAATAATAACTTTCAAAGTACAGTAAAAGGCAATTACACCAGGCTGAAGGAGGTACCTTGGGAGCTTTCATCTCAAGCTTGATGTACCGAGATTTCCTGCAAACACATGTATGAATCTCAACCGGTTTGATTCAACTCCAAATAATTAGTTCCATGCAGTTCTGTGTGTTTGGACCTTTTTCGATTTGAGCAGTCACATGATCTACATAGGACATTTTTCTGATGTTCTCACACCCCTCTTCAAATCCTGCTTTCTCACTGCTTTAAATTTAAAACTCTTCTCTCATGGGGCCAGACTCTGCTGTCAGTGACACTGGCAAAAATCCGGCACATGTCCTTTGACTTCTGTGGAGTTATCGTAATGCAGACTAATATAAGTGAGCAGAATTTTTTGCTATAGCCAGTTTGTGGTTGACTTTTAAGTTGAGCAGTTTGTGAAGGCACTTTTGCAGAAGACCCTCTATGCATCATTCATTTGTTAAGCAAGTCCAAGAAAAGGGAGAAGACGATCTAAAGCAATCTTCGGCACAGCTCAAGTCTATATTGAAAATGATTCAGTCAGTTTAGCATCTAAGGGCTGGAGCTGGCTCTGAGACGTGTGATGTTTGTTTTAAGAGTGTCACATACCCATATCCTGTTTGAATATCAAGTTCAATAAGAGGTGGATATACATAACCTATTTCTTTTTTCTTTTTCTTTTCTCTACAAAATCATTTATACCCAGAAACTTCATGATTTAAAAACATTTCAATTTGCTGCCAAGGCATATATTTTACAGTGATTGTTACACTGTGCAACTTATCTAGATGCAGATAGGTATTTGCACTAATAGAAGTGTATTGATCCTCCTGCTGTCATCGTGTATCTGTATCTGATTACATGCTCAAAGATATAGAAAGGCAGCAGAAGCAGAAAAGCCCATAGAGGACTTTTCATCTTGAAAAACCCAAGAGGGGCTTCTTGCTGCAGATCATTGTGACTTATCATTTATATTATGGAAGCCCCCAAGGGGCTCAGAACTCCACTGTGTTGGACAACTGTAATTAAAACCTTTTAACGATAGGATCCAAATAGGGTGTGTCAGGGCCAGGGGCGCAATGCAGCTCAGTAAAGGGCTGTGTTATCACTTGCCCTGCAAACCTGGGCGCCTTAATGCTTCACTGCTGTAAGTCCCAGCCTGGGATGCTCACAGTCACCCTACCAGTATGCAGGTCACACCCTGTGCGTCTGTGTGCTAGACAGCCCTGGGTCAGCAGCTCTTACAGCAGCAGCCTGTCTACAGCCCAACTCTGGCTTCCACCAGCCTTGGTTACAACTGGCAAGGTGACCCCAACACACTCCCAGTCCTGAATTTCCCCTAAACCGTATGTCCTGAAGTGTCCAGCCCTCACCTAGACAGCTCAGAGAAATAGTAAGGTTTGTTGCTCCTTCAAAGAGACAAAAGGCCATTACAGCTTATTAACTGGTGTGAATACACTCTTCCCTTCAAACACAGCACTGAATTGTTTTATAGTAAAAATAAAACAATTTTATGAACTATAGTACATAAGTTTAGTGAGGGCAAGTAAAAGAAATAAAAGTAGAGATGGTTACAAACAAATGAAAGTGACCAATGCTTTTTAGGGACTAAGACTTAACAAGCTACCACCTTGGTTCAAGGTAGATTTCTTACCAATCTCTCTTCTTTCCAGCCAGGGCTGACTTTCTCTCTGCCAGGACCTTCCACAGGAGCACAAGGGGCTGGTTTTCCTTGTCTTCCTAGGTGAAAGATCTTTGCCTAAGCAGATTTCTCACCTATATTCAGTTTTCAGCAACCTCACCACCCTACCCTCTTGGTTGAAGAACCCATTTTTCTCAGCTTGCAAGAACTCTGTTCGCTTGTGTCTGCCTAGAGATGGATGGCAAAGATGGCTTCTGTCTTTGCTTATATCTTCCAAAGTTCAATTACTTTGCTTCAAGAGGCAGAATGACCTCACGCTCTTTTCCCCTTCTTGTTGGCTTCCCATCTGTTGTATGTAAATGGTGCTTTCATTTTTTTTTATTTCACCTTGTTTAATTTACATAGCAGACAAGTAAATAAGTTCTGATGTCCCCTCCTGCCTGGAAGAGACCTGTTTCTACCTTTGTTTGGACACAGACTGTAAAGCCTAATACCAATGAATATCCATAACACCTTATATAGTATTAATAAATACATTGTACAGTTATATTGACCACCAGCATGTCAGAGGCTTTCCTAAAGCACCTCACTCAATAAACTTTTATAATACAGAACTATTACATACAATCAATTGATTCAATTGCTTATCACTTGAGGTTAAGACCCTCCCCCCATCTCTACAGCCCAGATAAAGTCTCTCTTCCCTGCTGGAAGCTGTCTCCTTCCCTGCTTGTTAACTTTGTTTACCTAATATGTAAATTGACCTTCATTGTCTCTGTCTGGTGACTGGGCTGGTCAGAGATAGTCTAGAGCAGACCTATTTACCAATTCCCTGACATGCCTGGCTTAAACACATTTTAGCCATCATTCCAGCATATATCCATAACTCTCAATACCACACCACCTACAGACATCACACAAGGCTATAAATGATCAGTGAGTTATTAGTTTTTCAATGCCATATTACATGACACTTTTTAAGGCAGATTATAACCATAGTGAGGTGGGTACACTGAATTGCTCAGGCCAGCTGACACTCATTACCTGATATCAGTTAGCTCCTTACAATGCTGCAGGAGGCTTAGCCACTGGTTGGTCCAGAGGCAGCAGGTCAGAGCCCTCTTTCCTGGACAGTACATTTTCTTTCCACGTTATACAGAAGAAACCTGTCTTGTCAGCTTTGTCTGTTTACAGTATGCAGGCCACAGCAATAGAGAATATCCATCATTTACACCTACAGAGCTGTTAAAAACATTTCATGACCAGAGTGTTACTAGATTTCAAATGATCTATTACGTCACCCTCTAAATAAATATTGGGACGCCAGTTTGTGAGACGAAGTGAGGATTCCAGGCCTGACAAGAGTGGCTGAGACAGAGGAGTAAACCACAAAGGAGGTTTTCAGAAAAGTTAACTTTAAGAGGCATTTTTTGTGTGAAAACTTGGTAGCAAGGTTTTTTTTAAGATAATTAGGGTGTGCTGAATCCAAATATGGTTATTATCAAGCTGTACGTTGTGCATAAAGTTCTCTACAGAGAGAACAAAGTAACATATGGAAATCACTGACAAATAAACCTTTATTTCCTTTTCCTTTAGGATTAGCACACTTCAGGTGGATCTTAATGAAGGATTTAATAAAAGTGATCAAATAATACGCGCAACCCATGCAGGGGGGAATGCAACCTAGATGGAGCTACTATAAGGTGGGTACATAATTGGTTGGAAAACCATTCCCAGAGAGTAGTTATCAGTGGATCATAGTCATGCTAGAAGAGTATGATGAGTGGGGTCCTGCAGGGATTGGTTCTGGGTCCGGTTCTGTTCAATATCTTCATCAATAATTTAGATACGGGTATTGAGAGTACACTTATAAAGTTTGCGGACAATATCAAGGTGGGAGGAGTTGCAAGTGCTTTGGAGGATAGGATTAAAATTCAAAATGATCTGGACAGACTGGAGAAATGGTCTGAAGTAAACAGGATGAAATTCAATAATGACAAATGCCAAGTACTGTGGAAAGGGATCTGTGGGTCATAGAGGACCATAAGCTAAATATGAGTCAACAGTGTGACACTGTTGCAAAAAAAGTGAACATCATTCTGGGATGTATTAGCAGGAGTGTTTTAAGTAAGATGTAACACCAACAGATTGCGCTCATTGGTGGGGGTGATCAAACCTGGGACCTCTCAAACTTAGTGCATGAGCCTCTATTGCATGAGCTAAATGCCAACTGGCTGCTAGCTAAGGATGTCGAGCAGACTCATTAATCTCTCTCTCTCTAAGTGGTCTCGGTGCCACTAATTGGGACAGAACATCACACTGAGAAGGTGTGTGGGTTACATACTCCCCCTAGCTGAGGAAGCACATGCAGAGACTTCCCAGTTGAAATCCCGGATGATCCCCCACTTGTAACACCAACAGTCATGGTTAGGCCGGATAGAACCTGGGACCTCTGAAGCTAAATGCATGAGCCTCTACCGTATATGCTAAAAGTCAACTGGCTGTAGAACAAATCTCTCTACTCCCGTGTTGATCAGGCCTCAACTGGAGTATTGTGTCCAGTTCTGAGCACCACATTTCAGGAAAGATGTGGACAAATTAGAGAAAGTCCAGAGAAGAGCAACAAAAAATGATTAAAGGTCTAGAAAACATGACCTATGAGGAAAGATTGAAAAGCTTGGGTTTGTTTGGTCTGGAAAAGAGAAGACTGAGAGAGGACACAATAACAGTTTTCAAGTACATAAAAGGTTGTTACAAGAAGGAGGGAGAAACATTGTTCTTCTTAACCTCTGAGGATAGGACAGGGCTTAAATTGCAGCAAGGGAGGATTAGGTTGGACATTAGGAAAAACTTCCTAACTGTCAGAGTGATTAAACACTGGAATAAATTGCTTATGGAGGTTGTGGAATCTCTTTCATTGGAGATTTTTAAGAGCAGGTTAGACAAACACCTGTCAGGAATGGTCTAAATGATATGGTCCTGCCATGAGTGCAGGGGACTGGACTAGATAACCTCTCGAGCTCCCTTCCAGTTCTATGATTCTATGTCTCATATAACTTGAATATTAGCTCCTTGAAACAAAAATATATAATCTGATTGAACTACCAGAAATACAACACAGAATCTGAAAACACCTGTTTTTAAAACAAATGAAAATATTTTCTTGACTGAACGTTTTAATGCACACAAGTTAGGTGCCCATGTTAATGTTGTAATACTTCAAGAAACTTTAGTATACAATGGCAGATTGAATCAATGTCTTATTAGGTCACTTATTGTGAGACATGTATTTATTTGCTAATACTGTCCTTAAACACTAAGTGCCAGGTATATTGCTACAACCTTGTTCCCGTTCTCTACATTTGCAAGCTCCCGTACAAACAAGTTGTAAAAATGAAGATTTTTATTTAATTAAATATGCCAATAAGTAATACAACTGGTCTAGTATTCCTTGTATAATTTAATCTGATGCTAATTTCAGTATGTCTTGTTCTGCCCTTCATTTTTGTTCTATTTGTGTGGCAGAATTCTGTACTAAACACACATACCTGCATTGTAGAATTTGTCATGGGGGAGCTAGCATTTTTGGTAGCTGGATGGGGAATGAATGAAGCTTCTGGTACCTGAGAAAGTATACAAAGCAGTTTGGGATTTTTGGTTAAACACAATTGGTGCATGTTCCAGTCAAAAGGACCAGTAATAAATAGTTATCAGTGTTGACATTTTGTGGTCATTTTAAGGGTTTCATAAGAACATAAGCATATATAAGAATGGCCTACTGGGTTAGACCAAAGGTCCATCTAGCTCAGTATCCTGTCTTCCAAGAGTGGTTTCATAGTTACCCCACAGAGGTAAATGTATGTGGGCTGTTCACACCCCTCAGAGCTATTGTTTCAGGCTGCCTGAAGACAGCAGCAAACATGATTTCTCCAGTTTGCAGTTGGTAAACATTGGTCAGCTTGTCATAGTAAATGAAAACTTCATTTAAAAAAAATAACCCTGAAAACTGAGATTCCAGAGCAAAATGACCAGCTAAGGGACAGATTCTGCAGGAAATTCTGGGTCCCTGAAATTATGCAGTACACAGAGCCCTGCTTGTCATATTATCACTATTGTCAGTCTATGTGTTCCTTGTCCATATATGAATCTATAAACTGGTTTAACTGCAAAGTGACTCATTTCTTTAGTTCCCTCAAGTGTCAGGTAGTTTTAGTGTGCCAGCCAAAAGCCATCACTAGGAATGACTACGGCAACTGCACCAACCCTGAGAATTTAACACATGATGTTATGACATGTCTGTGTCAGGAGTGCATTTGTCACAGATACCCTTGGTGACAGCTGTTGGTTGCTTGGTAACCTGCCGTGCTTTGCAGAGTTATCATGAAATGAAGTGAAGTCAGTAATGAAGGTAGACATGAGTTCACACTCTCCACTGAGAAAGAGAAAATGAACACAATGCTAGTTTCTAAAAGGGTCCCAGATCTGTTAGACACCACATGTAACTTTTCCCATTTTTGTCACCTCAGGAAGGAATGCAGAGATAAAGTTTCTAGACATCATTAATGACTGCTTCTTGGAGCAGCTAGTCCTGGAACCCACCAGAGGAGAGGCAATTCTTGATTTAGTCCTAAGTGGTGTACAGGATCTGGTCAAAGACGTGAACGTAGCTGGACAGCTTGGTAAGAGCAATTACCATAATGTAATTACATTTAACATCCTTGTGGGTGCGGGAAGCAAAAAACCCACCACAGTAGCATTGAACTTCAAAAAGGGGAACTACACAAAAATGAGGAAGCTAGTTAAATGGAAACTAAAAGGAACAGTCACAAGAGTGAAATGCCTGCAAGCTGCATGGAAACTATTTTAAAAGCACCATAATTGAGGTTCAATCTATATGTATATCCAAAATTACAAAAAACAGTAAAAGGACCCAAAATGTGAGATATATTAGAATACAGAGAATGGCAACAAAAATGATTAGGGGCATTGAACAGCTTCCACATGAGGAGAGATTAAAAAGACTGGGACTGTTCATCTTAGAAAAGAGATGACTAAGGGAGGATATGATAGAGGTCTATATATATATATATGGATGGTGTGGAGAAAGTGAATAAGGAAGTGTTATTTACCCTTTCGCATAACACAAGACCAGGGGTCACCTAATGAAATTAATAAGCAGCAGGTTTAAAACAAACAAAATGAAGTACTTATTCATAGAATCATAGAATATCAGGGTTGGAAGGGACCTCAAGAGGTCATCTAGTCCAACCCCCTGCTCAAAGCAGGACCAATTCACAACTAAATCATCCCAGCCAGGGCTTTGTCAAGCCGGGCCTTAAAAACCTCCAAGGAAGATTCACACAATGCACAGTCAACCTGTGGAACTCATTGCCAGGGGATGTTGTGAAGGCCAAAAGTATAGCTGGGTTCTAAAAAGAATTAGATAAGTTCATGAAGGATAGGTCCAGCAATGGCTATTAGTCTAGATGGTCAGGGATGCAACCTTATGCTCTGGTGTCCCTGAGCCTCTGACTGCCAGAAGCTGCCACTGGACAACAGGGGATGGATCATGGATCACTCAATAAATTGCCCTGTTCTGTTCATTTCCTCTGAAGGATCTGGAACCGGCCACTGTCAAAAGACAGGGTACTGGGCTAGATAGACCATTAACTGATCCAGTATAATCATTTTTATGTTCTTATTTGCATCGAACACAGCTCCCCAACTTTGTGAAAAAGAAATTAATCCTTTTCTGCATGGTGAGAAAAGGGACTGCATTATAACTGGCAACTACTCATTCAATGCATCTGCTTATTTTCCTGACCAATATCTAAAAGCCTACTGCTTTTGATTCCAGCTAACCCTGCAAAACCAAAATACCTTTGAGACTGTGATCTGGGTTCTATTCTGGCATACATGTCATCAGCGTAATTGTTAACTAAGGCCTTCATCCAACTCCTGTTGAAATTAATGGAAAGCCTCCCACTGACCTCAGTCACAAAAGGATCAATCCCTAAACTACAATAGCAGAACCCTCGTCATTTGTGACGATGCACAAGCTAGAAAGACTATGGGTTGATTTTCAGATCCCAGTTTTAGTTTGCAGGACTGGCAGTTAGAAAAATAATCTATATTTAATGTCAACAGTGTCGCCCACCTATTTATCTACTCAAGTATTTTGTTGGCTCCAAGCCAGCCTTGCAGGACTGATCCACTAATGAATGCAATTTATGGGTAAGACATTATTTTTAATCGATACATTTTGGGGTATTGTAAGCAATGTTATATATTACAAATAAATGGATCTTGCATTATTTTAAATCTGCAGAAATATTGTGTCCCTTATTTTGGATCTTTGCCCTACACTTAGCTATTGAGAGGACAAGAGCATGTATTATCCCAGAAGGGGACTAGCTGCATCCAGTAAGCTGGGCAGAGTGTACATGGAGATCAGATCCCAGATCGGATCAGAACTGTATCCACAAAGAATGATTATTATCACCAACGTACTCATGACATCAATTCTTTGCTTGCCCATCAGCTAGTGCCAGGGTGCTAAAAATTGCCATAAGACATGTTGTATCGCATGATTCTTAGGCAGCCTGGCAACTGAATATGTAACAGGCTGAAGTTATAGGATCACTTTATTCAGTGGGCCAACAAAAAGAGGGAGAGAGCAATCTAGACTAGAGGAAATAAAGGCATGGATGAGCTTCCAGGAACTTGCTCTACTGACACAGATGGGCAGTGCAGAAGAACAAGGAGAAAAAATAATCTCTGGCTAGTCTTTCCAGTCAATACACATGGGCCCACATGCATATATAGTGGAGGATAGCAAAATGCACCTGAAAAGCCCCAAAACTCTTATAGTGAGGGACATCAGTGGGTCCTCATGGGATTATTCCCCATAGCTTCTTTGCAAATGTCCTTTCTATGATTCAGTAGCTCTAGGGAGAAGGAAGAGAAGAGATCAGTTACATGGTCCCACAACATGCTGTTTTGAGTTCAGGGGGATTTCTGATTGGAAACATACCCAAGAATGAAACTACTCATGGTAGAATTAACCATGTGCATAAGTGTTTGCGTGATTAGGGCACTGTTATCTGGACTATAAAGTATTTGCACTTGACAAACAAATAAGTATGAAGGCCTGATCTAAAGTCAATGGACAGAAATGTGTATCTTAATTTCCTTCATGCCGCTCATGTAGTAGGAAGGGGCGTGTGTGAATAAGGGCGTGTGTGTCTGCACCCATGTATGTGTGTGTGTGTGTGTGTGTGTGTGTGTGTGTGTAGTGGTAGTAAAACCACCATCAGGAATCACATGGCAGCCCAAATCTACATGGTAGCCCAGACTCATGTGGTATCCCAGTCCCACATGGAGGTCCAGGTCCATGTGCTAGCCCAGATCCACAGAGCAGTCCGGTACTCCAGATCCATCTGATGTAATACCTTGTCAACTCCAAATGGGGTAAATGGCACTAGTGTGAGCAGTAGTTCAATGATACAGACATACCAACTATTATTCACAAATGCACAAGTGGTATAATAAAGATACAAAAAAGTTCTAAATACAAACTCTAAACTAAGTAGATAAAACAGAGATGTAGAAATCAAAAGGAAAAAAAAGTCAACAGGGCTTAAGTAGACATCTCAAGTTGTCGCCATTCAATAGCCTCACGGGTTAGCAGTGCGGCATCTGGAAAGTATTCCCAATAGACCAGCACAAGATGAGCATCATACAGTAGGTGTGTGACATCCACAGCTACACAGGTAGCTGTTCCTCAGTCCCCAGGTGTGGTCATTTGCTGCACACCTCACCACCCCACATCTGAAATGAAGCCAGGCAGTCTCTCGACAGGCCTTAAAAACCAATAAGGATGGAGATTCCACCCCTCCTCTGTAACCCATTCCAGTGCTTCACCACCCTCCTAGTGAAATAGTGTTTCCTAATATCCAACCTAGACCTCCCCCACTGCAAATTGAGACCATTGCTTCTTGTTCTGAAAATATCAAAATGAAATGTTTTGATGGTTTTTTGGAAATTTTAAAATAAACAAATCGGCTAAAATGACATAAATTCATGAACCATTTTGGTGTCAATACATCTCCACTTTAACTGAAAAAAAGGTTTGGTAGAAAAATGTTGCCCTGCTCTAGAGCTGATGTAAAGAGCAGATAAGGAAAAGATTTTTTTTAATTTTTTATTTTTTTGCATTGCTCTGTAACAAATATTATTGGTCCTTGTTAAGTGGTTGCATTCTGCAGTAGTAGCCCCACCTAGTGGTTAGAGTCCATGACAGTAGGAGCAGGGATGGGTAGGGTATCCCAGGCCCACCTACTCCACCGAGTTCTGAGTCACCAGGTTTCGAACCACCCTTTTGAGTACGATACAGTCAGCATTTGCTACCTGCGATCAAGCTAAAACTCTCCCCTAGGTCTCTTCCTACTGCTCTATGCCTCTATGCCTCCTTGAGGTATGTTGAAGCTTGTAGGTGTACCTGGCAACCCAGCCCATGGGCCTCTGTATGTGAGAGAGTCTTGGTTTTGCTCTGTAGTCCTCAGCTTTCCATTGCTTACCCGACTTTAAGGACCATTTGCATAGCAGGTGTTTGGGTTAACAATTCATATGGTATGTGCTAGAATTTTAGTGGGGAAATGGAGCAGAAGGGATGGAAATTTTAACAGCTTGTAAAGTTTCAAAAGTGAAATGTGGGAAAAAAACATTTTGTGTATGAAGAATGGATGAAACATACAATGTCACGTCCTGAAGAATTTATAAGGCTAGGCACTGCATTGAAATTAGAAGAGAGCCAGATAGAGACATTATTTTTAGAGCTAATTGAGCATGAAAACTTCCTACCTGGTGAACAGTCACTTTCTTCTTCACCCTTCATGCAAGTGGGAGTTTGGATATGAGCCAACAGAGAATTCATCAAGCCCCCCTTCCATCCCCCAATATTTGACTTCCACGGAACATGCGAACCTGTGGGACCACATCTTGATCAGCGTGAAATTCAGGTAGAATTAATGGAGTGCTGATCACAGCACAACCAAATGCAGGGGGCAATCCAAAGCCTAGGCTTCTTCTCATTTATTTCAAATGAAATAAATTTGAAACAGGACCATACAACAGCAGAAGAAGTGCTGAACAAACAAACCAGTGATGTTTTTGTCATGAGGGCAGGATTCAACCCATAGAGGAAACTTGTTGTGAGATTACACAGTAGTTGCATTTTGCATTCATGCAGCTGGCAACAAACAAACTAAGGAAGTATTTGCCAGAGGAAGTTGTGAAGGCCAAGACTATAATGAGGTTCAAAAAAGAACTAGATAAATTCATGGAGGATAGGTCCATTAATGGCTATGAGCCAGGATGGGCAGGGATGGTGTCCCTAGCCTCTGTTTGCCAGAAGCTGGGAATGAGCAACAGGGAATGGATCACTTGATGGTTACCTGTTCTTTTCATTCTCTCTGGGGCACCTGGCGTTGGCCACTGTCAGAAGACAGGATATTGGGCTACATGGACCTTTGGTCTGACCCAGTATGGCCATTCTTATGTTCTTATGGCTACGTTTACTTCAGGTGGGTTTTGCCACAGAAGCCATAATTAATTGCAGTAGAGGTGGGATTTGAGTAATGTGGTGCCCAATGGGCTTGACCATGTACAGTCATTCACATCCCAGCAAAATGAATGTAACGTGGTTGGTTGCAAGTCAACGCCATTTTGATACACCAGGATGTATCGGGGAGGTCTTTCCAGTAGAGATAGGGAAGAGTCAGATATGACTGGTAAAACCTCATCTGGAATATTTTGTACAGTTCTAGTCAAGCATGTTCAAGAAAGATGAATTCAAACTGCGAAAGGTGCAGGGAAGGACTACTACAATGATCATGGGAATGGAGAGCCTATCTTACAAAAGGAGTCTACAAAAGCCTGGCTTATTTAGCCTAACAAAATGAAGGCTGAGAGAGGATATAATTGTTTCTATAAATACATCAGGGGAATGTGGGGGTAAGCACCAGGGAGAGAAAAGAACTATTTAAGATAAAGGACAAATGGGTATAAACTGGCTATGAATAAATTTAGGGTGGAAATTAGAAGAAGGTTTCTAACCATCAGAGGAGTGAGGTTCTGAAATAGAATCCCAGTAGGAATAGTGTGTGAGTGGGAGGGAGGGGAAATATCCTCACTAGCTTTGAAAATTTATGAATGGGATTATATGAAAGGATTCCCTACAATAACAGAGATCTGGACTCTGACCCAGGAGGTCCCTTCCAGTGCTATGTTTCATTGTACCCCCAGTTTGCCCAGGTGTAGAAAACTACATGAGATGCAAAATAGTGCAGAATGAGGCCTGGTAAGTTTGGCAATGGTCCTGGACTATCTTAACCAATTGTTGGGTCAAAAGAGGTCAAACATGCAGTTGAAAAGATGCACTGAATATTTCAAAGAGCAGATTGACAGTCACCAATGACACAGACCCTTTAACCACACAGCAGTATCATTGGCCAGGACCCAGTTACAAGCTGTAAAGCAAGCCACCCTTCTTGGGAACGTTAAAGGAACTATCAGTGTGGAAGACAAAGACAAGGAGAAGAGGAAAGAATTAATGTAGAGAAGTCATACAAGCAAAATAGACCAACAAAAAAGTTATCTGTAAATGCCCTCTGCTGACCTTTACCTAATGTCTTTTTGGCACTTTATTATTGATAGGAATGGGCCTGATTTTGTAGCCTTTACTTACAGGAGTTAGTCCCTTTAAGATATATTATCTTGTATTTACGTAGCCAGTGCTGTACAACTTTAACAAATCGCAACACTCTACATAAGGGATAGTCAATAGACGGACTGCGGGCCAAACCCTGACGATGAGATGCTTTTGAATGGACCCTGAAATCTTTTTGTTTACTTATTATTGTTGTTGTTTTTGTTATTATTATTATTTCCTCTGGAGTCTGGACCTTGACTATCCCTTGACCAAGAAATGTGAACCTTGACAAAAAATAATTGACTACCCCTTCTAGTACATTCACCCACCACTGAAATGCAGCCACCTCCTCCATGAGACACTAAACTGGTCTGTAAAACTTTACAAAGCAAGGAGTTTCTGAATGCTTGCAACCGCATTGACTGCTGTGGGACTTGTGAATGCTCATCATCGCTCAGGATCAGGGTCAAAGTAGATCTTACTAAATGCAATGAGATTTTTAAGCTCCTTAGGGTAGGGACCATCTTAACATATAGTGTCCAGCTCAGTGGGGACCTGATCCCTCATTAGGGCCTCCAGGTGCTCCTACTAATAGTAATATTATCATTTATTATTATCTGTGGTATTTTCAAAGGAATCTATGAGTGTTAGGCACTCAAATCCCATAGTATTTCAATGGGATTTAGCCATCCCGGCCAACAATAGTCTGCCATCAACTCAATAATAATAAGTAGATCTTACATATATTTTCTATCAGTAGATCTCAAAGTGCTGTACAAAAGACATCAGCAGCATTGGTCACAATCTATGGATACATCTACACTGTGATAAAGAGCAGGAACACTGACAGAGCCTGGGTCAATTGACTCCGGCTAATTGGGCTTGGGCTGCAGGGCTAAAAATAGTAATGTAGATGTTCAGGCTTGGCTAGAGCTCAGGCTCTGATACCCGGTGAGGTTCTCAGAACCCAGGCTCCAGCCCAAGCCTGAAGGTCTACTCTGCTATTTTTAGCCGCACAACCACTGCCCCAGCCCCAGCCCCGCAAGCCTGAGTCAATTAAGACGAGTTCTGTGACTCGGAGTGGCAGGTTTTTCTTTGCAGAGTAGATGTTCCCTATAAGTACCTATGTGGGGAACAGAAATATGATAATAGAGGGTTCTTCGGTCTAGCAAACAAAAGTTTACAAAGATCCAGTGGTTGAAAGTTGAAGCTGGGCAAATTCAGACTAGAAATAAAGTGCACATTTTTAATAGTGACGGTACCGGTAATTAATCACTGGAACAACTTACCAAGGGTTCTGGTGGATGCTCTAGTTCAAACACAAATGCATCCTGGGAAGTCCTATGATCTGCATCATACAGGTGGTCAGACTAGAAGATCACAATGGTATTTTCTGCCCTTGTAATCTAAGAATCACTCCCATTTTGCACACGAGAAAACTGAGGCACAAAGAGAGGTGATGTGATTTGCCCAAGGTCACCAATCAGGTCAGTGGCAGAGCCAGGAATAAAACACAGGTTGCCAGTCCTTTGTCATGTGCCATGTGGGTGAGTTATTTATGGAGCCTTTAAAAGATAGGATGTGTGGTTTAAACATTTTCCTTTCCCTTTTAGATGAGGAGACAGTGTTTGCATCTGGCTCAGGAGCCGATTTAAGCTTTTAAATGCTTCATCCTGATTTTCTGGAGGGAGATTATAGCAGCCTCTATGATCCCCATCCTAGTGTCTTGGCTGGATACATACTTGGGGCAGCTAGCCCCTCCCACCGCTCGCGCCACCATGGCAGAGAGTATGGCCCAGATACTCAAAGATATTTGGGGGCTTAACTCTCATTGATTTCAAAGCAAATTAGGCACCTATATACCTCTGAGAATCTGGGCCCATGTGCTTGGATAAGTTCTGTAAAGCACCAGTAAACTTTTAGGCTCTGTGTAATTCGTCAATGACTCATCGTTAATAACAAAAACTAAAAGGCTGCACACAGTGACAGGAGGGGATGCCCGAAACCTCGCAAGGTTGGCAATACCAGAAAATGAAACTCTTCATTCTCATTTGCTATTGTGACTTGTCAGTGTTTGTGGTATTCTCCAGCATAAAGGGCCCAATTTTTAAGAATTGCCTTGAATCAGCTAGTTATAGGGCGACATTTTTGCAAAAGCAGCGAACTTCAGGGGCAAGTGCTAGAATGGAGACATATGGCAGCCCGATCTGTGGGCATGAGTGTTGCACAAACTTGCAGTCACAACACTTTTGAAAATCTGGCTTTGAATATCTAGGCAGATGGAGCATGTCTTGCCCTTTTGAAAAGCATATGGCGAGGACTGGCCCATTTTCAGTGGAATCTCTCTCTCTCTCTCCGGGCTTTAGATGCATAATGGTATTCAACTATTAACAGTTATGAATTCGTCTTTCTTTGCATAACAGATCTTTTTATATTTGGCTTAGTGATTTAAGGGCAAACATCCTATGCTTTTACTAAATGTGGAAATCAAAGAGTTATAGGAATAATAAGTTATTTTTGCACTGGTCTAGAAGATAATGACAGAATTTGACCTGAAAGAAAGAAAGAAAGAAAGAAAGAAAGAAAGAAAGAAAGAAAGAAAGAAAGAAAGAAAGAAAGAAAGAATTACGTTTTTGCTGTTTTAGGACAGTGGAATCTTGGGGTAAATAACATGTACTTAACAATATGGCAATTCTTACTCTCATGCATAAGGTTGAATTGATCAATACAGTTTGTGCCCCACACCCTCGGTTGTCTGATCAAACACTGTACATTGATTTCAATGGACTATACTGATTTATTCCAACCCAGGATCTGTCCCTTGGACTCTTTTCTCCCATTGCAGGCTAGCTGGTATGTGCTTTTTCTCCAGAGCATGAGCAGGGGTCATTTCTTAGTGTTTTGTGGATGCAGCCCAGGGAATTAATTCCTATAGTGGCAGAAAGAAGGTATCAGTGAACTTTGGTCCTTTTTGTCTGATGTTTCTATGTTAAAGGCTCAAATGTGCCAGGCACTGAGCTGTGCCGGGACTTTCCCCTCTTGCCCTATGGCTCTTTACAGGGACGAGACATAATCATAGCGAAGAGCACAGACACTGATCCCTCTTCGCAGCCCAGCAGATGCTTGCTACATGAAAATGGGTGGGGAGAGACAGTCTGAGGGTGGGCCCATGCCACAGCTGGCTGGCTGGCTGCAGAAATGACTAGTCTGTAAGGGTGGCGGATATCCTGCTGGTATGCGTTCTCTCCGGAGCGCCCAGAAAGACATCTAACTCAGTTAGCTAGCATGCCTGCTGGGGGCTCCTTCCGCAGTGCTGTTGCATCACACGCTCCAGCGCAGGCTGTGGCTTCAGGCCCACACTCTGGACCTGAAAGTCACAATTGTCCCAAAATTAAATTCTGCCCCTTAGACGCTAAGGACTGCAGGGTAGGGACCATCATTTCCTATAGGTTTGCACAGCACTTAGCACGGTGGGACACTGACCTGCTGGAATCCTGCTGTTATTGCAACTATTATGTCTAACTGGTGTTGTTCGGCACTAGTGAACACGCTCACCCATCTTGGCTTCAGTACGGAAATTATTTCTCTTCAGATCCCTTCAGACTCCAGAGAAGGGAGGGTGTCTCCGATTCCTCCCCCAGACCCATACTGGCCCTAACAGATCTCCACCAGGCAGGGCCACGCAGAGGTTCTTGGGGGCCTTGGGCAAAATCGGAAACTGAGGACCCTGCCACCCTTCCCAAAACATTACTACTCAAGGGAGGTCCTGGGAGAGGAGAGAGCAAACCCCCTCTTCATTCACCCCACAGCAGCAGCTCCTGTCCCATGGGGCTAGCCCAGCTCCCCATTCCAAGCTTTCTGACCTGGCATGCGGGATCGCAGCACCGCTCGGGTTTGTACCAAGTTGCAATGCCACTTAGTGTGGGGGCCTTCTCAAGTGAGGGGCCCTGGGCAAACTTCTCCATCCCACCACACCCAGGCCACCCTGCCAACGGGATGTGATCTGGCCAAAGGAGTGTTTTTATCCCACCTTACCAATAATACAGATTCTGCTCTCTCAAGTTCTGAAGTACTGAGGCCATGTCTTGTGAAAAAATTCCCTGCACCCTTAGGTGGCTGAACTGCTGTTCAACCTACTTCACAGCCACAGAGACGCTAAACAGATGATTATAGGTCGGCCCATGTCAAGGTCTCAGAGAAATCACTAACAATCAGGAATATCACGCTGACTATAGAAACTCTGAGACCCCATACAAGGGAGTTGGTGAGTGGAGGTGTAATTCCAGGCCTGTATTGGTCTTGTTAATATACAAGAGACTGCCCAGGTTCTTCTTCACACTCAGATTTTTTTTTTCAAAGACACATCTCTGCGTGAAGACACCCAGACACAAAGATGAAAATGACTGTACATCACCACACTGAAATATTTGCACCTCCTTGAGAAAGCCAAATGGGGACAGTGATCAGTGAATTACTGAACCACTCTTGAACGCCATCTGTAAGAGAGCTCTGTACGGTGACAAATGCTATCAATGGTATGACAGTTTCTTGCTGCATTTGGGGGCCTGTGGCATGCATGCCAGCGAATTGTTCCCTGGTGTGCTTTATACTGTATGTATCACAGAAGTTAGAGATGGAAAAGACCTATTAGATCATCCAGTCCATCTTCCTGAATGTGCCGAGATTGCATGGCATTATAGACTTGTTCCTTGTTGTGCACATAAACATGCTTTTATTTTGCATATGAGATGCATATAAATGGCCTTATTGCTGTAATTCTCACTGATACTTCTGCACAGACTAGTTATGCTGATACTGAGTGTTTTCCAAAGTTGGACTACAACTGCCTAGCTCTATTATTATTAGTTAACATTTATATTGCAGTGATGCACAGAGGACTCAGCCAGGTCGGAGCTCCATTGTACTAGCTGCTTGCAAACGTAGGGCAGGGCATGAAAATGGCCTTTGTTAAGACTGACTTTCTGTTTAAACCTTGACTCTTCTTTAGAGCTCTAAAACTTCACTGTTACTTGGGTTGCCTTGAAATTTCATGTGCCTCATGGGGATGTGGTGGGTAAGGTTAGTGATAGAAAGCGATAGGTCTTTGCCCCCAAAATCTTGTGGTCTAAATTTCTAGCTCTAATATCGGACCCTAGCTTGGGTTTTGATATGATCAAACTAGGTTTCTACTAAATTAGATGAGCTGCCCTAGTCCTGTGTCCAGTTTTTGTTTTTTTTTTAATCACACAGAATCCAGGATACAGATTCTCCTTTCATTTACATCTGTGATTCTCCACTGACATCAATGTTTAAGATAGGAGGATAATCTGCCTAAATTCTGGCCAGGGCAGGGAGCAGGTCCAAGGCCTAGTCTATTCTAGAAACTTCTGCCAGTATAATAACATCATTGGAGGGGAGGGAATGATTGTATGTATTGATTTAAGTTTGCTACAGTTTTATACCAGCAAAAGCCCTAGTGTAGCTGCAATTATACTGGCATAAAAACCCTGTGGCTCACCAAACTGGTCTAAGCTATTGCAGCAAATGCACTTTCTTGCTAGTATACGCTGACCATGCACTAGGAGGATCCGTTGTATAGCTAAACCTTTTCCCGGACAGACCTGGCCTAAGGAGCAAGGTGTGCATTTCCTCAGCCAAAACTCAGTGCTTTGTATTGACAACATATGTTGTGAGGTTGGTCTTGGTCTTAGAGTGCTAGTTTGACACTCAGAAAATCTTTCTTCAAATCTCAGCTGTCATAGCTTCCTGGGTGACTTTGGACAAGTCATTTCAGCCTGGATGCACAAAAGGCATTAGGTGCCTACTGCCAATTTTGGCTCCACTGTAATACACAAAACTCCTGATTAACCTCTGTAGGCACCTGAAATTCCTCAGAACCTAAGTTTCAGAGTAAAAGTTCCCAGGGCACCTATGTTCCTGCCTCTGGGCATGCTGCATTTTGCCTCCATCTAGGCACCTGGATGCCTATCTCACACATAAGCCTGAGAGCAATTCACAAACCAGGGGAAGATGGGAATGTGGTCATCTAAGTCACATGCAGGGCCTGATCCAGAAGTGTGCTTAGAGGCTGACTACCAGATCAGATCCCATTCAGTATCCACAAGAGGAGGAGGTGGTAGTGCCCACCTCATAACATTTAGCCCAGTGGTTAGGCTCATGGATTTATCGACTTTAAGGTCAGAATGGACCATCTAGTCTGACCTCCTGCATATTACAGGCTACAGAACCTCGCTCACCCACGGCTGTAAGAGACCCCTAACCTCTGGCTGAGTTATGATTTAAAGACTTCAAGAGCCCTTGCCTGGGATGTAGGAGACTGAGGTTCAATTTCTACCCTCCGACCAGAGGGGGAGAAAGGATTCGGACAGGGGTCTCCCACATCTCAGGAGAGGTGTGCAATCACTGGACATTCTAATATGGGGCTCCTTCAATCTTTCCTGTTGAAGCTGTTCCAGGATGAATAAATAAAGAGTGATTAGAGCAGGGGGACTGGACCCAGCATCTCCCACCTGCCAGAGGGGTGCCCTAGCCACAGAGTCATTCTCTCGCACATGCTCTCTCTAGCCCAGTAACTGTTCCACTGAGAAAAAATACTTAAATAGTCATTGGGCCAGAAAGAGAAAGCAGGAATGCATCTGTAGTCCAGTGATTAGGACAGGGGGGCAAATTATCTGGGTGTATTCTGGATATAGTCTTTAGCCACTGGGCTAAAAATTATATGGAGATGGATATATACCTATCTCATAGAGCTGGAAGGGACCCTGAAGGGTCATTGAGTCCAGCCCCCTGCCTTCACTGGCAGGACCAAGTACTGTTTTGCCCCAGATATCTAAGTGGCCCCCTCAAGTATTGAACTCACATCCCTAGGTTTAGCAGGCCAATGCTCAAACCACTGAGCTATCCCTCCCCCTCAATCAATTATAAGGTGGCACCACAATCATCACCTCCTCCTCGCAAAATGGCATGGGGGCCTAATTCCTCCTCCTCTGCTTTCCTATAAAACAGTATAGAGGGTCCTGGCTGTGACAGGGCCCTTCCTACAGACTGGACTTCAGTGCCTCTCTGTATGAGTGCAAGGGGCTTACAGCCCTCTCATCTGCCTCTCCCATTGGCTAGCTTAGGTGGCTCTCTGCCGAGTGTGCTGGCTTTGTAGATTGTATCCAAAGGCATCTATCTCTCCCCACTCACTGTATAGCAGCTTAGGCACTTAACATGAGCTCTGTGAATTGCAGTGATTTTCCACGTGCCTAACTCCTTTTATGCATCCAGACCTTCATCTCTGTGCCTTCGGTCCCCATCTGTAAAATGGGGATAATAATACCTCCTTTCTCCCACCCTGACGCTGTCTGATCTATTGTAAATTCTTCAGAGCAGGGACACTCTCTAATTGCATGTACAGCACCTAGCACAACATGGCACTCACCTAGGTTGGGACCTTTCAGCATTGCTGTAATATGAACAGTAATAATGTGACTTGCATGAACAAACGCTGGACTGTTGAAAATCAGCATGGATTTTGTTCTATATTAAAATTTTCCAGGCCCCACATTTTTGCTTGGTGGACAAAATCAGTGTCAAGGAAGACCTTGGCTATTTTCTCTCTCTCTCCTGCAGAGATTTAATTTGTCCTTATTTTATCATTTTGCAATTACAAGAGGAAATATCGCTTACCATGCTACTGTGCCCGATATGATCTGCCATACAGTTATAATTCTTCACAAAATATAAATATATTTTAAAATAACCAGAGAAACTCTGGAAGTAAGGTCTGAGCCATCACCTTAGCCATGCCAGTTAAGAAGTCTCATGCATTAAACATAATGAACGGGAGTAGTAACAGCTCTAGTTCAGTATGTGACTTGTGAGCTATCACAGGGCTTCTGACTCAGTATTACTAAGAAATATTCACTGACTGTCTCTGCAAAGGTATGCGAGCGAGGCTCTCTAAGGACCAATTAATGGGAATGGAAGAGAATTGCGGTGGATTGGTTGCCAGTGGGGGGAAAGTGAGTGGAGAGTGGTGAAGAATAATGTATGTTTGCAATTTACTTATTAGACCTACCAGGGAAAAAAAAAAAAAGAGCAACACATGCCAAATGAGATAACAAAAGATCTTAGGAGCATTGGTAAATACCATGTTAATTATTTAAACTGAATGTGAATAGAAAGTATTTTTTAAAAGGGACACCACTGCTAATCAACTTAGTGGCCCCATTGCGTGTCATAAATCTGTTCTGTAGCATTCTGCCACAGTGAAGCTCATTGTTCTGGTTTTTAAAGCTGGCAGCCTTTAATCATAGCTGAAATAATGGCATCTTACCTCTAACATATTCATGTTGAGGTTTGTTGTTGGTTTGGGGGGGGGTTTGTTGGTAGTGGGGGGTTTCTTTGTTTTGTTTTGGGGGTTTTTTGCACTTAGGTAGCCATATCTTTCATCCGAGGATCTCAAAGCATATTACAAACACCAATTAATTCGATCTCACAACACCCCATTTGAAGTAGAACTCTGCTCATGAAATTCACCTGGCAGCAGATTGCATTGTTTGAGTCGGATGAGAAAGTAATGTTATGCCAAACAAGCCATTGGATACGTTGGCCTGTTTTTGTGTATTTTTATTTTTGTTTTCTTTTAGGTGATCAGGTGGCTGATGTTGTGCTTCTCAAAGACACCCAACTGGCTTAGCATGTGTCTTTGACAGATGTTCTCGCAATAGCCAGGAAACCCGCTTTTTTGCTCAAACCCCTCTATTTTCATGAAAGAAAGATATACTCAAGCCAACCTAATTTTAATGGAGGCAGGCTGGGCTGTTGTTATTAAAAGCACATTGCATCCAAGCATCTTGCATCACTTTCATCACAACATTAGGCAAAATTCTGATCTTAAAAACACTATTACAACCCCACTTTGGCTTCATAAATGGTTAGGTCCTGCTTCATTAAAGTATTTAAGCATGTGCTTAACTTTAGAGGTCGGTGGGACTTAAATAGGTACTTAATTTTAGATTAATAGATCAATAGATTTGAAGGTCAAAAGGGAGCATTGTGATCAACTAGACTGACCAGATCAATGGGACCTAAGTAGAACTGGTTGGTATTTTTTGATTAAATGTTTTCTCTTTGAAAAATGCTGGTTTGTGAAACTTTGCCTGGAAAAGGGGTTGGTTTTGATGAATTTCTTGACTGAAAATAATTTGAAAAAGCATTTTTTAAATGTTAAAATATCCTACTCTGACACTTTGGACAGGAAAAAATATGTTTTTCTGGTTCAAAATGTTTTGTTTTATTTTGAAATTCAGGCTAATTATCTTACAAAGCATTTTTTTTAAATTTACAAAATGGTCAAAATTAAAACAAAACATTTTGAAATTATCAAAACAAAACATTTCAATTGACCTGAACTACTACTACAACTACTGATTTGTTGTTGTTAGTAATTAATTATTCTTTATTAATGTATTAATTAATTATTAGTTTGCAAAAAAATTCAAATTTCAACTTTTCATCCCATTTTGGGATGGGAATATTTTCTGAAATCTCAAATTTTTTCATAGAATGGGAAAACCGTTTCCCATCCACCTGTAGACATAAAAAACCTTTGGTGGGCAATAGGACTTAAGATTTAAATGTATAAGTGCTTTGCTGAATCATGGCCTTAATCTTGCATAGGGTAAGTAAATATTATGCTTATTTTAGCACTAGAATTTTTCCCACCATTGATAATACTGGTGCAGCCCTGACGCTGGTAGAATTCATGGGAGAGCAGATGTAGACAAGGTACCAGAGGCCACCATTTTGTTTTTTACCTCTGTGTTTGCTGTGGACAAATTTAGATGGCATGGTGCTTAAAAGGCCAGACAATCCTTGGAGTCCTGTTTGCACTAGGCATCATTTCTCCACAAGGGGAGTTGCACTAAAGTTAGCGACGGAGAAAAAAAAAATTCTGCATAAAAAACCTAGAGCAAAACAAAGCCTGAGAAGTTAAAGCCAAATTTTTCAAATGTACATGCCTAAATGTAGACATCTAAATCAATGTCCTGCTTTGCAGAGGTGCTGAGCTCCTGTTATAGTCAATAGCATTGGAAAGGGCAGGGACCCAACACCTTCAATTATGCATCTAATTTTCAGCACCCTATTGACTCAAGCCACATGACATACCAAGAAGACAATCTGGGTTTGGAACTCAGAACTTCACAATCATGTGTTAGCCATAAAGCTTATGAAACATGGGTGGAAACAAATAAAATAGTTCAGTCTTCAATAGGGAGAGAGGATACATGGCATAGCCTGATGTTCTGAAGGTAGGTGGGATGGGGCGGCTGCCCCTCACTGGCATAAAAGGGGTTAAAAGCAGCCCAAGGGAGGATGCACCAGTGGCAGCCAATTAGAGAAGGGCTGAAGGAAGCAGCCAATCAAGGCCAAGCAGGCCCATATGAAAAGGGAGCTGTAGGGAAGGGGAAGGCAGTTCTCTGCTGGAAGCCCAAGGAGGAAGGACTGTTTCTCTGGAGAGTGGAGCGAACTGCTAGCAACTGGGCAGAGCAGTGCTGCTAGCAGGAACTGGGGGAGCAGGAGACAGTTCCTAGCTGGCTGCTGGGGTTTGCAGTCTGAGGCAAGAGCAAAGAGTATGCTGGGTCCACAAGGAAGTGGCCAGACAACTCACTGCAGTAGCCACTATGGAAAGTGGCTGAATAGCAGATTGCAGGTCCCCTGGAAGGGGCAAGCACAGTGTGTGGCATGGACGGAGGACTGTGTCACTGAAGAGGACACCATGGTCCTTGGAGAGACATGGGTCCTATAGCAGGAGTGATGGCAGTGAGGCACCACCAAAAGAGGACTCACTACCATGCACAGCTAATTCCCATGACAACCAGCAGGAGGTGCCAGAGTGTGAGCACATCCAGTCACAGTAGGAAAGGATGCTGGAAAACTTGAGCAAAAGCTGAATACCAAGAACATTTTCTAGTGTTGAGATTCACTGGACAGGAAACAGCCTCTCAGCAGAAATGATGAAAACCCCATGGCTTGAGTAATTTAAACAGGAAAGAGAATGGACCTACATTTATATAATTCTTTGGTTCTCTCTGGTTCACATGAATGGAGGACAATAATGTCACTTAGAGAAATTGCTCCAGATCCTCAATGGATGGAAATCAGTAGAGCTCCACCAGCTGAGGATCTGGCCCAAGTTTAAGTTTACGGTGCAGGGCTTTGGCAATGTAAATTCCACTAGTGTGAATGGAGAAATTTTGTAACTAAACCTTTTTGCACTGAATTGGGATGGATTCATCTAATAAATGTCACTTCTATACTTCAAAGTCCAAAAGAAGGATTTGGCCATCATTGTAATGGGTGGCACAACATTCTGTCTCATAGGTGAAGTGAACTTGGGACAAAAATCAATCTCTCGCTCCCCCGCTGGCAATGGTTAAAGGCAATATGTTCAGCTTCTCCAGTGTGTATGTGTGCGTGCATGGATGTAACTCATTTTGCATCACTCTAGACTGACCCCCCCCCCCCCACTCCTTGCACATGCACAGCACAGGAGTTGTTGGAAGGCTGTTCGACTCAAGGGAGGAGAGGCAAAGGGGGAAAACAGAGGGATCCTTGGAGCTTCAAAAAGGGCTCTCAGATGTCCAGTATAGAAAATTAAATTCAAAAGTAGACCATTAACTGGCTGTAGTGATATTTACAAATGTCTATATTCCTGTAAATATGGCACCTTTGTAGATGTAAGTCCTCTGGCCAGAAGTTCCAGTATGGGGGGGGAAAGCTCTCTGCTCCCTCTACTGGTGAAAAGAGAAAAGTGCTGCTATCAAGAGCTTAATTTGCATAGGCTACCTAGCTAGTGACCCTTGGGTAGTCACCATAATGATGCATGGACTTGGACTTTGAAGTTAGTGGGCTCCCAGACAGCCTCATTGAGGGGGAAAGAATTCTTACCTTGTGAGAAAGTACTTATTTCCAAGCATCCAGGACCCTGCTTGAGCATCCTAAGTACTCTTGACTCCCTTCCCATGAGGTCTCCACTGCAAGAAGACCAAAGACACAGCATTAAGAGATAGCACAGAGGACAGCAGCAGAGCTGAATGGACTCTGGTGAAGTGCCACTTAACCAGCATTTTAATAAAACTGAATGATTAACTAGGGATAGGTGTTGGTGCTTTCTGCTGGAACAAGGCAATCAGCTCCCTTGGACTGGGGACAGACCTGCAAAGAGACACTTGGATGCTGCTGTCCCCACAGTGACTGGGGAAGGTGGATAGGTGAGGTGGTGAGGTCCAGGGATTACTCCAGTAGGAAGGGAGTTAGATGGACTACTGCCAATGTTACCAGAAGGGAAGGAGTATTTTATTCTTTATTTGCATATGTACTGTGTTCCCCTGAGCTTATGTCTGTGTTCTCGTTCCCATAAGAATGTTTCCTTGTTTATACAGTCTCAAAGTGCTTGTGAGAGGGGAAGTTCAACCTCGTCCTGCCCCTGTTTGAGTCATTCACCAGTCATGTCTTGTTTTTTAGATCATAAGTTCCTGGAGGCAGGGACTGACATAATCACTGTATATTCACAGAATCATAGAATAATTGACTCATAGGACTGGAAGGGACCTCGAGTGGTCTTCTAGAGCAATCTCCTGCAGTCAAGGCAGGACTAAGTATTATCTAGACCATCCCTGACAGGTGTTTGTCTAACCTGCTCTTAAAAATCCCCAATGATGGAGATTCCACAACCTCCCTAGGCAATTTATTCCAGTGCTTAACCAGCCTGACAGGAAGTTTTTCCTAACGTTCAACCTACAGCGACCTTGCTGCAGTTTAAACCCGTTGCTTCTTGTCCTATCCTCAGAGGTTAAAGACAGCAGTTTTTCTACCTCCTCCTTGTAACAACCTTTTATGTATTTCAAAACTGTTATTGTGTCTCCTCTCAGTCTTTTCTTCTCCAGACTAAACAACCCCATTTTTTTTCAATCTTCCCTTATAGGTCATGTTTTCTAGACCTTTACTCATTTTTGTTGCTCTTCTCTGGACTTTCTCCAGTTTGTCCACATCTTTCCTGAAATGTGGCACCAAGAACTAGACACAATGCTCCAGCTGAAGCCTAATCAGCATGGAGTAGAGTGGAAAAATTACTACTTGTGTCTTGATTACAACACTCCTGCTAATATGCTTAGCACAATGTCTTGCACAACTGGGCCCTGTTATGGTCCTGGTCTTTAGACTTTATTGCAGCATAAATTGATAATAATTAATCTTCAACGTCTTTAGTACCAAACTTTGTAGTACCTCTATATGGAAAAGATTTAGGAATCCTGTTGCATCCATTGGCCAGTTGGGTGAATTTAGGCAAGTCATGGCCCCTCCATGTGCCTCAGTTTCCCCATCTGTAATATGTGGATAATGATGTCTACCCCGATTTGAGATCAACAGCTGCAAAGTGCTATACAAAAGCAAGGTATTATAATCATTGCTATTTTACCAATGGGAAAACTGCATGCCCAAAGCCACAGGAGGAGTTTGGTTTAGAACTGAGATTAGAACTCAAAAAAATCCCTGTCATCTTGTCTTGTGTTTAGACCCCTACACTACCCCCTTCCTGTGCTGTGTGTCTGCCAGAGCCTAGCAGCTTATTTAGAAGAGACATAGAGGAGTCAAATTTTCAAAAGTGCTCACCACATTGGCCTTAATCTGCTGTCATTGACATGAGTGGTAAAACTCGCATTGACTTCAGTGGGAGCAAAATCAAGCCAACTCTGAGCCCGTTCAGAAATCCCACTCCCTGTGTTTATAAAGATAGAATCTCAGTAACAATAACCAGAACTATATTCCAACCTCATGCTTCAGGGTCTAAATGGGTCAACACGAACTCAGGAAAAAAAGATGTTCATCCATATTCTGCAATGCACAGTTGACTAGGTGCATTTATGAGACGATTTTTAGTTCCTTCCAGAGGCAGGATAATGGAGTTGATGAAGCAACAAGCTTGTTCCGATACGGCAAATGGTAGCTTCCTGCAAAACTCTAGGGCATGAGCCTGCATTGCCTATGATTTTTTAACCCTGCTCTTTGGCAGCTATATGTGTGGAACCACCAGTGAAATCAATGGGAATTCTGGGCATCGGGTGGCTGCAAAACTTGGAGCCTTTATGAAAGGGAATTATATATATATATATAGAGTGTGAGCTCAGTGCTCCATCCATTAGGCCACACAGCATTAAATGCTCAAATATTATGATGAAAGGGGCCATATAGATAACGTGCATAGAGTAACTTAGTGGTGAATCAGGCTCAATTTGATATTTACAATTATATATATTTAAATTGTAAATATCAAATTGAGCCTGANCATTAGGCCACACAGCATTAAATGCTCAAATATTATGATGAAAGGGGCCATATAGATAACGTGCATAGAGTAACTTAGTGGTGAATCAGGCTCAATTTGATATTTACAATTATATATATTTAAATTGTAAATATCAAATTGAGCCTGATTCACCACTAAGTTACTCTATGCACGTTACCTATATGGCCCCTTTCATCATAATATTTGAGCCTTTAATGCTGTGTGGCCTAATGAATGGAGCACTGAGTTCACACTCAGGAGAGCTAGGTTCTCTTACCAGCTTTGTTCTATTACCAGGCCAGTTGGGTGACCTTGGGCAAGTCACTGCACATTTCTGTGCCTCGGTTTCCCCATGTGGGGATGGTAATGTTGCTGGCTTCTTTGTAAAGTGCTTTGAGATCTCCTAATAAAAAAGTATTATTTAAGAGCCAAGTATTATTATCCTCACAATACTCCCATGGGGTATGGTAGTGCTGTTATCCTCTGATAGATGGAGAACTGAGACATAGAGAGAATACAGTGATATTATAACTTATATTACCAGAACACCACAAGTACCTAATCATGGACCAGGACTCCATTGTGCTAGGCACTGTACAAACACAGAACAAGGAGAGGGTTTCTGCTCCAAAGAGCTTACAAGCAAAGTATAAGACCAGAGATGGATAGAGACAGAGAGGGAGTGCAAATGAACAATGAGACAGTATTGGTCAACATGACAGGCTGCATGATGGCTGCACACCTACAGGAAGTAAGTTGCAAAGCAGGGAACTGGGCTCTCGTCTCCTATGTCTGAGGCCTGCACCATAACCACTGGGCCATCCTTCCTGGCAGTCAGTTTTGTGCCAGCACAACTACATTAAAACTGTAAACCCAGAGCAATGCAGTGATGAATCGAGCCTTGCTAGACATTTAATCCAGTATCCAGTGATCTCACCAATTGCAATACCAATGTATTGTAATCAGTTTAGGCAAACATCTCCAAAATCCTGTGGGTGCCTAGTCAAAAATAACATAAACACACAATGGTCACAAACAGGTCTCTTTGCCCAAGTAAGCCAATCTACGCAGCAAGCCTGAGGCGCAAGGCTTGGTGTTGCATATTAAAATAGTTTGTCTAAAGACTAATAATAAAAAGATTGATTATGTTCCGATTTCTTGGTTTGATGAAAAACTAGTTGCCAATTGTCTCCTTCATGTAAGTATCAAAAGGGTCAGTCGAGAACGAGAGACTTAAGAAAAGGCTTCCGATTTGCAGATTCAAAATTCAGGGCAAAAACCCTCAGGTGGTGTAAATTGGCATGGACTTCAATGGATTTACACCAGAGGAGCAGCTGGATCATGAAGGCGCACTTTAAAGCCGGATATAAACTCAGGCTGGCATTTTCAAAGAAGCCTATGGGAGTAAGAAATTTCAGTGGGAGTTGGACATCTAACTCCCAGCCTCAGGGTGTCTCTTTGTACAACAGGCATATTCTGATCCAGTATTTTTCAACAAATTAAGACGACTGTGGTTGTGGAATTTTGAACCCTTTGCCAGTGAGATGTGATCTGAGGTTTTAGCAGAGCACCTCAATTTAAGTCTCAGTCACCACCATCTCACTGCTTTGGCTGATGGAAGCTGTGATTCAAGAGAATATAGCTCCCTGGAAGGTAATGTGGCTCCAATTGCCACAAAGTCAACTGGAGTCTTTCCATTGACTTCATGGGCATTGAAAGCCTTATAGTCCAATGACAATGTTATTTGTGACACCTAATTGTCAGTCAAGGGCTGTCATAAGTGGGTGACCAAGGGAGTTGTGTACAACCCTCTTTGAAGATGAATATCTTGGAGCTATTGGACTTTTGTTCACCAGGAGAGGCAGGCATTTAATGGGCAAAAGTCAACCCTCTTGGAGGTAGATAGGTATTAGAAGTAGTCGGATGCCAGAGGAAAATATTTGTCAATAACTTATTGGCTGAACATTATCATTATTCATCAATTCATCCATACTGTAATATTTGACCAGCCAGAGACTTATTCTGATACTGGAAAAATATTTTTTTACTTAAAGAAATATGGCAATGTTTGTCAACAAATTTAGTAAGTGAAAATTGGACCTGCTCTAGAACATACATATGTAATAAAACCTGCAATCCCTAGCCCTGCCCAACTTTCAAGGTTCTGGTTTAATGCTCCCTCTGGTGTTTGTCCACCTGAGAGGTAGTGGGGAGGTTCTCAGACAGTGTGGTGATGAGCACAGTATTAAAATATAGGGCCAAATCCTCAGCTAGTGTAAAGTGGGATCGCTCCATTGAAGCTAATGAAATGGGAAACTGATTCAAAGCCACTGGGAGTCTTTCCACTGAACTTTCAATGGGCTTTGGCATGACTGTCAGTTCAGAACTAGAATAGGCCAGTAAGGAAAATATGAATGCATGAATTTTAATGGCAACAACTGAATCCGCCTTGCAAGAACAAATGGATGGCAGAGTACTTAGCCAGTAAAATATAGGCTTTATTTTCTTCCTTCTTGTTTTTATATTAATGCACTTAGTCTTACAATCCTCTGTAAATTCTACTGAAACAAAAAAGACATTTACAATGTTACATATTCCATAAAACATGTTCACTACTCAGCAATCTGCTTGCTTCTCTTAAAATGTATTTTCCTGACAAACAATCATTAAGCCTCTCAACCACTGAGCTCAGATAAATGAAACTGGTACAGATATTACCATTTGGTTGACACATTTGTTTTGACATTGTAAAAGAGCTTTCCAGATTTTTTTTGTATAAAACTCTGCCTTTTTTCCCCTCTGAAACAATAATGTGTTCCTGCAAATGCTGCAAAAGATCAAAAGCTGTTCAGATCATATTTACAGTAGTAAAAGCACAATGAATGCCCCTGTAAATGACATGTAAATTACCGAACGATGATTCAACTTCAGTCAGCTTTGCAGATGAATTGAAGGACCTTAATTCCACTTTAGCTTAGAAATCTGATTATTCTACAACTTGTAAGAAATCAGCTTTAATCCTCTTTTAAATGTCATTCAACAGGTTCTTTCTGCACAAAAGATGCAAACGAATTTTCCATTACAATATCTTTTCTAATTCATTTTCCTTCCACAGGACAGTCATAGAAATAATTTAAGACCGGGCGATCAAAATGATAACTATCCTTTGTTACACATGTTAAAGAAGACTAGTCATGATTCAGATCTTACTTACACCCGTTTTATATTAGCTTTACGCCATTGGACTTGAGCTTGATTTTCAATTAGATGAAAACTAGGTTCACTGGTAGGATTTGCTGCCAAGTTTATATTCAAGAAAATAAAAGCATCATCTTTAACTGGAGATTAAAGTAGATCCAGGAAGAGTTCAGACAATAACATATTCCAAAATGAGATAAGGCGTGTATTCATATGAAATAGAACACTAAGCATTCTCTCATTGTTATCCGTCCTCCCCTGTCTATTTTACCCACCTGTTGTCTCCTATCTTATGTTGAGAGTTCTTTAGGTCAGGGACTGTCTTTTTGTTCTATGGCTGCAGAGTGGGTCTCAGTTTTACCCTAATCCCAATTAATAACAAAGAATCCTAGGTGCTAAAAATTACAGAAGTTGGGAATGAGCAACAGGGGATGGATCATTTGATGATTACCTGTTCTGTTCATTCCCTCTGAAGCACCTGGCATTGGCCATTGTTGGAAGCCAGGGTCCCAGGCTAGATGGACCTTTGGTCTGACCCAGTATGGCCACTCTTATGTTCTTAAAAGATGGACAAAGAGTGGGGGAAAATGAACCAAATAGAAGATTGGGAACATACTGATAGTAAGCAACTGGGCCAAAGTCACACAGGAAGTCAGTGGCAGAGACAGAAACTCACCTTAGTTCTCTTGAGCACAGTCCGCCTGGCATTGCAGTACTACATATGTCATCACATATTGCAGAACCTTGAAAAATTCTCACTGCGTTCCTTTCAGCCTGTCAAGTATAAACCTTAGCAGGTTTGTTTGTAAAATGATTCTAAACGCCTTGAGAAAGCGTGACTGTTAAAAATGCATTAAGGTCACAACCCTGCGATCTGATGTTGAAGGATAGGCACTATCTGGTGTGACTTTGTGACTAAGTAACATAGAACTGAGTTGTATAACGATGATTGCGACTGTACTGAGTGTACCTCTTCTTAAATTCCGTTTGTGCCACTTGCAAATATATTCCAAAGGTAGCTGACATAGCACAGTGATGTGACTTTTATTTAGCGTAGCTGCCACTCTTGTAGCATAATTGTAAATAACACAAATTAGATGCAAGTCTGTTGTATTTTGGTAGGTTGCAGCACAACGATATAGAAAATACCTACATGGCTTTACATTTTGCAAACTCCAGGAAGAAGCTTATCATTTAAAATGATCATGTGCAAATCCTATTAACCAAGCCTGCCTTTGGCCAGATGCTTTGTGTTTGATAGGATGTGACCCGAATTTCTGCCCTAATGTAACTCTCTTATCTAGGCCTCATCTAAGCAGTCCCATGGGCAGCAGGGTTTATGCTTTGAATATGAGAAAGTTACCTGCTTTTGGGGGAGCGGAGCGGGAAACACAGCATTTTGATGGAAAAGTTTCATGTGAGGTACAAGGTGATATCCTTGCATGCGCGTAGAAAAATGAAGCAATTAGCCCATTTAAAAGAAAGAGACCTCTCCCCATTTAGCATGAGATGTTCCGTGCAAAAAATAAGCCAAAAATGTTTGATTGCAAAAGGTAGCAAAATGCAGAAAAAACAAAAGAAGAGGCTCCCCTGTGAGTTCACCCGCACAAAAAGGGGAACTGTGTCCAGCGTTCAGGAATGAAGGCCTTGTTGTATACTTACCATTATGTGATGAAATTTACCAGGGCTGATTCACTAAATAGACCAAGTGTCCTGTGGGATGCTAGAGAGTCATGGGGATTTTTTTTTTCTTAGAAGGGTGAGAGAAAATGAAGGGAAAAAAACTCCATTTTTTGCAGATGACACCTAACACTCCCCAGTGGCCCCATGTCTTTGGTATAATTGAAAACTACTCCCTTGAATAGGCAGCAGCCTTTCTGGGGTCAGGCAGCAGAAATCTTGATCAGATTTGATCCACCTCTCACTGATGCCAGTCAGACTCTTTCCATTGACTTCAATCAGTTTTAGATCAGGCCCTGATTAAGGATCAAGTTCCCACATGCTCCCTGTCCTGTGTGTCCAATTTCTACCTTTTGCTTGTATGTATGAAATACCCCAGCCCTGTGCTTGCAGTGGTACTGATGGTGTCTTGTATCCTGCATAAGAACTACATTCAAAAATCAACATACCTGAATAACTTAATGAAGGGGTAGCTACTTAGAAAATTAGTTACAATAGAACCACACTGGTTGAACATTAGGAAAAAACTCCTAACTGTCAGGCTGGTTAAGCACTGGAATAAATTGCCTAGGGAGGTTGTGGAATCTCCATCATTGGAAATTTTTAAGAGCAGGTTAGACAAACACCTGTCAGGGATGGTCTAGATAATTCTTAATCCTGCCATGAGTGCAGGGGGCTGGACTAGATGACCTCTCAAGGTCCCTTCCAGTCCTATGATTCTAGGAAAATGCAACCTAGGTGGAGCTATTAAAAGGTGTATGCAAAACTGGTTGGAAAACCGTTCCCAGAGAGTAGTTATCAGTGGTTCACAGTCGTGGTGAAAGGGCATAACGAGTGGGGCCCCGCAGGGTCAGTTCTGGTTCTGGTTCTGTTCAATATCTTCATCAATGACTTAGACAATGGTACAGAGAGTACACTTATAAAATTTGTGTATGATACCAAGCCGGGAGGGGTTGCAAGTGTTTTGGAGGATAAGATTAAAATTAGAATCATAGAATCATAGAATATCAGGTTGGAAGGGACCTTGGGAGGTCATCTAGTCCAACCCCCTGCTCAAAGCAGGACCAATCCCCAACTAAATCATCCCAGCCAAAGCTTTGTCAAGCTGGCCCTTAAAAACCTCTAAGGATGGAGATTCCACCACCTCCCTAGGTAACCCATTCCTGTGCTTCTCCACTCTCCTAGTGAAAAAAGTTTTTCCTAATATCCAACCTAAACCTCCCCCCCTCCCCCCCGGCAACGTGAGACCATTACTCCTTGTTCTGTCATCTGCTACCACTGAGAACAGCCTAAATCCATCCTCATTGGACCCCCCTTTCAGGTAGTTGAAAGCTTCAAAATGATCTGGACAAATTGGAGAAATGCTCTGAAGTAAATAGGATGAAATTAAATAAAGAAAAATGCAAAGTACTCCACTTTGGGAGGAACAATCAGTTGCACACATACAAAATGGGAAATGACTGCCTAGGAAGTACTGCGGAAAGGGATCTGGGTGTCATAGCAGACCATAAGCTAAATATGAGTGAACAGCGTGACACTGTTGCAAAAAAAGTGATCATTCGGGGATGTATTAGCAGGAGTGTTGTAAGTAAGACACAAGAAGTAATTCTTCCGTTCTACTCCATGCTAATTAGGCCTCCACTGGAGTATTGTGTCCAGTTCTGGGCAGCACATTTCAGGAAAGATGTGGACAAATTGGAGAAAGTCCAGAGAAGAGCAACAAAAATGATTAAAGGTCTAGAAAACATGACCTTTGAGGGAAGATTGAAAAAATTGGGTTTGTTAGTCTGGAAAAGAGAAGACTGAGAGGGGTCATGATAACAGTTTTGAAGTACATAAAAGGTTGTTACAAGGAGGAGGGAGAAACATTATTCTTCTTAACCACTGAGGATAGGACAAGAAGCAATGGGCCTAAATTGCAGCAAGGGAGGTTTAGGTTGGACATTAGGAAAAACTGCCTAACTGTCAGAGTGGTCGAGCACTGGAAGAAATTGCCTAGGGCAGTTGTGGAATTTCCATCATTGGAGATTTTTAAGAGCAGGTTAGACAAACACCTGTCAGGATATATAGCCCTGCCATGAGTGCAGGGGACTGGACTAGATGATCTCTCGAGGTCCCTTCCAGTCCTATGATTCTACACTCTACATCACAGAAAAAATTTGCCTTCTGTTTTGCAGCCATAGAGAGTCTCAGATGCAGCAAAACTGGTGCGGTTCCATTGCATGGTGTGTGTATTGGTTGGCACATGTGGGTCAGGCAGAATTTGTGGAGCATACAAAATGGGTGGAGGTCTTGGTATGCCACAAAGACAAACTGCTCAGGGAACTCTCCACACGTCCCCATACAGCAGGGTAGGAATGCCAGAGTGAGGCCTGGGGATCAGCCAGGATGCAATATCTCCACTGCAGTTCTGGGGCAGAGTTTGGAAATGGGCCCACTTCTGCTACAAACCTGACTACCTGGAGCTTTGTATGACAGTGGGGATCTGGATCAAACAGGGGAGCTCTCTTGTGGATGAGTGAGGTTGGGGACAAGTGAGTGCCAGGGCTGAGGTTGGGACTGGGGCAGATCACACCGTGCTCCAACCAGGCCAATGGAGGAGTGTTATGTTCACCTGTCCCCCTTGCCTGACACTCACAAAAGTCCTGAAATAAAACTATTTAAATCCGTGGAACTGCACTGCCAGGAGCAGGGAGAGAGAACAGGGCTCCAGAGCCAATGCAGAGGTGCAGACCCTTAGTGAAAATGGCCTTTGTGTCATGCAAGTTCCAGGGGATCAGCAAGCTTGTGGAGAGGTCCTGTGACTCACTTACTGTGGGACCCCCATCCCCAGTAAAACAGCTGGGGAGAAATGAAGCCAACAGATCCAGAGGCACAGACCTTTCTCATTAGCCTCCTCCCCTGGTTTTACTAAAAGAAAGGATGACAAACACCTGCCAGGGATGACCTAGGTTTACTTGGCCTTGCCTCAGCACATGGGGCTGGACTTGATGACTTATCCAAGTCCCTTCCAGACCTACATTTCTGTGAATCTATGATTGGGCCAAATGTGCTTATAGATCCATGTCAATACCTGGATTTACCCCTGAAAGCAGACAGGAAGTCAGTGTGTTCTTCAGAGAGTTGTTTATATATTTGGCCAAGGAGCATGGGCATGGAAAGTAATAGCTATCTAGTAGTGCCAGCACGGGGAAAAGGAACAGAACCTGTGCGGAACTTGTAAGAAACAAGCCCAAATGTTATCAGGGCTTTAGCAACTATTATTTATCGATCACTGATGTTTAGTTTATTTTCTTATATAAGGTGGCAATCAATGCAGTGTCTAAAACAATAGGAGCCTACTCTTAGGACAGTCCTGGCCATATCATGGCCCCCAGAACCATCCAGCCCCTTTGTGGTCCAACAGCACAGAAAAAATAGAGAACTAGCCTAGCCGGGCAGCAGGGGATTCCCTGATGTAAGGGGTATAACCAGCCAGCTGTACAACATCTGCCCTCACTTCTGGATGGCTCCATCAGGAGCATGGATAGAGGTAGGAGGACAGAGTCACAGCACACTGCACTCCAATGGCCCTTGGCCAGTAGAGTTGTCCCTAAAGAACTGTTCTAGCTGGAACAACTAAGAATGCATCTACACAGTGAACATCGTCCTCCAGCAGCGAGTCTTGGAGCCTGGGTCTACAGACATTTGGGGCTGTGTAGACATTCTGGGCCAGGCTGGAGCTTGGGCTCTCAAGCTTAAGGAGGGGATGGACTTCAGATCCGGACCCCAAACATCTACACAGCTATTTTTAGCACAGTAGCACAAGCCTTACTCTGTAGACGAAGGCTCTGAGACGTGCTGCTGGGGGCTGCCACTCATTGGGTAGATGCATCCTGAGAGCCACTCATGGGGTCTCTTCCCCACCAATCCCGCTCCCAGGACCTGGGCTCCTTGGGCCTCCCTGTACCTTATAGAGTCATTTACATCAGTGCAAAGTGAATGTAAAGCACCACCTAATCAGAGCGGCAGCATTTTTACACCCGCTTTGCACAAGGGACGATGACTACACTAGGTGCAGGGTGATGAAGTACCAGGCTCTACATTTTTAAATAGCCCTTTCAGTACAGAAATCCCCCTTGGGCACTACTGCATTGTGTGCAATTCCTCCACTTCATTGTTTTAGCTTCTGTATATGCAGATAGCATTCCTGGGGCAGATTCTGTCTGCCAATCAGCAGTGGGGGGAGCTTCACTGAGCCACTCATGCATGGCTCCTTGCTGTTAAGGGCTAGCACAGCCCCCTAATGAACCCACCACCAGTGGAGGACAGGTGAAGTGAAGCTATGTTATATCCTTTCTCTTTTCACGTTCATAAATTGGAGAGAGGTCACAGGACATCCATGAGAACAATTAAAGGATTGTCAAACACACCTTATAGTGATAGAATCATGGAGCTTAGTCTATTTAGTTTAACGAAGAGACGGTTAAGGGGTGACTTGATCACAGTCGACAAGTACCTACATGGGGAGCAAATATTTGGTAATGGCATCTTTAATTTAGCAGCCAAAGATCCAGAGAGATCCAGTGGCTGGAAGCTGAAGCTAGACAAATTCAGACTGGAAATAAGGTGTAAATTTTTAACAGAGAGGTTAATTAATCACTGGCACAATTTACTAAGGGACGTGGTGGATTCTGCATCGCTGGCAACTTTTAAATTATCATTGGAGGTTTTTCCAAAAGATCTGCTGCAGCTCAACCAGGAATTAGCCGGGAGTGGTTCTATGGCCTGTGTTATACAGACAGTCACATTAGATGATCATAGTGGATCCTGCTGGCCTTGGAATCTACGACATGCCCCTCCCTGCCCCTGAAAAATCTCACCCTCCCTTGACATGCCACCGATGCCACGTATGGGGGACTGAGCCACGGGGGACTGAGCCACAGGGTCCAACTATCACTCAAATGCGCCAGCATGATGTTCCCCTCCAACGGAAGAATGCTGTGCTGGGCATCTGAATATCACAAAGTATTGCAAAGAAAGACACAGCTGCTCTCTTCATGTTCCAGATGTTACAATAAACTCCTTGTAAGAAATATGAAGCTTGTTAATAGTACCAGTAAAAATTATATGAAGGTTGAGAGTATGTATCAATAACTTAAAGGTTGAAAAACAAATTAACCACAAACAAAACAGAGATTGTGTAATTATCCCCCAAACCAAGCATTACTAACCCAGGAAATTCAGAAAGTTACACTTAAATGAAATGCAGATCATAGAATATCAGGATTGGAAGGGACCTGAGGAGATCATCTAGTCCTACCCCCTGCTCAAAGAAGGACCCATCCCAGATCTCTAGCTGGCCTCCTTAAGGACTGAACTCACAAGCCTGGGTTTAGTAGGCCAATGCTCAAATCACTGAGCTATCCCTCCCCCCATATATAAACATATAGAATCACACAATTAAGATATCGAGACAACTTTAACTCTTTTTGTAATGATCCCATACAATATGATTATGATTAAGGCATTTTAGTATCTGTGGTCCCAGTTTAGATGGAACTGATATTCTAGAACACATTTTTCTTCATATGTTTTCTCCTTGTGGAATAATAATAATACCTAGCTCTTACACAGTGCTTTTCCTCAGTAGATCTCAAAAGAGGTCAGTATCATTATCCCCATGTTACAGATAGGCAAACTGAGAGCCAGACAGGGGAAGTGACTTGCCCAAGATCAGCCAGCTGGTCTGTGGCAGAGATGAGCACAGAACCACAATCTCCTGAGTTCCAGTCCAGAGGAAGGAAGTCTAGTGGTTACAGCATTGTCTAGGTCTCAGGGTATCTGTGAGCCATTCCCAGCTCTGCCAGACTTCTTGTGTGTCATTGGGCAAGTCATTTCATTTATCTGTACCTCAGTTTCCCATGTTTAAAATAAGAACAATAATCCTTCCTTTGTCCTATGCTGGGTCAATTTTGTCTATTTAGACTGTGAGATCCTCAGGGCAGGAACTGTTTCTATGCATTTGTGCAGTGCCTGGCACACTGGGCCTCTGATCTCAATGAGGGCCTCTGGGCATTATTGTAATAAAAATGATAACTGTTAAATAGTGCAACATGCTTTGTCTTTAGATTTGCTTTCCAAGGAGCTCATTTTGTAGCATAACATGGCTGATGGAATCAATTACACTGTTTAAACTACCACTGAATTGCCCAACAGCTCTGAAGTCACTTATATGTATTTGGCTCCAAGAGTTATAAATCCCGAGTTCTTGAATGGCTTGAGCATGCAATCGGGAACCAGGAAAGTCTGCCTCCTATCATCCAGAATTTGCTGTTTCACTCTGGGCAAGTCACTGGATCTCTCTATGCCTCAGTTTCTCAAAGAGGGTAATAATAGTCTCAGTGCTTCCCCATCAAAGCAGCAGCAGCTCTGTAGAGAAAGCATGGCCCAGTGGTTAGCATACTTGACTTGGTTGTGATGTTCTCTGCTAAAATATGAGTATGTAGATCATTGTTGCTACCACTGTTATATAATTGCAACAAATCTTGTACAAATTATGTCAAGTAAGGTGTCTATGGAAAGGTTATGATTCGCTGAATCTGATTATGCTATTTGTACGCATGTATCATTTTTGTATTTGATGTTATGAGAATTGGCTCTACACTTTTATTTCTAATGTGTTTGCTTCTGAGAAACACCAACAAGGTTTTTAGCCTGCACAATGTGAAAGAAATATTCAAATTAAGTGGCTCATCAAGGAACATTTAACTCACAATGGATCATGGAAGACGCCTATCTACATTTAATAGACTTTCTTCCTATAACCAAGCGAAATCATGCATTGACATGTGACTTGCCCATGTTGACTCCATATATTGCAGCTATACATTTTAACTTGGGACATATAGCCAAATATAGCTCTTTTAAGGTCCAGTCCTGTGAGATAATCATGTGACATCTGTCATCTTGGCCCACACACCAGGTATTCAAACAGGGATGTCCAGAGCTAAAAGCATAACTCTAAACATCTTGAGCTAAAAGGCAGGCACTCTAACTGTGTGATGTGGCAGACTCACATCCTCCATGGATCAGTACATATAATGCACACTGACGCCTCCCAGTTGCCCTTCGAACAGCGGCGAACAGCAGAGGCTAACAGCGGGAGTTTGCCTGGGAGCTGTCCGAGAGGAGGTACGCTAAGTGCTGCATTAGGGGGGCTGTGTTGGTGAGTATCTGAGTGTCTGCTGCTGGGACAGTTGGTCAGTTTGACCGTGTGCTTGATTGCTTGCTTGTTTGTTTGAAAAGTGTGAATTGGGAGTGCTTTGTTCCAGCTGGGCCTTGAGTGGGCCTGACTGGTATATAAGGGCAGTCAGCAGCGAACCAGCTGAGCGGCGAACAGCAGAGGCTAACAGCGGGAGTTTGCCTGGGAGTTCGCGTGGGGAGAGCACACTGAGGCTTTCATCTGCAGGTTTCTCCTAGTAGTTCCTGCAACAGTTGAGGAAGCTCCTAAGAGGACGGTGATATGGAAGGTGAGCGATCAGCTGTTGTAACCTGCACAGGTTGTGCCATGTTTGTCTTTCTTCCGCAGGACAGAAGCGACTTTGTCTGTACAAAGTGCAAGCTGGTCTCCATATTGGAGGAGAAGGTTCGAGGGCTGGAGAAACAAGTATCGACTCTGCGTTGCATAAGGGAAAATGAAGATTTCCTGGACAGACGTCAGGAGATGCTTCTACGGCCACAATGTTCTGAAGATTCAGAGCAGGCGCAGCAGGGACAGAAGGATTGTGAGGAGGTTTGGCAGCATGTGACCTCCAGAAGGAGAAAGAGGAGCGTCCATGCACCAGCAATGGAGATACAGGTGAGCAATCGTTTCCATGTTCTCTCTACAGGTGCTAATGCGGAGAGTGGACTAGATGGCCCATCTGAGGGAAGGGAGCAGAAGGAGACTCCACCGATTGGAAGGCAAAAGATGCACTGTCCTAGGGATGGGGGTTCCACGACCACCACTCCCAAGAGGAGGAGGAGGGTGGTGGTGGTCGGGGACTCCCTCCTCAGGGGGACTGAGTCATCTATCTGCCGCCCTGACCGGGAAAACCGAGAGGTCTGCTGCTTGCCAGGAGCTAGGATACACGATGTGACGGAGAGACTGCCGAGACTCATCAAGCCCTCGGATCGCTACCCCTTCCTGCTTTTCCACGTGGGCACCAATGATACTGCCAAGAATGACCTTGAGCGGATCACTGCAGACTACGTGGCTCTGGGAAGAAGGATAAAGGAGTTTGAGGCGCAAGTGGTGTTCTCGTCCATCCTCCCTGTGCAAGGAAAAGGCCGTGGTAGAGACCGTCGAATCGTGGAAGTCAACGAATGGCTACGCAGGTGGTGTCGGAGAGAAGGCTTTGGATTCTTCGACCATGGGATGGTGTTCCAAGAAGAAGGAGTGCTAGGCAGAGACGGGCTCCACCTAACGAAGAAAGGGAAGAGCATCTTCGCCAGCAGGCTGGCTAACCTAGTGAGGAGGGCTTTAAACTAGGTTCACCGGGGGAAGGAGACCAAAGCCCTGAGGTAAGTGGGGAAATGGGATCCTGGGAGGAAGCACAAGCAGGAGAGCGCAAGAGGGGAGGACTCCTGTCTCATGCTGAGAAAGAGGGACGATCATTGAGTTATCTTAAGTGCCTATACACAAATGCAAGAAGCCTGGGAAACAAGCAGGGAGAACTGGAAGTCCTGGCACAGTCAGGGAACTATGATGTGATTGGAATAACAGAAACTTGGTGGGATAACTCACATGACTGGAGTACTGTCATGGATGGATATAAACTGTTCAGGAAGGACAGGCAGGGCAGAAAAGGTGGGGGAGTTGCGTTGTATGTAAGAGAGGAGTATGACTGCTCAGAGCTCCGGTATGATACTGCAGAAAAACCTGAGAGTCTCTGGATAAAGTTGAGAAGTGGGAGCAACAAGGGTGATGTCGTGGTTGGAGTCTGCTATAGACCACCAGACCAGGGGGATGAGGTGGACGAGGCTTTCTTCTGGCAACTAGCAGAAGTTGCTAGATCACAGGCCCTGGTTCTCATGGGAGACTTTAATCACCCTGATATCTGCTGGGAGAGCAATACAGCGGTGCACAGGCAATCCAGGAAATTTTTTGGAAAGCGTAGGGGACAATTTCCTGGTGCAAGTGCTGGAGGAACCAACTAGGGGCAAAGCTTTTCTTGACCTGCTGCTCACAAACAGGGAAGAACTAGTAGGGGAAGCAAAAGTGGATGGGAACCTGGGAGGCAGTGACCATGAGATGGTCGAGTTCAGGATCCTGACACAAGGAAGAAAGGAGAGCAGCAGAATATGGACCCTGGACTTCAGAAAAGCAGACTTTGACTCCCTCAGGGAACAGATGGGCAGGATCCCCTGGGAGAATAACATGAAGGGCAAAGGGGTCCAGGAGAGCTGGCTGTATTTTAAAGAATCCTTATTGAGGTTGCAGGAACAAACCATCCCGATGTGTAGAAAGAATAGTAAATATGGCAGGCGACCAGCTTGGCTAAACAGTGAAATCCTTGCTGATCTTAAATGCAAAAAAGAGGCTTATAAGAAGTGGAAGATTGGACAAATGACCAGGGAGGAGTATAAAAATATTGCTCAGGCGTGCAGGAGTGAAATCAGGAAGGCCAAATCACACTTGGAGTTGCAGTTAGCAAGAGATGTTAAGAGTAACAAGAAAGGTTTCTTCAGGTATGTTAGCAACAAGAAGAAAATCAAGGAAAGTGTGGGCCCCTTACTGAATGAGGGAGGCAACCTAGTGACAGAGGATGTGGAAAAAGCTAATGTACTCAATGATTTTTTTGCCTCTGTCTTCACGCACAAGGTCAGCTCCCAGATTGCTGCACTGGGCAGTACAGCATGGGGAGAAGGTGACCAGCCCTCTGTGGAGAAAGAAGTGGTTCGGGACTATTTAGAAAAACTGGACGTGCACAAGTCCATGGGGCCGGATGCGCTGCATCCGAGGGTGCTAAAGGAGTTGGCGGGTGAGATTGCAGAGCCATTAGCCATTATTTTTGAAAACTCATGGCGATCGGGGGAGGTCCCAGATGACTGGAAAAAGGCTAATGTAGTGCCCATCTTTAAAAAAGGGAAGAAGGAGGATCCGGGGAACTACAGGCCAGTCAGCCTCACCTCAGTCCCTGGAAAAATTATGGAGCAGGTCCTCAAGGAATCAATTATGAAACATTTAGAGGAGAGGAAAGTGATCAGGAACAGTCAGCATGGATTCACGAAGGGGAAGTCGTGCCTGACTAACCTAATTGCCTTCTATGATGAGATAACTGGCTCTGTGGATGAGGGGAAAGCAGTGGATGTGTTATTTCTTGACTTTAGCAAAGCTTTTGATACGGTCTCCCACAGTATTCTTGCCACCAAGTTAAAGAAGTATGGGCTGGATGAATGGACTGTAAGGTGGATAGAAAGCTGGCTAGATCGTCGGGCTCAACGGGTAGTGATCAATGGCTCCATGTCTAGTTGGCAGCCGGTTTCAAGTGGAGTGCCCCAAGGGTCGGTCCTGGGGCCGGTTTTGTTTAATATCTTTATTAATGATCTGGAGGATGGTGTGGACTGCACTCTCAGCAAGTTTGCAGATGACACTAAACTAGGAGGCGTGGTAGATACACTAGAGGGTAGGGATCGGATACAGAGGGACCTAGACAAATTAGAGGATTGGGCAGAAAAAAACCTGATGAGGTTCAACAAGGACAAGTGCAGAGTCCTGCACTTAGGACGGAAGAATCCCATGCACTGCTACAGACTAGGGACCGAATGGCTAGGTAGCAGTTCTGCTGAAAAGGACCTAGGGGTCACAGTGGACGAGAAGCTGGATATGAGTCAACAGTGTGCTCTTGTTGCCAAGAAGGCTAACGGCATTTTGGGCTGTATAAGTAGGGGCATTGCCAGCAGATCGAGGAACGTGATCGTTCCCCTTTATTCGACATTGGTGAGGCCTCATCTGGAATACTGTGTCCAGTTTTGGGCCCCACACTACAAGAAGGATGTGGAAAAATTGGAAAGAGTCCAGCGGAGGGCAACAAAAATGATTAGGGGTCTGGAGCACATGACTTATGAGGAGAGGCTGAGAGAACTGGGATTGTTTAGTCTCCAGAAGAGAAGAATGAGGGGGGATTTGATAGCAGCCTTCAACTACCTGAAGGGGGGTTCCAAAGAGGATGGAGCTCGGCTGTTCTCAGTGGTGGCAGATGACAGAACAAGGAGCAATGGTCTCAAGTTGCAGTGGGGGAGGTCCAGGTTGGATATCAGGAAAAACTATTTCACTAGGAGGGTGGTGAAACACTGGAATGCGTTACCTAGGGAGGTGGTGGAGTCTCCTTCCTTGGAGGTTTTTAAGGCCCGGCTTGACAAAGCCCTGGCTGGGATGATTTAGCTGGGAATTGGTCCTGCTTTGAGCAGGGGGTTGGACTAGATGACCTCTTGAGGTCCCTTCCAACTCTGATATTCTATGATTCTATGATTCATTTCAGCCAATTCAGCAAAGTACACCTTGCTTCTAGAAGGTAAATAGTCCCATTGAATTTGAAGGGACTGCTTACATACCTTGTTGAACCAGTGTCTCTAAAGGATATTGGGGAACCTGACGCACATGGAAATCAATGAGAGTTATGCACCGAACTACTTCTGAATACATGGGCCTCAGTGCCTTGCCAGATCAAGCCTATATGTTGCTTTTCAGCTATGGATTTTTAAGTGCTTCACAAAGGAGATGCACATTTGTTATATAGGGAAACTGAGTCAGGGAGAAAAGTTACTTACCGCCGGTCACATAGCAGAGATGAGGACAAAACCTCACTCTCCCAGTTCAGTGCCTAATCCACAGAGCCACACGGCCTTCCCGGGAAATGAGCTACTTACAACATCATCATCAGAAGCATCAATAAGCACCAGGCTGCAAAAGGGAACACCAGACTCCCATTCATGCTTCTTTTTTTGTTTTACCTTAAAAGGCCCTTTGATATATTTTTTATACCATCAGACAGCAACCAGCTCCGTTTTTTTAACCTCCTCCCTCTGGGCACGTGGGATATTAATATGAGCCCTGGAACAAGCAGCAGAAGAAATAAAACGTCTAGGTAAATGCTGCAGATGAGATTAAAACTCTTAGCTTTCTGATGTAACCCTGTGACACAGAGTTTCTAGCGAATTAAACCAAATGTACAAGTATTTAATGACTAATCCTTTTAAGTATTCTAATGCCCAAATGTAGATTTCTTGGGGGGAGAGGGAAAGCAGATGTGGTTTCCGTTAGAGCCTGCCTGCAGGCGGAGGATTGAGCAGATTGGCTTTTTCCTTTTCTTTTTTAAATTAATTAATATTTCCCCTCTTTTGTTTTGGTTTTTTGGGGCGGGCAGACACCACGTGGCCGACTGGTTCTGAATGGACAGCTCCTTTCGACAAGAGGCTCTACTTGTCTACTACAAGCCAGCACCCTGCGCTGCTCCTCGAGAAATCAACTTCCTGATCCTTCAAGAAGGGAAAGGGATGGGGGTGAGGGAGACCCCTCCCAATAGCAGCCTGATCTTGCTACAAGGAAGGAGAGGGATGCCAGACAGGCGTTCTTCCTCCCTTGGGTTACTACAAACAAATAACCTAGTTGAGGGGCTCTTTGTAGACAATAAAAGAAGAGAAACTTTTCGTTTTAGGAACCCATCCTGCAGGGCAGCAGGTATCAGGCTGATGATATCTGTCTAATCTGGCTTCTTTTTATGTTATCCATCTTTCTAACTTAATAATATTTCCCCTCTTTTAATAGCAAGGCTTATGGCTTGCAATGGATAATATTCAATTTTCATATTTAATCTAACCCAGGGGTTCTCATCAGGGGGTCGTGAGGTTATTACATGGGGGGGGGGGTCGCGAGCTCTCAACCTCCATCCCAAAACTCGCTTTGCCTCCTGCATTTATAATGGTCTTAAATATATTTAAAAGTGTTTTTAATTTATAAGGGAGAGGGGTCACACTCAAAGGCTTGCTATGTGAAAGGGGTCACCAGTAAAAAAGCTTGAAAACCACTGATCTAATCTTTAAGGATTAGGTTTGATTCCAAATTTAGTGTCAGATATATGGTTAGGGTTGTATGTCCAACTAATGTTGATATGTCCAATATAAAGAAATACATCTTCTTTGTGTGCACTTGTGATACACCGCGATATCAACAGGAACTGCACTGTACACACAACATGCATAGATACAATGTATACATTACACACGTGCACAAATTCAGAGAGTTGATATACATCACTACATATATGAAGATCCCATTTGGTGTTATTGGGAATTACAAGTGCAAATTAAGATCTATTTCTCTATATTCAAAATATGGGACCAGATACTCAGCAGGTATAAATTGACTTCAGAAATTGACTCCATAAAAATTAACTGCACACCTAACACAATCCTAACTCAATTTCATCCAAAACCTAATGATCTCTCTGTGTATAGTGTATGTGTGACACACATATCACTATACCCCTATAATTTGTGTACATAAATACACTATATTATAAATGTTATAACTATAACCATCACATATAAACACACGGTAAAATTACTTAATTGTCTTTAATACTCTGCTGACTAGACCCAGTTTTCACTCTGTATGTTGCTGTATGGTATTAAAACCACGACTTGAACTTTTTGTTCTATGTAAGAAAATAAAAGTTAAGCATGTGCTTAAGTTCTGGTCTGGATGGGCTGAGCAACTTGTATGTTCAAGCCCACTTCCATTAAACAGGTGAAGACATTCCATTTCATTCCATTCCAGTGGTTCTCCACTTCTAAGGTAACTCCCTTCTCTTCATGTGTCAGTATATTTATGCCTGCGTCTGTAATTTTCACTCCATGCATCTGAAGAAGTGGGGGTTTTTTTACCCATGAAAGCTTATGCCCAAATAAATCTGTTAGTCTGTAATATGCCACTGGATTCCTCATTGTTTTTTGTGGATACAGACTAACACAACTACCCCTCTGATACTTGACACTATCAGCATGTTCATTATGAAACCTAGCTATTATCAGGAGGTTGTAAATAGCTCCTCCTCCAACCAAAAAAATCCTTCCAGAAATTTCAAACTTTGCAGGCAAGATACCATTGTTTGAAACATTTTTCCCTTTGCCAAATAAATGTTAATGACCAATTTTAAAGTAAGAGAAATGAAAAAAAAATTGAATTTATGCATGAGCCATTATGATCAATCGGGAAATTAAAATATGTTTTAAAGACATAAATATATATTCCCCTGATGGACTCAACTGTCTCTGAAGTAGCAGGCTTCAGTTTGGGGGATACAGCATATGCATTTTAATAGCAAATGCCTGAATATTGAATCAACCTGAACAAAAATGTAGAATGGCTCCCCTGCAACCACCCTGGATTCTTGGGTCAATAAAATCCCATTTTCAAATACATGAATAAATATATGTGTTCAATTTATATATATATATATAACTTAACCTAAATACTGATTTATACAAGCTATTCAGAGCAATCCCAGGCTCCTGAGGAAAGAATGGCTTAAAAATATTAATAATATTACACCTAAATGTAAAGAGTGTTAAGGCTATAAATGAAGATGGGGGGGAACAGATTTAAAATGAATATCCATAAATCGATGCATTGCACACACACATACACATGGAGAAAAGCCATCAAGCCAGGCCTCATGAGCGAGGACAGGGATGTCAACCTTACCTTTGAATTTACTCTTTTAAGTTTGTGTCACAACCTTAATGTTATTTAAACATACTGTAGTGCTCTGTGTTTAATTAGGTAAGGAAATGTGCTCGCTATTACTGCCAGCGCATAAATATATGAGTACAGTAGATTATACTCAATAATCCAAAGAACCTGACACTGTATTATTTATTGGAATGTCTGCATTAATTATGGATGATTCTAATATAAGGTACATCTTTAATACATCACAGTCTACAGATGTTTTCATTCTCCACTACCAGAGAGAAGTTTAATGATAGGATTCTGCTTCAAATATTGAAATGCATCCTGAAAATAATGTGGATAGTGTCATCTTGGTTTAAATTAGCTCGTCAGTTTCTCTGATTAGGGGCATTTTCAAGGGCCTATTTGACTTGATTGGGTGAAATATACAGAGTGCATGGTTCAAAACTGTCCTGAAACTGTGATTGGCTTGAGGGTTGTTTTAATTGGGTTCAATGGTTAATTTTCAAGCTTTGTGCTTTATCATCCCTGCTTCCTTCTAGATACCACAGGTATCGTGGTTTACAGACCCATTGAGAAATGGTGAACTCTACTCGCCTGATCCAAAGTTCCTTGATGCTAATGGGAATCTTTCCGTTGACTTTAATGGGCTTTGGAACAACATCCAAAATGAATCTTGCTTTTATTGCATTTTCTGCAGAGGTGGACTTTGGGACATTCATTAGAGCTAGTAAGAAAAATATTGATGACTTTATTTCTGTTGAAAAAAAATGCTATTAAAAAAAACCACCACCACCGTAATGTTAGCGAAATATTTCAGTTTCAGTGTGAAGACTTCTCAGGTTCAGGATGGAATAAAAGAGAATAGCTGGGTAGTTAGAGCACTCATCTGGAATTTGTAAGTCCAAGATACAAGTCTGCTAGTCAACGAAGCAGAACAAGGATTTGAACCCAGGTGTCCCTATGCTAGCTGAGGGTGCTAACCATTGGTTAATCTGGGGACTCGTTTTCATGGTGGGTGGGTGTGTTTATCCCACAAACCCATTGGAAAGGTCTAATTTGTTTGTTCCACATCAGAATGAAAATAAAACTGGAAACCTCATTTTTTTTCAGACACAAAATTGTTGTTCTCCACCCAGTCCTAACTCCTACTACTAATGTACTCCCTTATTAATTACAGGGGAAAGGACTGGCAGTAGAAATTATATACAGAACATCCTGTCAGTAGGAGCAATAGGGTTTGGGGATGAGGAGAAATGCAAACACCATTTGTACAGATACAAATACAAAGGACACACCTGGAGAAAGTTTAGTTTGCTAATTGGACATAAACATGAGATATCTGTGACCACCACCCTTCCTCAAACTTAAAATAACTTGAAAGACATCAATGGTTAATTAGCAAAAAAAAGGATACCACTGGAGATCTAGTGATATGAAGATAGACACTGATCCTGCACACATGCATAATTATAAGCTAGTTGGGTTTGTAATTAGAACATAACTTTCCTTTTCAGCAGAGAAAATTAGATAGCCAGGAACGGGGGTGAAATTTAAGGTGACAAAGCAATAGCTAAACAGGAGTAGGATTAAAAATATCCAAAAGAAATTAGCGTGGTCTTATGAGCCCTCTGTTACACTCAGCAGCTGTGAGTAAAGAAAAGTTGATTTGGATGGACAAAAGTTCCAAAAGTATTCAAGGGTAAGAAAGGTGAAATACATGAAGGAAAGAGACCAGGTAAAGAGAGAAGAGGTCTGGGAAGATTACCTAATGAAGGGAAGAGAGTGTAAGAAATGTGAGAAAAGCCAAGCTGAGGAATGAAAGGAGGATTGCACAGGAGATTACGATAAATAAAGTAATAAGACTTTCTTCAAGTACAGAAAAAACAACGAGGAGTTCTTGTTGCACCTTAGAGACTAACAAATTTATTTGGACATAAGCTTTCCTGGGCTAAAACCCACTTCATCCGATGCATGGAGTAAAAAATACAGTAAGCAGTATATATACATAGCACATGAAAAGATGGGAGTTGCCTTACCAAGTGGGGGTCAGTGCTAAGGAGGCCAATTCAATTAAGGTGGAAGTGGCCTATTCTCAAGAGTTGACAAGAAGGGGGGAATATCAAGGGAGGGGAAATTACCTTTGTAGTGCTAACTAGGCCAATGAAATCAAGGTGGATGTCGCCCATTTCCAACAGTTGACAAGAAGGTGTGAGTATCAGCAGAGGGAGAATTACTTTTTGTAGTGACTCATGGAAAATAAAAATGGTCTCTAAGAGATGGCAAAAGTAATTGACAGAAGGGGTAGCTTTGGCTGTTTAGGTAGGGGGAATCCTTCACACACGTGGATGGAGGCCAGATGCCACCACAAGCGATCATGTTCCTTCTAAGGGATGCAGTAGAAATACTGAAGGGAATTAAGATCGTTCAAGAAAAGAAAAAGGTGGAACTACAAATGTCACAAGGGGGATAGTAGAGTCAGCCTAGATCGCCTGATGGATGGAGCTAGCTAAAGAACAGAGAAAGAGCTAGGAGAAGTATTTAAAATGTCTTCGGAAAGGTAAAACCAATGCATAGATTTGAGAGAAGTCCAGTTACACCTCTAAGAAGGAATATATGAAAGACCTAGGAAACTACAGACTTGTGACACCGAGGAAGTAGCAAAATGGTATTGATGAGTCAATGGGGCCATGGCCATTCTTGATCATGCTTTAGGAAAGATTCCTATGCAACCCTTCACACTAGGTTCTGCAGTCTCTCCTCAGCCCTCAGGCAAAGCTCCTATTGAAGGTATTGGGAAGTTCACTTGAGGAAGGACAGAAGGGATTTGACAGACGGTACTTAAGTACTGAAGAGAGCAAGATATTTTCAAGAATAGGAAGCTGGTTTGGAGAGACAAAGATCATAGGAATCGAACAGCAAGGCTCCTAGAAGAAGCAAATTAGGGCCAGCCTGGTCTAGTTCATGATGTGGAATAAGCGACACCAATTAAGAAGAGGAAATTAGCTAATGACACAAGTCAAAGGGATGACAGCCAGGGGGAAGGAGAACAACACGAGAGTCTGTGCAAACATTACGGTCACAATAGTCAATAAAGAACAGAAAGGGAAAGCTGGAACAAAGAGTTCATCCAGTGGGTGACACCGGGCATAATGAAAGAGAGAGGTTCTGTTCTTTGTGCTTTCAAACAGAATCTGTTCTGAGGGTAGGGTCTTGATTTCAAACCCAGGGGAGTGGTTTTCCACCTGTTCTGGGCAGTTTAAGAGCTCGGTGTATGCAAGGAATGTTTGAAAACGCTGATGATTGGATACTAGATTGAGCCGCCAAGCTGTCCATGCTAAGGAGTCCATTCTAAAATATTGCATTGGATGGTCCAGGCTGAATTCAGTCCCATCCTTCTTTTTGCACGAAAATATTGATCAAGTCCACGTTTAAACCATACTCTGCTAGATGTTTAATGATGGCAGGCACCCGTCTTTGAATAGTTGCCCTTGAGTCTCAGTCGAAATCTCAACTAGAAGAATTTTCGCTGTTATCAAAGAGACAACTCGGAGATACTATTTATGCCCTTTAATTTTAGACTAATATATTCACAGAGTTTTAATTGCTTGCAGATGCATTTTTCTCTGTCCCCTTATGTTGCCTCTCGGCTGCTGTGTTGAAGCAGAATACAGATGTACAAAGACGATGGAGTGTTGTGGCGGGAAAAATTGTTAGTTGGTGTTAAAAAGGAAAGAGGGGGAGGGTACCAATGACCAAATTTTAATCTACTGGGGGGGGGGAAGAATTCTTTCAGAAATGCTAACTTGGCCACAGCAACCCAAAACTCCGCAAAAGGATATTTAACTTGTTTCCTCTAGCAATATTAGGTGAAATCGGGGATCAATGTTTATTGCCCCCCCCCGCCCTCATACACACATACACACAAAGAAGAAGAAACAAGGATGTCATATGAATTAGGGTCTTAAAATAACAATCTTTAATAGGAAAAATTTGAATATTCAAAAGGCACCAGGTGTAATACCATTTTCAGCATATTTACAAGATCTAATCGAATCTATCTATCTATCGTCTTGTGTGGGTGGATAGATAGATCTCATGATCTAGAGATAGATAGATAGATAGATAGATCAAATCCTGCAGCGTTTTACCTATCGTAAGGTCTTCTGAATTTAACACAAAAGACATGTAATGGAATACAGCAGCATGTAGCCTTCTGATATTGACCACATGGATGTCTTTTGATAAGCCATATGCATGCAGGGATCAATCCTGAAGTCCCTTCTTCAAGAAGTCTAATCAGTGGAAGTTTTGCCGGGGTGCGGCCTGCAGAGTGGAGCTCATAGTCTGGACTTACCCTTCTGCGTCCAGTTTTCACTCTATAAGGAGTCAAAATTATTGGCAAGAGCCTTGCGGCCGATAAGACAAAGCATCACAAACAATCGGACTCCCGAAAGCAATGGGTTACGAGGCTAGAAAGACGGGTGGACAAAGAAATGTCCCCGGGATCTTATTCGAAGGGATGCCTTTTCTTTGAAGGCAAGAGGAGGTTCCTCGAAGCTCACGCCCTTCACAATTTAGAAGCGCCCAAAAAGCCACAGGGAAAGACAAACATATACTTTCGTAAACAGCCTTTGTCGGCCAATGAAGGATAGAGACAATTCTTCTGTAGGCGTGTGGCTACAACTCTCACAAAAGGTCTTAAAGGGAATCCCCGCTGTTGAGTCTTTCATCACATTGTTCATTCAAACTCCCTTTGAAAAGAGAATTGGTCCTAGGACTTTGGCAAAACTCCCCTTAAAGTCGCTGGGAGGTTTGCGCCAGTAAAGAGTGTTAAGAGCAGGCTCGTGATTTGTCATAAAAAGTCTTTAAAGAAACGCTCGTTTGTGCAGCCAGCCTGCCTCGCAACCAGGGACTCCAGACAAGAACACGGGGAAGGGAAAGGAAATTTAAGTCCAGGCTGGTCTCTAAATACTTGAGCACATTTTTAGGTCAAACACCAAGTCACTCTGCTCGACAGTTGACACGGCACAACAGCCAGACATCCAGACCAAGCTTTCTGTCACAACAGCAGCCGCAGCTTTATACAGTTCAGTGAGCTACCAGATGAATTAAGATGAGCACAGACAAGGAGCACTTTTCCAGAAGTCCAGTCTGTCTTGCCCAGAGTTCCTTTCGAGATTCACCATCCCTAATGTCAGGCTAGGTTCTCCTCAAAGAAGAAACCTTTGCATGCTCGTCAATGGGAGAGCACGCTCTATTAAATAATTTACCCAGTTAATTCAATTAAGCCTCACGCTAAAGTCTGTTGTAGCCATTAGCTTATGGCGATGATAGGAAAACAGAAAGATACCAATTAACTTTCCTGAAAGAACTTCTTTTGGAGTAATTAATAAGTGATCTGCAGCTTGCCTCAGCCTATTAATTGGGTTTGGGGGGAGGTTAGAAACAAACTGTCTATATGATGTGCCTTAGAAAAGCATAGGGGACATAACCAAACGTAACAGATGGAATTGACCAGTACGTGCATATGGCATGTAGATTTCTTAAACTTTTCCTCGATACAGGAACATTTATTGTTGTTTGGTTCACTGATCAAAACTCCCCACCCAAGCGAAGTTAGGTTCATCTTTCGGTTTATTTGCGACTGTGCATATTTGTGTGTGGTGGGGGAGGGGAGAAGTTACTCTCTTTGTTAAGTGGGTATTGAAGGAATCAGTCCCACTTAACTAATTATGTATGTGTTCCTAAAATGTAAGAGTTACCTCTTGTTTGGGTACAGAAAGTAATTGCAGCCAATGAGACTAGCAAAACTCAAACTAAACTAACTCCCTCTTCCCATATGGAAGTTTTCCAGATAAATAAAATAGAAGGCGAATGTGTTGTGTGGAGAAATAGCTCATTAAAAGCATTGATCTGAGGAATGAATTTACATACACATGATAATAAGAGAGAAAATACTGTATGATCCTATCAGAAAATTGACTCACATCCACGCTTTTCATAACTCATTGTCCCCATGCACAGCCTAGTCTGTTGCGTTTTCCGTTACGTTTTTTTTTTTATTTGTTATATTTGTTTGTAGTTCAACCCTTTTCATATAAATTATGACGAAGGAGAAACAATAATCAAAACAAACGTATGCGACAAAAATAACATCCTTAGGCATTAATGATGATATAAACCATCGTTTTCAGGAAAATCTTTACCTTTAAAGAGTGTTGAGAGATTGTTTTCTATCTGAATGCTATAAAAGAAGAAGAAGAAGAAGAAGAAGAAGAAGAAGAAGAAGAAGAAGAAGAAGAAGAAGAAGAAACAAAGTAATTTATGTCAGAAGTATTTATTCAAGGTGTCTTAACTTTTTTAGGTATATGCCCTATTGTTTGTGTGTTTACTGTACACACATATTTCATTCATTGTGAGTGGGCTAATAATTTAAAGGAGTCTAGCTTGTTTATTTACTCCACATTATTTCATCATCTTGTCTAGCCGACTCCTGAGAAGTCCAGCTATTGCTAGCGTTTGGAATCGTTCCTGGAATATCAAACATGGGGAAAGAAAAGGGATCTTTGATATCTCAGTAATTACGTTAGAATAATCAGTGTCGAAATTCCCTATTAAAAGAAAAAAGTTAATAAAATGCCCTTCCTTCCTCTTATCCTCCTCCTTCTCCATTAAGGAGAGGGGGGCAACTCTGCCAAGATGAACCCGCTAATAAAATGTTGGCTTGCTAAAAAGTGTTTGCTGCTGACCCCTGTGCACGCCTGGATAATCGCACTTTTCCATCTCAGACAATGCATTTCAATTCTAGTCGTGTGCCTTTGTCCATTTGTATAAAGAAAAGAGGGCTGAATGACAGGTCCTGTTAGCCTGCATGAACAGATACCAGTAAACCCTCCCCAAAACTAGACCTTAAAAAAAAAGCCACATGCCTATTTGCCTGCGGCTTATTATTAAGACACCTTTGCAGCTAAACACTTAAAAGCAAACCAAATTAAATGGCAATTAAAAGCGAGTTATACCCTCTTTTAACTCCAGGCTTGTAATTTGTGGAAACTAGCCATCAGCAGACACACATCGGCAGGAAATGCCATTCGGCCAAGAACCTTTCTCAGAACATTTACAACTTCCCAGTATTGTGCTCGATTTAGAACGTTCGTTTATATTTTGATACTTCCCGTTCTAAATAGAACGTTTCTTCTTCGTCGTCTTCTTCTTCGTCCTCTTCTTTCTTCCTCCAAGTGTGTTTCAGACCCAACCTACCACTGTCAATAAATAAATATATAAATATATTTGTAAAACCTTCATATGTGCAATACAGTGCTATCCAACCTCAATTAATTTTCCACGAATAAAATGTATCAGCACTTCTTTACAAAACTAAAAATAAAAAATAATTTAAATGGAAAAAGGTCCATCTTTCTCTCACACAGTCCCGTCTTTTCCCTCTTATTTCATATGTGTGTATATTTAGTGTATGTGTGTGTATATATACACTATATGTAAGGGGTGTGTGTGTGTGTGTGTAAAAATTCACTGCAATTATACTTTATGGTCTCAGACTAGCTATTTATTTTAAAAGCTATGTAAAAAAAACTAAGATTGTCTGCTAGACAGCCTTTAAAAAAAAAAGATTGGGATGTGGGGTGGACTTGAATTCGATTTAAACGTAAGAAGAAGAAAAAACAAGCCCAGCAACATTGTTTTAATTTAGAAAAATACAGCTAAAGACACACACCAAAAATGTGCAATCTTTTCTTTGGGTCTATATTTTAAAGCAGTAGAACCAACAGGAAGGCTCACACTTACCTATTTAAAATGACGATTTAATTAATATAGATTACTATATCTATTAGCTCTATAGCCTCCCGATAAAATGTGCTCAAAATGCCCCCTTCGATCAGATTAGCTCCCATATTAGCCTGTGTGAGAAAAAAGCATTCTAAAGAGTGGAGGAAAAACTGTATAAAAATGTTGAAAGAACCTGCAGTTCCTTATTAGGCGAAGATACAATATTTATTCCTTGTCTCCTGGGATGAAGCTCCTCTATCTATTGTCCTCCCAGTTCTCAGTGCTGATGCTTAATTTTCAAAACTTCTATATTACCAAGGGACCTACGACATCAGCCAAAGAAATACCCAGCAAGTACAAAATCTGATCCAGGGAGCTGCTTTTGTGCAGAGGGAAAATTTTGTTCCTACAGGTTTTTAAGGTGGTGCATGGAAAAGGAAAGCGATCTGATCTATGCAGACACATTGCAAATTCTCTCGTAGATATAGATTTTTTAAAAATCGGGTGGGGATACAAGGAGTTTGGCTGTTTTAAATTTATTTTGATTTGATTTGATTTTTTTGAGAGGGAATTTTATCCTGAGCCTTTTTTCGGAGAACCCAAAATGTCAACTACATTTCCAGGACTAGTCCACGAAGCAGAGGTATTTTGTGTGTGTGTGTTCATGTGTGTGTGTTCATGGGTGTGTGTGTGCATGGGTGTGAGCGTGTGTGCCTCTCTGGTTGTTTCCATTTTTTTAATCCATATTGGACCGTTACATTTAATTATAATCCGGCTTCAGAGATAATTTAAAGAAGTATAGGGAGAGAATTCGTTATGACATCTGTCACCAGCCAGAGCAACTCATTACCACGTTGAAACAGTCCCAGCACGAAAACAGAATAAGACCCCTAATAATATAATGAAGTTGGGGGGAAAATAATCAAATCGCCAGAAACGGGAAGATGTGGCAAGGATGGAGCATCGCCTTCCTCTAGGAACATTTGAGGGGGACAATGTGACGGGATTCCTTAGAAACCGGGGTTGCAAACACAAGAAGGCGGCAGCTATCTATCTAGATATGTAATGCTCTATAATACAAGGGCGAGATTTTTTCCCCCCTTCTGGGTGTTCCCGTGGAATTAAAGCCCTTCTGTGCGATGACTTTTTGTTTCACTCCCAGATAGCAGAGGCTGCGATCAGTATTTTTGGTTGTGGTCCCTTTTTTTGTATTTCTGTGCGGTGGATTCGTTTTCGCTCGACTGTACTAAGGCAGGTTCGGGTGTTTATTTATTATTTTTAACAGACCTGCATGACACCCGCCCAAGGTGTTGGGGAAGCGACCTTGGGGCGGCTTGGAGCTAGGCACCTTGACTGGGGGGAAGCTATGCAGGGTAGGGTGCTTGGCGGAGTCGCACACGGTGTTTTAAATGACAAACCTCCAGTTTTTGGGTCTCCTTTTCCCTTCTTCCTTTCAGATACGTCATGACGGATCAAACAGCTATCGTTTGATGCAGCTTGGATGTCTGGAATCTGTGGCCAACTCAACTGTCGCCTATTCCTCCTCTTCGCCTCTAACTTACTCCACCACCGGCACTGAGTTTGCTTCCCCGTATTTCTCCACTAATCACCAGTACACACCACTTCACCACCAGTCCTTCCACTACGAGTTCCAACACGGCCACCCGGCAGTCAACCCTGATGCTTACTCCTTGAATTCTCTCCACCACTCGCAGCAATACTATCAGCAGATCCACCATGGGGAACCCACCGATTTTATTAACCTGCACAACGCCCGGGCTCTCAAATCCTCTTGCTTGGACGAGCAGAGGAGAGAGCTGGGGTGTTTAGATGCTTACCGGCGCCACGACTTATCTCTTATGAGCCATGGGTCCCAATATGGGATGCATCCCGATCAAAGACTCCTGCCAGGACCAAGCCTCGGGCTTGCAGCCTCGGGGACAGACGATTTGCAGGTAAATAGCATGCAATATACCTTCGATGATACAACCTCATAGCCTCTTTGCTTCGGGATCGCTCTCACACCGATCACATATATAGGGTGGAGGCATAAGAACATTACCTGGGTCCAAAACTGAAAACATGTAGTTCTCTTGCCGGACAAATAACCTCACACCTGGATTAACGTTGTAGGTGGTGGCTGAGTTGAAACAGGTGCGGTTTGGCCAGTTAATCACGAGATCTGTGTGTTTGTGTGTGTGTTTGTGTGTATCTCCTCCAAACCCAGGGCACTCGAAATGGCTACAAAATAATCCATCTAAATCCGTTTTTCTCCCTTTCCTAACGTGTGGTAATGTGTATATTTAATTAACCCGCGGACACATATACAAATCCAAATAGATCGAGGGAGGAGGAAGGAGAAACTTCAGGAAAAAATATCTCTGCTATGAGATTTTTTTTTTAAATCTCATAGTGTCCTGCACATATCCCTTAGTTTAACTGCGATAGATGAAATGTTAAAGCAAAAAGTAAAGCATAAAATGAATGTTTGACTAAAATAATGAAGGTCTTGAGACATATAAATATGGATGCAGATCTATCTATCTATCTATCTATCTATCTATCTAGATAACCTAGTTTATAGTCAATTATGAATCCGTTACCATCAACTAAGAATTCATATCCAGTCGTCTCTCTGTCCCAAGTTAAAATGTATTTTTAAAACTATCATTTAGAACAATACATATTTTTTAAAAAGTTAAATACAAATACTTTCCCTTAAAACAAGCTAAGGAGCCGGGTTCACTCCAGAGGTAGACAGGCTAAAACGGATTTAACCGTATTTACTGTACTTACTTCCCCTCAGTCTTTGCCTCCATTCCCACAATGCACGCTATGTTGTCCTTTCCCCCATACATAGGGGTCAGCTGCTCTAAAAAAAACCCAGAAGTTTGGAGAACTAAGAAGAGCCCCATTAGAAAGATTTTCCTCCCTATTTACTTCGGAGCAAGGGATTATTCGGGGGGTGGGGGTGGGGAAATAGTACCAAACAAATCATATTATCTGTTCGATCGCTTTGGAGGAGAAACTCTATAAATCTTGATTTTTCCACATTTAAATTCACTAAATAATTGTATATTCTCTGGGTATTTTTTTTTTATATTTTCCATAAGGCTCCCCTTATGTCCAACCCCCCCCCCAAAATCTGCCATTCACTTCTTAGCCCAACTAAAACCTATTTACTCCTTTTTATAACCACGTCTGCTGCTGATTTTTTTTGTATCTGTACAAATTTTTTTTTCTTTGCCAGGCACAAAGCCTTGTATCTTTCAAAAGAGGGGATTAAGAACGTTTGCAAGGCAGTGGACAATGCCTAAATCCTGTGCAAAAGAGCACCATACTTTATCCAATTTTCGACTTAGTGCCATTCAACTGGTCATTTATGCAATGTCATCCGACCAAACAACATGTTTCCCTTACAAATCATAATAATATAGAAATAATAAAACTTGGTTAAGCTGCCAGCTCCAGATTCATTTTTATTAAAAAATAGAAATAAACAGCTTTGAAAAAAAATAGGGGAAAAGGTTCATCATTTGATCAAAATTCATTTAAAAAATAAACCTGATTCCGCCCCTCCCCTGCATCTTGGCACCCTCCCTTACACTTATTTCTCACCCCCTCTCTTTCCAGACAGATGAGGGAAATATACTGAGGTATAGAAAAGACTCGTCGGGGAGAAATTGAATGTATGTATTTAGTTGCTTCAAAACACACTTTCGGGCTTGTTAATTTCACCGTGTGTTTAGCGGGAGGTGTTTTGGTGGTAAACTGAAATAGAGCGGACAGGCATACTATAAACCAAAACTGTGGTCTAACCAGTCTCCCCTTCTCCTCCGTCTTTCTTTTTAAAACGTTCATCAGCATATGCCTCATTTCCAATGCAACAAATGTAAATATACTTTTCCCTGCACAGAATGTTAAGTGAAAGTCCAATAGTTTAGAGGGCGGTTTAAGTCAGCCTAACAGATGCAAACAGTCTTGGGGCTGGAGTGGCATCTTTCAGTCCCCTAAAAAGATTTTCCATGGGCAACAAAGGAAACTGTCACACCTTTTCCCGTCACCGCTTTAATTTATGCTCAGTCGCCAAGTTTTTTTTTCATATTGATTTCATAATCACTTTAAAGCAGAACACTTAAAATAAGAAAGAGCCTTGAAAAGGAGGGTCTTACAGGCCAGCGTCAATAGGGTGAAAGTGGGGGAGAACGCCAGGACTGTAAAGGTTGTTTTGTAAAGTGGGGGTTTTATTATGCACCGACTCTCCCTCCGCATTTACTTAACTGTTCACGGGCTGTTGAGTAGGTTAACACCCTTAAAGGACTCTTTCATGTCAAATATCTCGTTTGTTTGTAAAGGAAAATGCGTCTTTACCACATTTCCATTGTGTTTTTTCCCCCCTGTATATAAAAAAAACCGTTCATGATCCCTATCAAAAATATGTATAAAGGAGGAATTGGATCTAAAAATAAAAAAGAGTTGGAGTAAATATAAGGAAGAGATGTGTAGAAATACAAACTTCTTCGTATATATGCCAACACACATACACATATATTCTCTTGAACATAGTGCATGAGTGGCTATGTTATATATACACGGTATGTGCATGTGTGTACACTCACACACACACATATAGAGAACGAGAGAAATCGATATCTCGTAGAATTATTGACAGCTGCATTGTTGCTTAGATTGTATTTGTTTAGATCAACAGATATTTGGGAGAATTTCTTTGTGTATACACTATACACACACACACACACACTGTATGCATGTACACACAGAGAGAGACTATTTATATACATACACATAAACTTCTCAAATCTATCTATCTAGGCAAAAAATTATATCCAAATAGCAAGGAACCTGAAACTTATTCTGTGAAAAAAATACATTGCCTAGGATAGTGGAAAATTAAGGAATTAGACTGAGATTTGTATGGAGTTGTCAGGTAATTTGAATCCCATTTTAGAAATGTGTTGCTGAAATATTGTCTTTACTGTCGTTACTGACCGAGCTCCGTATTAAAAACAAACGCTGCTTATTTTTAAGCGTTTTGATATCTGACTGATTTTTTTTTTATTTTTCATAATTTAAGGGGTCGGTGGAGGCCCAATGTGGGCTAGTACTGAACAGCCAAGGTGGGGTGATAAGGAGAGGTAAGCAGGTTAAAAAAAATATTTTCCTATATTTGACTTAAAAAAAAAACCGATGTCTCTATCTGTTGTTGTGTACGCATATTACAGATATATCGAAAAACTATTGATGATTTCAATGTAAAGAGAAGCACATTAAAACTAATTTAGTGTCTTGATGGCTCTATAGTGCATCAGTAATTTACAAATACCCCACTTCATGGCAGCTATCCGAAATTAAAAAGCGAATCGAGGTTTCTGTTTGTTTCATTATTTCCCCGTTTCTCGGGTAGATTTCTCGTTTTGATTTTAAAATATTTGTGCTCTCTAGCGCCTGGCTGTTAAATTTGCAGTCTGATCTCGTATGCAAAGGGCGAGAGTTTTGGAAATATGAGTGTAATAAATAACTCAGTGTTACAGGCTGGTTGATAAATCGCTGATTGACGAAGTAGTTAACTGCCTGGGTAAAGCCGCCCTTGATTCCATCTGCTACTGAAAATATCTGAAGTCTAAGTCTAAATCTATTCTGTTCTCTTTCCGGAAAACCTTGCTCATGACTATTCGGT